>NC_092715.1:41102355-41408163 GCF_047496885.1 Scyliorhinus torazame | reverse complement strand
ATTGGAGGGGAGTGACGGGAGTGATCTCGAAGCTGGTGAAGGTCCGGGTCAAGCCAGGCTGGGGGTTAGCCATATTTGGAGTAGCGGATGAGCCGGGAGTGCAGGAGGCGAAAGAGGCCGATGTCGTGGCCTTTGCGTCCCTAGTAGCCCGGCGTAGGATTTTACTCATGTGGAGGGAGGCGAAACCCCCCGGACTGGAGGCCTGAACAACAAACAAAGAACAAAGAAATGTACAGCACAGGAACAGGCCCTTCGGCCCTCCAAGCCCGTGCCGACCATGCTGCCCGACTAAACTACAATCTTCTACACTTCCTGGGTCCGTATCCTTCTATTCCCATCCTATTCATATATTTGTCAAGATGCCCCTTAAATGTCCCTATCGTCCCTGCTTCCACTACCTCCTCCGGTAGAGAGTTCCAGGCACTCACTACCCTCTGCGTAAAAAACTTGCCTCGTACATCTACTCTAAACCTTGTCCCTCTCACCTTAAACCTATGCCCCCTAGTAATTGACCCCTCTACCCTGGGGAAAAGCCTCTGACTATCCACTCTGTCTATGCCCCTCATAATGGTTAATTATGCGTTATGGTTAATTATGGTTAAAAAAACGCCTGGATAAATGATATGGCGGGGTTCATAAAACTAGAGCAGATGAAGTTTGCGCTGAGAGGATCGGCTCAAAGGTTCACCAGATGGTGGCAACCGTTCCTCGACTACCTAGCGGAACGTTAGAGGGAAGATAGACGGCCAGCAGCAGCAACCCAGGGGGAGGGGGGTGGGGGGAGGGAGGGGGGGTAAATTGTTTGGGTTTTTGGAGGGGGAGAGGGGCCGGGGGGGAGTATTACTTTGTGTTATTTGGTTAGTTTACCATGTTAGTTACACAATGTTATATTGCAGTTATCATGTTACTTTTATTTCTATTTCTTTGATTTGTAAGGGAAAAAACTGTGTTTGAAAACTTTAATAAAATATATTTTTTAAAAAATAGATATTCTTCTGAAGATGTCTGGACCCCTCTTTTTGTTTGCTGTTCTCCTTCCAGCAAATGGTTCCCTTGGTTGCAGCTCTCCTTCTATGGTCGGCCAGTTTCCCACCATATCTCCAGCAATACAAGGACAAGGACAAGGACAAGGAAATGTACAGCACAGGAACAGGCCCTTCGGCCCTCCAAGCCCGTGCCGACCATACTGCCCGACTAAACTACAATCTTCTACACTTCCTGGGTCCGTATCCTTCTATTCCCATCCTATTCATATATTTGTCAAGATGCCCCTTAAATGTCCCTATCGTCCCTGCCTCCACTACCTCCTCCGGTAGTGAGTTCCAGGCACCCACTACCCTCTGCGTAAAAAACTTGCCTCGTACATCTACTCTAAACTTTGCCCCTCTCACCTTAAACCTATGCCCCCTAGTAATTGACCCCTCTACCCTGGGGAAAAGCCTCTGACTATCCACTCTGTCTATGCCCCTCATAATTTTGTATACCTCTATCAGGTCGCCCCTCAACCTCCTTCGTTCCAGTGAGAACAAACCGAGTTTATTCAATCGCTCCTCATAGCTTATGCCCTCCATACCAGGCAACATTCTGGTAAATCTCTTCTGCACCCTCTCTAAAGTCTCCACATCCTTCTGGTAGTGTGGCGACCAGAATTGAACACTATACTCCAAGTGTGGCCTAACTAAGGTTCTATACAGCTGCAACATGACTTGCCAATTCTTATACTCAATGCCCCGGCCAATGAAGGCAAGCATGCCGTATGCCTTCTTGACTACCTTCTCCACCTGTGTAGCCCCTTTCAGTGATCTGTGGACCTGTACTCCTAGATCTCTTTGACTTTCAATACTCTTGAGGGTTCTACCATTCACTGTATATTCCCTACCTGCATTAGCCCTTCCAAAATGCATTACCTCACATTTGTCCAGGTTAAACTCCATCTGCCATCTCTCCGCCCAAGTCTCCAGACAATCTAAATCCTGCTGTATCCTCAGACAGTCCTCATCGCTATCCGCAATTCCACCAACCTTTGTGTCGTCTGCAAACTTACTAATCAGACCAGTTACATTTTCCTCCAAATCATTTATATATACTACAAAGAGCAAAGGTCCCAGCACTGATCCCTGTGGAACACCACTGGTCACAGCCCTCCAATTAGAAAAGCATCCCTCCATTGCTACCCTCTGCCTTCTATGGCCTAGCCAGTTCTGTATCCACCTTGCCAGTTCACCCCTGATCCCGTGTGACTTCACCTTTTGTACTAGTCTACCATGAGGGACCTTGTCAAAGGCCTTACTGAAGTCCATATAGACAACATCTACTGCCCTACCTGCATCAATCATCTTAGTGACCTCCTCGAAAAACTCTATCAAGTTAGTGAGACACGACCTCCCCTTCACAAAACCGTGCTGCCTCTCACTAATACAATGAAATAACCTTAACAGCCACTCATGCATCTTTTTCATTTCAGTAGTGAACAGGATGTTACATCACCGAGATCTCATTGACATATCAATGATTGCCCTAGATCATGATAAAAGGTTTAATTGACAGTGAAAGGCTGGGTGCAGCATGGTGGCGTAGTCCTTGCAGCACCGAGGACCCGGGTTCGATCCCAGCCCCGGGTCACTGCCCGTGTGCAGTTTGCACATTCTCCCCGTGTCTGCGTGGCTCTCACCTCCCACAACCCAAAGATGTGCAGCTAGGTAGGTTGGCCACACTAAATTGCCCCTTAATTGGAAAACTTAAATAAAAACAATGAAAGATAAAGCCCACATGCTAATACCCATCCTACTTTCAGGAAAATCTATCATGTGCAGAACGCACTAACAGTTGATTGGCTGGACAGCTCTCACAAATCTCAACCACCTGGCCAGCAAACTTTCTGATGAGGAGTGTTGATTGATTGGCCCATTGAGCTCTGTACAACCTCATCGAGGCTTGGTTTAGACAGATGCCTCTGGCTTTACAATGCCTTTAGTCCATAGCATCATCTGTTTTAATTTTAAATCACCTTTTTGGCACACCGGCACTATTCCCAAGCAGCTTTTCAAAGCATGCTTTTTTAAAGATTCATTCACGGGATTTGGGCATCACTGGGCAGACCAGCAATTATTGCCCATCTCTTATTACCTTTGAGAAGGTGGTGGTCAGCTGCCTTCTTGAGGAACTGCAGTCCATGTGGTGCAGGTACGCCCAAAGGGAGGAAGTTTCAGGATTTTGACCCAGCTGAAGGAACACTGATATCTGACAATAAAAGATTATTATTATATTATTATTATATATTTCCAAGTCAGGATGGTGAGTGACTTGGAGGGGAAATTCCAAGTGGTGGTGTTCCCATGTATCCGCTGACCTTGTCCTTTTAGATGATAGTAGCTGTGGATTTGGAAGGTGCTGCCCAAGGAGCCTTAAGTCTCTGCAGTGCATCTTGTAGATGCTACATGCTGCTGCCACTGTGTGTCGGTGATGGAGGGAGTGAATGTTTGTGGATGGGGTGCCAATCAAGTGGGCTATTTTGGCTTGGATGGTGTTGATCGTCTTGAGTGTTGTTTGAAAGTCCAGATGGAAAATTAAGTCAAAATGGACTTCTCTTCCTTCCAATCTACATACTTTCTGAAGGTAAGTTCTGCAGTTTCCCATTGTAAGGCAATAAGTGGCCTGCTGAGAAATAAACTAGAAAGGAAGAGAAAGGTTTTCTTAAAATAACAAATCATCAAGTAATTAATTAAGTGCTGAACGATTTTTTGACGAAATGGTAATAAAATTAATCTATGCTGAATACAACATGTTTATTAGAATTCTGTAAGCGTAGACAAATGGAGGGGGAAACACAAAGCAAGTTAGAATTAATTATATGCTGCGTGAAAGTCAAGATATAAATAATCTCCATAAGTACTGTAATCATGTTGTCCCTAGTAACGACATGGTTGCAAGGAAATAACACCAGACGCCAAGCATCACATCTGCATTGGGTTGCTTGATCTTTGCAACACAGAATTGTTGTGAAGTCACGTTTACCTGAGCCTATGCAACCTGTCTAATTTTGCTCTTAATTTAGTAATGGATTTTAGAACAATACCACCAGAATTTGCCATTGTCCATCAGACAGCTGAGGACATTTTACATTGTTTACTTCTGGACAACTACAACTCCAGCTCACTTTCATGTACCTCCTGAACCTTAATATATTAATTAATTTTCCATGCCCCTAATTTTGTTTTTCAACTCGCTCTCTGTCGTGTTAATTGCATTCACTGAAAAACAGTATTACAAACAGTTTTATCCAGTCTTCTGCAGACCGCAACTGACATTGCTACCATCTAATCAGGTTATCAAACATTAGCACTGGGAAACCATTAACATTACATTACCTGTCATGTCATTTTATTTCCAAATATAGGCAACTGGAATATGAATGGATTTTCCTGGATAGGGATCATAAATACCATTACTCCCAGCCCAACCTTATTAAACACTTAGCTGAAGCAATAGATTTCACTCCCTACCACAGAAAAGAGATGCCTCTTAATGTATCCACATTGGATGCTAACACTGTTTACATGGCATCACTTCAAGACAATTAAAAGATCAAATGCAAACTGGAATTGCTCAAATTTATTTGTTCGAAGATAATATGCTGGAATAAACAAAGAAAAATACAGCACAGGAACAGACCCTTCGGCCCTCCAAGCCTGTACCGGTCATGATACCATTCTTGGCCAAAACCCTCAGCACTTCCTAGTGCCGTATCCCTCTATACCCATTGATGCACTATCAATTACTACAAGACGAGAGTAGAGAATAATCGAGGCTTTATTAAGCAGAGATATGTGTCCTCCTGCGGCTGCGCCCAGAATGGGAGCAGCTCCGGTGTGCACACATATTTATACACCGCCTACTGGGCGGAGCCAGCAGGCAGAGTTTTACCCTTGTACCTCTAGTACAGGAGCCTTACCGTACTACATCTAATGTTCAGTTACTACATCTAATATACAGTTAGTGGTGACTACCACATTCACCCCCTGTTAAAAAAGAGTCCAGCGGGGTGGTGAAAAAATTTACAGTTCAGTCAAAATCTACAGGTTCAGTCGGTCGGGTGCCTTGATCCTCCGCTGTGATCACCTCGGTCCCGGTGGTGATGCGGGCGCTGACTTGGTCGCCTGTGACTCCAGGATTGTGCTGTCCTCGTCTTCATCCCCGAGTGGAACCAGTGGGAGGACGGATCGTCCTGGGGCGGAGGCTGTGGTGAGGTGCGCTGGGGGGAGGGGGAATGGCGCCAGGGCAATCGGAGGGGGGCGTGTCGGGTGGTGGGCCGTGGGTGGGGATCCAGCCAGGTCCTGAGGGAGACTGTGTCCTGGCACCCGTCGGGGTGCGCCACGTAGGCGTACTGCGGGTTTGCGTGCAGTAGTTGTACTCTTTCGACCAACGGGTCCGCCTTGTGGGTCCGCACGTGTTTACGGAGGAGGACAGGTCCAGGAGCTGCCAGCCAAATTGGGAGCGAAACCCCAGAGGTAGACTTCCTGGGGAAGGCAAGGACACGTTCATGGAGACGTTAGTTGCAGTGCAGAGGATGGAGTGAAGCGCGTCGGGGAGGACATTCTGCCAGCGGGAGACCGTAGGGTCAGCAGGACGGCCTTCCAGACTGTCGCATTCTCCCTCTCCACGTGCCCGTTTCCCCGGGGCGTGTAGCCGGTCGTCCTGCTTGAGGCAATGCCCTTGCTGAGCAGGAACTGATGCAGCTCATCGCTCATAAAGGAGGATCCCCGGTCGCTGTGGACGTAAGCGGGGAAACCGAACAGGGCGAAGATGCTGTGGAGGGCTTTAATGACCGTGGCAGAAGTCATATAAGGGCATGGGATGGCGAAGAGAAATCGGGAGTACTCATCGACCACGTTCAGGAAGTACGTGTTTTGGTCGGTGGAGGGGAGGGGCCCTTTGAAGTCCATGATGAGGCATTTAAAGGGGCGGGAGGCCTTCACCAGGTGCGCTTGGTCTGGCCTAGAAGTGCGGTTTGCACTCCAGGCAGACCTGGCAGTCTCTGGTGACAGCCCTGACCTCCGCAATGGAGAAGGGCCGGTTGCGGGCCTTTATGAAGTGAAAGAACTGAGTGACCCCTGGGTGACAGAGACTATCGTGTAGGGCCCGGAGTCGGTCCACTTGTGCGCAGGCACATGTACCTCGGGATAGGGCATCGAGGGGCTCGTTGAGCTTCCCGGGGCGATACTAAATCTCGTAATTGTAGGTGGAGAGATCGATCCTCCACCTTAAGATTTTATCATTTTTGGTCTTGCCCTGCTGTGTATTTTGAACATGAAGGCAACCGACCGTTGGTCAGTGAGGAGAGTGAATCTCCTGCCGGCCAGGTAATGCCTCCGTGCCGCACAGCTTCCACGATGGCTTGGGCCTCCTTTTCGACAGAGGAGTGCTGAATTTCGGAGGCATGGAGGGTGCGGGAAAAGAATGCCACGGGCCTGCCTGCCTGGTTGAGGGTGGCGGCCAGAGCGACGTCCAATGCATCGCTCTCGACCTGAAAAGGGAGGGACGCGTCGACCGCGTGCATCATGGCCTTGCCGATATCTGGCTTGATGCAGTTGAAGGCCTTGGCAGGCCTCGGCCGTCAAGGGGAAAACTGTGGAGTGAATGAGTGGGTGGGCCTTGCCCGCATAGTTAGGGACCCATTGGGCATAATAGGAGAAAAACCCCAGGCATCGTTGCAGGGCCTTGGGGCAGTGGGGGAGCGGGAGTTCTGTGAGGGGGCGCATGCAGTCGGGGTCGGGCCCTAGAACTCCGTTTTCCACAACATCGCCAAGGATGGCTAAGCGGTTGGTGCTGAACACGCACTTCTCCTTATTGTCCGTGAGATTAAGGAATTTGGCGGTGTGGAGAAATTTGAGAAGGTTAGCGTCGTGGTCCTGCTGATCGTGGCCGCAGATGGTGATGTTGTCTATGTACGGGAAGATGGCCCGCAGTCCGTACCAGTCAACCATTCGGTCCATCTCACGTTGGAAGACCAAGACCCCGTTAGTGACGCCGAAGGGAACCCTAAGGAAATGATAGAGGCGGCCATCTGCTTCGAACGCAGTGTATTGGCGGTCCGCCTTGCGGATGGGGAGCTGGTGGTAGGCAGATTTCAGGTCCACTGTAGAAAAGACCCGGCACTGTGCAATCTGATTGACCATATCAGATATGCGTGGGAGGGGGTATGCGTTGAGCTGCGTGTACCGATTGATGGTCTGACTGTAGTCACTGACCATCCTGTGTTTCTCCCCAGTCTTTACCACTACCACTTGGGCTCTCCAGGGGCTGTTGCTGGCCTCAATGATGCCTCCCCGCAACTGCCGCTGGGCCTCCGACCTGATGAAGGCCCTGTCCTGGGCACTGTACCGTCTGCTCCTTGTGGCGACGGGTTTGCAATCCGAAGTGAGGTTTGCAAACAAGGAAGGTGGATTGACCTTAAGGGTCGTGAGGCCGCATATGGTGAGGGGTGGTAGGGGTCTGCCGAATTTTAAAGTTATTTTAAAGCTTTGGAGATTGCATTGGAAATCCAGACCGAGTAACAGGGCAGCGCAGAGGTTGGGGAGGACGTAGAGTCGGAGGTTGCTGAACTCTACACCCTGGATGGTGAGGGTCGCGATGCAGTACCCCCGGATTTCCACGGAATGGGATCCGGAGGCCAGGGAGATTCCCTGGGTAACGGGGTGTACCGCGAGGGAGCAGCGCCTTACCGTAGAGGGGTGGATGAAGCTTTCCGTGCCCCCGGAGTCAAGAAGGCCCATCGATTTTCACCGTAGTCATTGCGGTTGCGAGGTTATGAGGCCGGGACTGGACGAGGGTGATCGAGGCGAGCTGCGGCTGGTGCTGGTAGGCCCCGGGCTGTTCGGCGGTGGTGCCAGGCGATGAATGGCCAGACAAAGTTCCTGACGAGCAGGGGACCTGAGGCGCCGTCCAAAATGGCGCCGAAGATGGCAGCGCCCACAGAGCGCACATGGCGGGCGGCATTAAAGATGGCGGCGCCCATGGGCCACACGTCGTCCGTAGAGAAGAAGATGGCGGCACCCACGGGCCGCATGTGGTCTGCGGGGATGAAAATGGCGGCGCCCACGGGTTGCACATGGAAGGTGTAGGAACGCTGGGCCTAGAAACAGCAGCGATCGACCGGGCCTGGCACACAGCTGCAAAATGTCCCTTCTTTCCGCAGGTCTTGCAGGTTGCGATCCGCGCCGGGCAGCACTGCCGGGGGTGTTTGGTCTGCCCGCAGAAGTAGCATTAGGGCCCCCCGGGGTTGTCTGGCTGCCGCGCAGCCCAGTCTTGGGGTGGGCTGGGGGCGGTAGCTGGTGGGACCCACGATGTCCATGAGGGTGCCGTGCGGTCGGGGGCGTACGACTGTACGTTAAGGGAATCTACTATTAGCGAATTCACGAGCTGCCTGGTTGCCGCAAGGTCAAGCCTACCCCCTTCCAATAGGCGCTGGCGGATGTACACCGACCCCATGCCCGTAACAAAAGCGTCTCTGATTAATAGTTCTGTATGCTCGACTGCCGATACTGCCTGGCAGTCACAGTTCCTCGCCAGGATGTGCAGGGCAAGCCAGAAATGGTCTAAAGACTCACCGGGGAGTTGCTGTCTCGTGGACAGGAAGTGCCTGGCGTAGAGTTTGTTAACCGGCCGAACGTAATGTCCTTTCAGGAGCTCCATTGCTTCAGTGTAAGTGGGCGCATCCCGGATAAGGGGAAAGATATCAGAGCTCATCCGTGAATAAAGGACCTGGAGCTTCTGTGCGTTCGAGGGTTGTTCAGCCGATGATCGGAGGTAGCTTTCGCAGCAGGCTAGCCAATAGTCGAAGGCCGACATGGCGTTGGCTGCTTGAGGGTGCAGCTATAGGCGATCAGGCTTGATACGAAGTTCCATCGCTGTAAAATCTCTGCTTAATAAATTGATACACTATCAATTACTACAAGGCGAAAGGAGAGAATAATCGAGGCTTTATTAAGCAGAGATGTGTGGCCCCCTGCAGCTGCTCCCAGAATGGGAGCAGCTCCGGTGTGCACACACATTTATACACCGCCTACTGGGCGGAGCCAGTAGGCAGGGATTTACCCCCGTACCTCTAGTACAGGAGCCTTACCATACTACATCTAATATACAGTTACTACATCTAATATACAGTTAGTGGTGACTACCACACCCATCCTATCCATGTATTTGTCGAGATGCCTTTTGAATGCCGTTAATGTATCTGCTTCCACAACCTCCCCTGACAACTTGTTCCAGACATTCACCACCATCTGTGTAAAAAACCTGCCTCGCACATCTCCTCTAAACTTTGCCCCATGGATCTTAAACCTATGCCCCGTGGTGACTGACCTCCTCCACCCTGGGAATGAGTACCTGCTCATCTACTCTATCCATGCCCCTTATAATCTTGTAAATTTCTATCAGGTTACCCCTCAACCTCCGTTGTTCTAATGAAAACAGTTTGAGTCTATTCAGCCTCTCCGCATAGCTAACACCCTCCAGACCAGGCAACATCCTTGTAAACCTCCTCTGCACCCTCTCCATAGCTTCCACATCCTATTGATAGTGTGGCAACCAGAATCGTGCGCAATATTCCAAGTGCGACCTTACCAAGGTTCTTCCGGGGCAGGTGTGACCTATATAAGAAGGACGGGTTGCATCTAAACCGGAGAGGCATAAATATCCTGGCCGCGAGGTTTGCTAGTGTCACACCGGAGGGTTTAAACTAGTATGGCAGGGGGGTGGGCACGGGAGCAATAGGTAGAAGGTGAGAGCATTGAGGGAGAACTAGGGAATAGGGACAGTGGGGCTCTGAGGCAGAGCAGACAGGGAGAAGTTGCTGAACACAGCGGGTCTGGTGGCCTGAAGTGCATATATTTTAATGCAAGAAGTATTACGGGTAAGGCAGATGAACTTAGAGCTTAGTACTTGGAACTATGATGTTGTTGGCATTACAGAGACCTGGTTGAGGGAAGGGCAGGATTGGCAGCTAAACGTTCCAGGATTTAGATGTTTCAGGCGGAATAGAGGGGGATGTAAAAGGGGAGGCAGAGTTGCGCTACTGGTTCGGGAGAATATCACAGCTGTAATGCGGGAGGACACCTCAGAGAGCAGTGAGGCTATATGGGTAGAGATCAGGAATAAGAAGGGTGCAGTCACAATGTTGGGGGTTTACTACAGGCCTCCCAACAGCCAGCGGGAGATAGAGGAGCAGATAGGTAGACAGATTTTGGAAAAGAGTAAAAACAACAGGGTTGTGGTGATGGGAGACTTCAACTTCCCCAATATTGACTGGGACTCACTTAGTGTCAGGGGCTTAGACGGGGCGGAGTTTGTAAGGAGCATCCAGGAGGGCTTCTTAAAACAATATGTAGACAGTCCAACTAGGGAAGGGGCGGTACCGGACCTGGTATTGGGGAATGAGCCCGGCCAGGTGGTAGATGTTTCAGTAGGGGAGCATGTCAGTAACAGTGACCCCAATTCAGTAAGTTTTAAAGTACTGGTGGACAAGGATAAGAGTGGTCCTAGGATGAATGTGCTAAATTGGGGGAAGGCTAATTATAACAATGTTAGGCGGGAACTGAAGAACATAGATTGGGGGCGGATGTTTGAGGGCAAATCAACATCTGACATGTGGGAGGCTTTTAAGTGTCAGTTGAAAGGAATTCAGGACCGGCATGTTCCTGTGAGGAAGAAGGATAAATACGGCAATTTTCGGGAACCTTGGATGATGAGAGATATTGTAGGCCTCGTCAAAAAGAAAAAGGAGGCATTTGTCAGGGCTAAAAGGCTGGGAACAGACGAAGCCTGCGTGGAATATAAGGAAAGTAGGAAGGAACTTAAGCAAGGAGTCAGGAGGGCTAGAAGGGGTCACAAAAAGTCATTGGCAAATAGGGTTAAGGAAAATCCCAAGGCTTTTTACACGTATATAAAAAGCAAGAGGGTAGCCAGGGAAAGGGTTGGCCCACTGAACGATAGGCAAGGGAATCTATGTGTGGAGCCAGAGGAAATGGGCGAGGTACTAAATGAATACTTTGCATCAGTATTCACCAAAGAGAAGAAATTGGTAGATGTTGAGTCTGGAGAAGGGTGTGGAGATAGCCTGGGTCACATTGAGATCCAAAAAGACGAGGTGTTGGGTGTCTTAAAAAATATTAAGGTAGATAAGTCCCCAGGGCCTGATGGGATCTACCCCAGAATACTGAAGGAGGCTGGGTAGGAAATTGCTGAGGCCATGACAGAAATCTTTGGATCCTCACTGTCTTCAGGGGATGTCCCGGAGGACTGGAGAATAGCCAATGTTGTTCCTCTGTTTAAGAAGGGTAGCAGGGATAATCCATGGAACGACAGGCCGGTGAGCCTTACTTCAGTGGTAGGGAAATTACTGGAGAGAATTCTTCGAGACAGGATCTACTCCCATTTGGAAGCAAATGGACGTATTAGTGAGAGGCAGCATGGTTTTGTGAAGGGGAGGTCGTGTCTCACTAACTTGATAGAGTTTTTCGAGGAGGTCACTAAGGTGATTGATGCAGGTAGGGCAGTGGATGTTGTCTATATGGACTTCAGTAAGGCCTTTGACAAGGTCCCTCATGGTAGACTGGTACAAAAGGTGAAGTCACACGGGATCAGGGGTGAGCTGGCAAGGTCGATACAGAACTGGCTAGGTCATAGAAGGCAGAGAGTAGCAATGGAAGGGTGCTTTTCTAATTGGAGGGCTGTGACCAGTGGTGTTCCACAGGGATCAGTGCTGGGACCTTTGCTCTTTGTAGTATATATAAATGATTTGGAGGAAAATGTAACTGGTCTGATTAGTAAGTTTGCAGACGACACAAAGGTTGGTGGAATTGCGGATAGCGATGAGGACTGTCAGAGGATACAGCAGGATTTAGATTGTTTGGAGACTTGGGCGGAGAGATGACAGATGGAGTTTAATCTGGACAAATGTGAGGTAATGCATTTTGGAAGGTCTAATGCAGGTAGGAAATATACAGTGAATGGTAGAACCCTCAAGAGTATTGAAAGTCAATGAGATCTAGGAGTACAGGTCCACAGGTCATTGAAAGGGGCAACACAGGTGGAGAAGGTAGTCAAGAAGGCATATGGCATGCTTGCCTTCATTGGCCGGGGCATTGAGTATAAAAATTGGCAAGTCATGTTGCAATTGTATAGAACGTTAGTTAGGCCACACTTGGAGTATAGTGTTCAATTCTAGTCGCCACACTACCAGAAGGATGTGGAGGCTTTAGAGAGGGTGCAGAAGAGATTTACCAGAATGTTGCCTGGTATGGAGGGCATTAGCGATGAGGAGCGGTTGAATAAACTCGGTTTGTTCTCACTGGAACGAAGGAGGTTGAGGGGAGACCTGATAGAGGTCTACAAAATTATGAGGGGCATAGACAGAGTGGATAGTCAGAGGCTTTTCCCCAGGGTAGAGGGGTCAATTACTAGGGGGCATAGGTTTAAGGTGAGAGGGGTAAGGTTTAGAGTAGATGTACGAGGCAAGTTTTTTACGCAGAGGGTAGTGAGTGCCTGGAACCCGCTACCGGAGGAGGTGGTGGATGCAGGGACGATAGTGACATTTAAGGGGCATCTTGACAAATACATGAATAGGATGGGAATAGAGGGAGACGGACCCAGGAAGTGTAGAAGATTGTAGTTTAGTCGGGCTGCATGGTCGGCACGGGCTTGGAGGGCCGAAGGGCCTGTTCCTGTGCTGTACATTTCTTTGTTCTTTGTTCTTTGTATACAACTGTAGCATGACTACAATTTTTTATATTCGATGCCCCATCCAATGAAGGCAAGCATTCCATATGCTTTCTTAACTACCTTGTCCACTTGTGCTGCCACTTTCAATGATCTGTGGACCTGCATGCCCATATCTGACTTTCTATATTCCTAAGGGTTTTGCCATTTACGGTATATTTCCCCTCTATGTTAGACCTACCAAAATGCATTACCTCACATTTGTCTGGATTAAACACTATTTGCCATTTCTCTGCCCAAGTCTCCAACTGATCTATGTCCTGCTGCATCCTCTGACCATCCTCAACACTATCAGCGAATCCACCAACCCTGGTGTCATCCGTGAATTTACTAATCAGACCAGCAATGTTGGAGTTATCTGCCAGTTGCTTATAGTGTTTTCAACACTAACTCATCAGTCGCTTGGTAGTACAGAACTTGAATATTGCTGAAAAGAGTGACATGTTGCCGAAGTTTTTCATCTTAGACTCATCAGGACAAATGCAAGAATGTCAAATTTCAAACAATCATAACAATCGCTACAACAGGAGAAAACGGTCCTGATTGGTCAACACGTTGATTCTGATTGGCCGAGCTGTTGCCATAGAGGAATCAACAGGCTCCCCAGAGTCTCACTGAGTTATCACTAATTCATAGAATTCTCTTATTTTATTATGGTAAGGGTTTGTGAGACACAGGTGCAACAAAACCAATATTCACCCAGCATTCTCCCTGCATCCCACTCCCTAACTTTCACCAAAGTGCTTTTTCTTTATCTTTTCCTCGTATGTGGGTGTCACCGGCTTTACCAACATTTATTGCCCATCTCTAATTGTACTTGCAAAATTTCCACATCTCAACGCCCTCATATAATGCAATATCCAATGCCTTCAGCTGTTTCTTGATATCACGTGGAGCACCAACGACAAAGCAGCCCACAAACAGTCACTCTCTCCACCACCGCCGCACGGTAGCAGCCGTGTGTATCATCTACAAAATGCACTGCAGGAACTCACCAAGTCTCGTCAGACGGCACCTTCACACCCCATGACTGCCGAAGTTCAAGAAGGTAACTCACGGCCATCCTCTCAAGGACAATTAGGGGCGGGCAATAAATGCTGGCCTAGCCAGCAACACTTACATCCCATGAATGAACTCAAAAAATGTGTTGAGTTGGCTGAAAACTGTCATCTATGATGCTGGGAGTCTCAATAATAATAATAATAATCTTCATTATTGTCACAAGTAGGCTTATATTAACACTGCAATTAAGTTACTGTAAAAAACAACCTTGTCACCACACTCCGGCGCCTGTTCGGGTACACTTGGGAGAATTCAGAATGTCCAATTCACCTAACAAGCATGTCTTTCGGACTTGTGGGAGGAAACCGGAGCACCCGGAGAAAACCCATGTAGACACGGGAGAACGTGCAGACTCCACACAGACAGTGACCCAAGCGGAAATCGTACCTGGGACCCTGATGCCGTGAAGCAACAGTGCTAACCACTGTGCTACCGAGAGGCTGCGATGGATCATATACTTGGCACTTCTTTTTGAATATGTTGTCAATGCTTCAGCCTTATCTTTTGTACTGATCTGCTGCAGGCTCCCCCGCCATTAAAAATGGGATATTTGTGGAGCCTTCTCCTCCAGGCAGATGTCTAATTGTACACCACCATTCACAACTGGATGTGGCAGGACTACAGAGCTTTAATCTGATCCATTGTTATGGGATCACTTATCTCTGTCCATTGCATCATATTCTTTACCTGGTTCTGCTCCTCCAGTGCTCTCCAATTCTCCTCATTGAGCCAGGCTGGATCCCGTGGATTGATGATAGCGGTGGAGTGGGTTTATGTCCAGGACCCATGTTTACCAACCTGTCATCCTTCAGGACCCACGTCGGCGGGCCTTTGCAACCCATGCTGGCCGACCTTTGCGACCCACTCTGATGACCTTTGCGACAGCTGACCTTCACAACCCACCATTTTCGCTCACCTTGAATCTGACAGGTGAGCCTGTTTGGTACTCACAATCTCACTGTTTGTTATTCAATGTTACATTTCAGATAATGACTTCAGCTGATGATTTAAATAATAATAATAATCTTTACTGTCACAAGTAGGCTTTAATGAGGTTACTGTGAAAAGCCCCTAGTCGCCACATTCCGGAACCTGTTTGGGGAGGCCGGTATGAGAATGGAACCCGTGCTGCTGGCTTTATTCTGCATTACAAGCCAGCTGTTTAGCCCACTATGCTAAACCAGCCCCAGATTTAAGGTGCGGGATTCTCCGATCCCCCGGGCTGGAGAATCGGCGGGGGGGGGCGGCGTGAATCCCACTCCGCCGCCCCAATGCCGGCTGCCGGATTCTCCGGCGCCGATTTTTCGGTGGAGGCTGGAATCGCATTGCGCCGGTTGGGGGCCGTTGGCAGTGGCCCCCCCCCCAGCGATTCTCCGCTCCGCGATGGGCTGAGTGGCCGCCCGTTTTCGCCCAGTGCCGCCGGCGTAAATTAAACAAGGTCCTTACCGATGGGAACTGGCTCTGCGGGCGGCCTGCGAAGTCTTCGGGGGGGCATGGGGGGATCTTGCCCGGGGGGGGGGGCACGGTGGCCTGGCCTGTGATCGGGGCCCACCAATCTGCGGGCAGTGGGGGCACTTTTTCCCTCTGCGCCGGCCGATGCAACGGTCCAACATGGCCGGCGCGGAGAAGAACCCCCCTGCGCATGCGCTGAGATCACGCCAGAACACGCTGGCGCTCCCGCACATGCGGCAACTGTGCCGGCCGGCGGAGGCCCTTCAGCACTGGCTAGCGCGGCGCCAACCCCGCCGGCGCCGGCCTAGCCCCTGAAGGCGCGGAGGATTCCGCACCTTCTGGGCGGCCCGATGCCGGAGTGGTTCACGCCATTCTTCGGCGCTGGTACGGCCCGCCCCGCCGGATAGTGGAGAATCCCGGCCAAGATCTCACTACATCAAACCCTCCATGTCTTCAAATGTCTTTGAGGTTTTGAGGATTCTAAACTTTCATTTGCCAGTACTTCCCTGAATATAACACACATGAATTTGAATCGTGATTTGCAGTGGCACAATTAATAACCCATCCCTCAAGTAATCATCTTTATTCTGCTTTGTTCCTGCTTTCAGCTTCTTCTTCGTGGGTCGTTCACCAAAGGCCCCGGAGTTCACACCAGCACCACTAGCAGCTGCAAAATGGAGGAATCTCTCTCACACCCAGAACGCGGGAACATCAGCATACGTTACCTGCTCTCTCCCGCCGCCTCCGGTGGGAGGACTCCTTTGGTTTCTGGAAACACCAGGCCACTGGACAGTGCACTGATGTGAGGTCCTCCCCCACCCCCGGGCTTCAGGCCTGCCCACCGCTTTACCCGGCATGCATGCGCGGGATGGCCGGCAATCTCAAACGTCCATTGCGGCCGGTCAGCAGTCACTGCCTTTGGCCGTTCCTCCCGCGATCGGGAATGCCGTGATCCTCCCAAAACGTGCCCGCGACCCGCCCACGGATCGCGACCCTGAGTTTGAAAACCTCTGATATAGATTGTGGTTGATTTGTATTCTGCTGCATAAGAACACACTCCATGGGCTGTTTTAAGCTGTTAAATCCCTTCACAATTTATCACATTTAGCATGGTGGTAGTGCCACACAACACAATGGAGGTTGTCCTCAATATGAAGGTGGCTCTTTGTCTCCACAAAGACTGTGCAGTGGTTGCTCCTCCCAATACTGTCACGGTCAGCTGCATGTGCAGCAGGTAGACTGGTAGGGTGAGGTTAAGTAGCTTATCATTCTTGTGGGTTCCCCTCTTTCTTAGGACCAGTCTGGCATATATATGTTCTTCAGAACCCAGCCACCTTGGACAGTAATGGTGCTACCAAGCCATCTTGGTTAAGTACCTCATCAGCATACAGTCTATGGCCTTTGCCACTCGAAGTGCTTTTTCCAAATGGTGTTCCACATGGAGGAGTAGCGATTCATCAGCTGAAGGTGACGCTAGCTGGTGATCAGGAGGACGTTTCCTTGTTCACATTTGACCTGTTGACACGGGACTTCATAGGATCCAGAATCAATGTTGAGGACTCCCAGAGGAACTACCTTGCAAATGTATGCCATTGTGGCACCACCTCTGAAGGTAAAATAGAACAGAATCCCTGCAGTGCAAAGGAAGGCCATTCGGCCCATCGAGTCTGCAACAACTCTCTGAAAGATCATGCCAACCTAAGCCCACTCCCCTGTCCTCTCCCCGTAAGCCCACCTTTGGACACTAAAGGCAAATTTAGCATGGCCAATCAACCTAACCGGCACATCTTTGGACTGTGGGAGGAAACTAGAACACCCAGAGGAAACCCACGCAGGCACCGGGAGAACATGCAAACTCTTCACAGACAGTTAGCCAAGGTCGGAATCGAGCCTGGGCCCCTGGTGCTGTGAGGCAGCAGTGCCAATCACTGTGCCACCATGCTACCTAGGGCAGGACACGCCAAGGATGGTGATGGCGGCGTCTGGGACAATCCCTGAAAGGTATGATTTGGTGAGAATGAATATGTCAGTCTGATCCATCATCACTCATTCTACACTCTATCCTGTGGTAGCCAAGAGCAAACTGTATGTACACAAAGTCCGGGAGATAAATAATTTGTTTTAATAAATTTTGCGATGAGATTCCGTAAAACATTTCAAGCTAAAACTTGAAGAGTCACTGAGCTGCCAGATAGCATGATACATTTTCCACAGACATTCATCCTTACATAACGTACAAATACCCACAAGGCAGACTGCGCCATGAGTTTGATATAATAGTATCTGAATTCCTGACAACGGTACCAAACTATTCAGCAAATATTCCAAAATTCAAAAGTACACATCCAACAGTGTGGCAGAAATGCATCAACCAGGTTTCCAAGCTCAAAAGTAGAATTGGTCCCCGCAGAAACAAAAGCTGGAGGATTGATTTTCAACCGAAGCAGCAATAGCATGGTTCTAACTGTGATTACTCATTCTCATCTCAATGACTCAAAGTAAATGAAATGATTGTCACAAATCTCAAAGCCCAGCACAATAAATATGAAATGAAGTGGCTTTAGAACTCAATAATAATCAAACAGTTGAAGACCCCAGTGTAAACAGTAGCCTGAGGATTATACAGTGTAAAATTATTGGATGAACACTCAGTGCATTCATATCATTCTCCAAACATCTTAATAAAGGCAGTGCAATAAGCGGACCAAATTCTCCATTAAGACGGAGACACCAGAGTGTTTAATATGAAAATATTAAGGGGTGGAATTTCGGCAGTGATTCCTCAATCTGCACAGTCAGTGCCATTTTTAAAAGGTCTGATGACTCTCCCTACTAGAATCATAGAATCATAGATGTTTACAGCATAGAAACAGGCCCTTCGGCCCAACCAGTCCATGCCGCCCAGTTTTTACCATTAAGCTAGTCCCAGTTGCCCGCACTTGGCCCATAACCCTCTATACCCATCTTACCCATGTAACTATCTAAATGCTTTTTAAAAGACACAATTGTACCCGCCTCTACTACTACCTCTGGCAGCACATTCCAGACACTCACTACCCTCTGAGTGAAGAAATTGCCCCTCTGGGCCCTTCTGAATCTCTCCCCTCTCACCTTAAACCTATGCCCTCTAGTTTTAGACTCCCCTACCTTTGGGAAAAGATGTTGACTACTAACATGGATTCTAGGTTGGGCTGAGGCTCTGTCTGAAGGTGATCATTCTGAACTGGGATCTCAGTCAGAGCTGGTTTTTCAAAGAATCGTACAACACGGGGAGAGTCCAATCGAGCCCATTGGGTCCTTTGAAAGTGTTATCAAATTAGTTCCACTCTCCTGCTCTTTCCCCATAATTCTGCAAATATCTTCTTTCAAGTCTATATCCAGTCCGTGAACGTCACACATTAAAACTGGTCAGCGCGACCTGAGCCAGAGCGAAACATCATGCCAAGGGTTGCAAGCACAGAACTTGAAACACCTCCCAGAGCACATCCTAAGTTCAGCTTCACACCATCTCAACCACTTTCTGCGTGTGTTGGTTCTGTCACTTCTAAATGCCATTCCTCCCAGATACGTTTATACCCATCTGTTACAAATCCCATTCCCTCTTCTATGAGGTTCTGCTTCCTCTCTCTCTCTCTCAATTTCCACTTGTCTAACAGCCCTCAGTTTTAAAACCTATCTTCTTTCTCACAATAAAGCCCTCAGATGTCACTTACCCATTTACTGGCTACTGCTCTCTAGGCCCTGGGAGAGGGGAATGTACAAGGTACAAACACAAATCCTGTATCCTGGGGGCCCCACGCTCAAGCATATACTTTCTGTACCAGATGATTTGTTTATAATAATCTTTATTGACACAAGTAGGCTTATATCAACACCGCAATGAAGATACTGCGAAAAAACCCTAGTTGCCACACTGTGGCTCCTGTTCATGTACAGAGAGGGAGAGTTCAGAATGTCCAATTCACCTAACAGAACGTCTTTCGGGGCTTGTGGGAGGAAACCGGAGCACCCAACGGAAACTCACGCAGACACAGGGAGAATGTGCAGACTCCGCACAGACAGTGACCCAATCCGGGAATCAAACATGGGACCACTGTGCTGGAAAGCCCAATTCTGACGTGTATTTCGGTGACTCCCTGGCTTGTTGCTAGGACACAGGATGAGTGTCCCATGTTGAGGACAGGTCGTCTGCAGTCAAATGTTCTTCTGTTATTTAGGTCTGGGGATGGCGATGAGGGTTAGGCAGCCAATTGGCCTTGGAATTGCCTTGTCTTGGGTTGTCACTGCTGGAGAAATGCAGGGACTGAGAGTCTGAGTCCAAGGTAAATAGGAAAGGATATCCTCCTGCATGAGGCATCGTGGGGCAGGGAAAGCCTTAAAAAAAAATACCCATCTCAGTCTCTCAATTAGAGGGGGAGTAAGACTTTTGGCTGTTTTCTGGTATGGGTATTAGGGCCTCATCTGAAGCTGGAACATATTTAAAAATGTTGAGGTCTGGGTTGGAAGGTTGGGCATTGACTCCCAGCCGAGAGTCATGTCTTTGATGTTTTGGGGAAGAAACATTTTACCCAGAGAGTGGTGAGGGTCTGGAATGCACTGTCTGGGAGGGTGGTGGAGGCGGATTGCCTCACATCCTTTAAAAAGTACTTGGATGAGTACTTGGCACGTCATAACATTCAAGACTATGGGCCAAGTGCAGGCAAATGGGATTAGGTAGGCAAGCCAGGTGTTTTCATGCACTGTTGCAGACTCGATGGGCCGAAGAGCCTCTTCTGCACTGTATTATTCTGTTATTCTGCGATGTTGAAATTCGTTTTTGGGAATGTTGAACTGAACCAAGATTTTCAGTTGGATTCTCCACTGTCGGGATTTTCCATTGCGCTGGCAGACCGGGGACTATTATTTTTCTCCTGGGCCATGCCCTCACTCAGAGGTGCTCACACTCACCACATTTCTAATGTTACACCTGGTTCTGCAGGAAATGTTGGGCTCCATGTCCACCTCATTCTCTAGCCTGCCTCCTCCCCCCCCCACGAGAAACATATTGCCCCTCCTGACCCTCAACTTTAGATTTCCGCTCTCTCCAGCCCAAGCCTTGATTACCACAACCCCCTTTTCTCCCTGACCCCCATTCCTGAGAGTCACCTAACTTCAGTCCAATTTCAGTCATTGAGCTCCAGCCTGTCGATGTCATTTGTGTGGGTGCTCACTCAGAAACTGCGCTTCAGATCACTGTGGATTCCTTCTACAAAGCTTATGGGAAATGAGCCTTTCACCAAACACCCAGAAAGCAAAGGTCCTTCTCCAACCAGTTCCCACAGCAAAACACCTCCCTTCATAGATTAAAATCAATGGGAAATCCTGGAAAATGTGGACCATTTTCTGTATCTTGGTGCCCCCTCTCAATGATCTCCAATGTGCCAACTCAGCCTTCAACTGATTGAGAAAAAGAGTATTTGAAGACTAGTATCTTAAACCCAAGACTAAGGTTATGATTTAGTAGGCAGCAGTGATCCCCAAGCTCCTGTGTGTTTCAGAGGGTTGGACCTACAGCAGGCACCTCAAAGCAGTGGTGAGTCAGGAAAGCATAATGATTCTGCATATATTAACTAATTAATCCTGTGAAGACCCCTCAAAGCAGTCAAAATGCCACAATTGCTGCTTGATTGCACTAGTCAATTGTACAGTTCTAGGATGGGTGCCTGGATACATAGATACAAAGAAACATAGAAAATAGGAGCAGGAGGAGACCTTTTGGCCCTTCGAGTCTGCTCCACCATTTATCACGATCATGGCTGATCACCCTACTCAATAGCCTAATCCGGTTTTCTCCCCAGAGCCTTTGATCTCATTCTACCTCTTGAATTTATTCAATGATTTAGCATCAACTACTTCCTGTGGTAATGAATTCCTCAGGCTTACCACTCTGCCTCAAGAAATGTCTCCTCATCTCTGTCCGAAATGGTTTACCCTGAATTCTCAGACTGTGACCCCTGGTTCTGGACACACCCACCATCGGGAACATCTTCCCTGCATCTACCCTGTCTAGTCCTGTTAGAATTTTATAAGTCTCTATGAGATCCCCCCTCATTCTTCTGAACTCCAGCGAGAACAATCCTAACCTAATCAATTTCTCCTGATTTGCCAGTCCCGCCATCCCTGGACTCTGTCTGGTAAACCTTCGCTGCACTCCCTCGAGAGCAAGAACATCCTTCCTCAGAAAAAGAGACCAAAACTGCACACGATATTCGAGGTGTGGCCTGAATGAGCCAGATGTATTGATGACATCTGTATTTTGTGCAGCAGGATCACAGGCCATTGCCCAGATCTCCTGACATTACATTCAGCTGTAATCAGAGCCAACTGGCTGAAGATGAAGGGGTCAAGTATTGACCCTGAGCACTGTGACTTCAATGTACAAAATCCTTCACTGCACATCATGGATTTGGTAATAAGGTTGTCCCAAGAGCTTGAGATATTGGCAATTTGTAAAGAAGAAAAATGAAAGACTTGCATTTCTATGACCTCAGAATGCCCAAAGTACTTTATAGGCAATTAATTACTTTTGAAATGCAGTCAATGCTGTAATGTAGGAAGTATGCGGTTAATTTGCACACAGCAAGATCCCCCAAAGAGTAATGAGGTCATGACCGGATAATCTGCTTTTTCAAGTGATGTCGGTTGAGAGATAATTATTGGCCAGGACCCACCCCATCTTTGACCATGGGGTCTTTTATATTCCCCTGAGGAGGCAGAAAGCGTATCAGTTGCCTGAACGATTGGAGACTGTTACATTTCTTTCTTTCATTGTACTTGTCATGATCTGAATAGTTCAGTTGCAATCTTTACAGATTTCCAAACCTCTTTTTTGCCATTGCAAATGTATGTCAAATATTGGCAACATCCAATCATATTGAATGGCGGACCCATCAGAATTGCTACTTTCAGCTGTCAGGTATGTTATTGACACCAGAAAACCGATCGTAAATGTTCAACTAAAGCAACAAAAAAAAAGCAGCTTGAAAATAAGCATTGTTTTGTGAACCACACGCATGTGCACACACACACATATATACACACACAAACACATACACACCTACACATACATACATAGACACATACACACAAATATACACACACACGTGCAAATACATTCAAACACATAAAAACAAACACACACACACAAAATAGGCTGTTAGATAAAAAGAAACAGCTACTTTAAATCACTCCGTTTGCCAAGGGGAATATTGATCTTTACCATTTGATCCGGAGACAAATTCATACAATTTTGATTTATTTTTGGCAATGGAGCATATCCTTCTGCGGGGGAATGGTGCATAGTGGTAATGTTACTGTAATTGTAATTTAGAGACTGGCACTAATTCTCTTTAAGAAATTATTGCAGGCCCCCAACTGCCAGTAAGAGATAGAGGAGCAGAGAGATTTTGGATTTTGCAAAAGTAACAGGATTGTTGTGGTAAGGGGTTTTAATTTCCCCTATATTGACTGGGACTCACTTAGTGCTAGGGGTTTGGATGGGGCAGAGTTTGTAAGGTGTACCCAGGAAGCCTTCTTGATGCAATATGTAGATAGTCCAACTCGGAAAGGGGCAGTACTGGACCTGATATTGGGGAATGAGCCTGGACAGGTGGTTGAGATTTCAGCAGGGGAACATTTTGGGAGTAGTGAGCACAGTTCCGTATCTTTTAGGGTACTTTTGGACAGGGATGGATAGTAACCCTCGTGTTAAGCTGCTAAACTGGGGAAAGGCAAATTACGATAACTAGACAGGAATTGAAGGATTTGGTTTGGGTGCAGCTGTTGGATAGTAAATCAACATCGGACACGTGGGAGTCTTTCAAGTGACAGTTGATTAGGATTCAGGAAAATCACGTTCCTCAGAGAATGAAAGATAAGTATGGGAAGTTTAGGGAGCCTTGGATAACAAGGGATATTGTGAACCTCGTCAAAAAGAAAAATGGAGACTTTTGTACGGTCGAGAATGTTATGGGTCCGGGTTTACAGAATGCCAAAGTGTTTCATGGAGTTCAACCGACCCACAACTTTAAATAGATTGTGGTGCGGGAAGCACACGGCGTACTCTCCAGGTGTGATACAGCAGAAATGGACAAATGGTATTTAAAACAAAACAATGTTATCCTAGGAACTCAAGTTAACCTTTTAAAAACAAACATTGAATATCTCAACACCCATTACTTCAAAGATAACCCCAAAGGACTACAACACTAAATAATCCTTCAAACTGTTCCTTTAAACATCCAAAAGACTTCAAACCTTCAATACTAAGAACACATTAGGTTATATTCAATATATTTATAGTCTTTGGATTGCAGACATCAACAAACCAGCTCTGTGTTTCTTACTGCAGCTCACAGCAAAACACACAGACACTCCCAGCTGCCTTCTCAAACTGAAACTCAAAAAAGCAGAAGTGAGCTCAGCTCCCCCACCCTCTGACATCACTTCAGTAATATGATCAGCTCCATTTCTTAAAGGTACATTGCTTAAACATCCATTTCTTAAAGGTACTCTCACATTACAAGAAGATTAGGGACATTCAAAACCCTTGAGGAGTATGAAGAAAGTAGGAAGGTACTGAAGTGGGAAATTAGGAGGGCTATGAGGGGGTCACAAAAAGTCCTTGGCAAGTAGGATTAAGATGAATCCCAAAGCTTTTTATTCATATGTAAAAAGCAAGAGGGTGGTCAGGGAAAGGATTGGACCACTTCAGAACAGTGGGGGGGAATCTATGTGTTGAGCCAGAGGAAATGGGCGAGGTATGAAATTAGTACTTTGCATCAGTGTTCACCAAAGAAAGGGACTTTGTGGAAGAAGATTCTTGGGTAAGGTGTGTGGACAGTCTGATCATGTTACATTATAAGGAGGACGTATTGGGTCTTTTAAAATATATTAAGGTAGATACATCTCCTGGGTCGGATGGGATTTACCCCAGAATACTGAGGGAAAAAAGGGAGGAAATTGCTGGAGCCTTGACAGACATCTTTGTATCCTCATTGGCGACAGGTGAGATCTCAGAGCACTGGTGAATAGCCAATGTGGTGCCGTTCTTTAAGAAAGGTAGCAGGGATAATCCTGGAAACCATAGGCTGGTGAGCCTCCAATCGGTAATAGGTAAATTATTGGGGAGAATTCTCGGGGACAGGATTTATACCCATTTGGAAATAAATTGACTCATGAGCGATAGTCAGCATTGTTTTGTGAAGGGGAGGCTGTGCCTCAGTAACTTGATTGAGTTTTTTGAGGAGGTGACAAAGATGATTGATGAGGGGAGGCTGTGAATGTTGTTTACATGGACTTCAGTGAAGCCTTTGACAAGGTGCCTATTGGCAGTATGGTACAAAAGGTGAAGTCACACGGAATCAGAGGTGAGGTGGTAAGATGGATACAGAGCTGGCTCGGTCACAGAAGGCAAATGGGAAGGGTGTTTTTCAGAATGGAAGGTTGAGACTAGTGTTGTTCCACAGAATTGAAACTTTGTGGGTGGTGGACAGGTCGTCTTTCTGCATTTGCTCCCCAGTAGATCAGAAGGGGTGGTTTCATAGTGGAAGATTGAAACATCCACAATTCCAGGATGTCGAAGAGCTTAACGGCAGCAAATGGCAAGGCGGCTATCTCCCATACAGCAGCCTTGCCATTGAGTTCTGAGATGATAGAAATGGATTCTTCCAATTGCCATATGAATGGAAGCTTTCAGTGGCTCAATGGATGCCTATGGTGGATACAATCCCTCTTTGCTGCTCCATCAGTCTGTCCTTCACCAGCACTCCCACTGGTCCCATACTGAGTACTGTTGGGCTCTATTGTGGAGGACCATGCTTTTATTCTCCAGAAATGACAAGACACATACTGCCACGTTGACCCTGCAGAGTCTTCTTCACCAACATGTGGGCATCTGTGCCAAAATTGGGAGAGCTGGGGCAGCACGGTGGCGCAGTGATTAGCACTGGGACTGCGGTGCTGAGGACGCACGTTCAAATCCCAGCCCCAGGTCACTGTCCATGTGGAGTTTGCACATTCTCCCCATGTCTGCATGGGTTTCACCCCCACAACCTAGCCGTTCAAGTGAAGGCAAGCATCCAGCAGAGGGCAGTAGAGTGGAGATGCTGATTGGCTGTTGCGGGGAAATTTGTATACATGCATTGCGGTCACCGTAACTTGAAGCTGTACCTGTGCAAGAGACCCTAGCTGTTCAAGTGAAGGCAAGCATCCAGCAGAGGGCAGTAGAGCAGAGATGCTGATTGGCTGTTGCGGGGGAAATTTGCATACCTGCATTGTGGTCACCGTAACTTGAAGGTGGTTTGTGGAGGAGCTGTTGTCAAGTGACACTTAAACACGAAACACTTCTTCAGTGTTTCCCTCCCTACCTCCTCCTCTAACCAAAAAAAACCAACCGCTGTAAGGATCCCAGCCGAGAGGAAGGCTCGAGGGCAGGTAGAAGTAGAAAGAAGTTGAACCGTGATGTCACAGCCTGCAGGTAAGTGATTGACTGATGACTGGTAAGTAGTTTTTTTTTTCCCTGAGGAGTATCGTGCGGGGCGCAGTGGTTGCTGAGTGAGTGCTTGCTGAGAAGGGGAGTAAATTTTTAAAAATCTTACTGTAGGGAGTTTCCAGCTGAATCCAGTTGGTGTGAGGACAGAGTGACTGCTGGTTAAGTAGTAAAGATTTAAATAGTTTGCGCAGGCCCATCACAGATGATTGCTGTTTTCGTGTGGGGAGCAGTGGTTGCTGGTTAAGTGTTTTATTTTTACCTGTATTTAAGCTGGGCAGTTTCCAAAGCCTAGACACTACACTTGTAGTGTCCCCCACCCTTCCACCTCCTTTAACCTAAGGGGTAGAGTGAATAACAGGTAAGCTCTTTCTTTCTTTTTCTTTTTTATCTATAGGGGATGGCAGGGAAGGTAGTGCAATGTTCCTCTCGCAGAATGTTTGAGGTGAGGGACGCCGTCAGTGCCCCTGCTGATTTCATCTGTGGGAAGTGCACCCATCTCCAGCTCCTCAGAAACCGCGTTAGGGAACTGGAGCTGGAGCTGGATGAACTTCGGTCATTCAGGAGGCAGAGGTGGTTATAGATAGAAGCTTCAGGAATGTAGTTACTCCAAAGAATAAAGATAGGTGGGTGATGGGTGAGAGGGGCTGGAAGGAAGCAGTCAGTACAGGGATCCCCTGTGGTCATTCCCCTTAGTAACAAGTATACCGCTTTGGATACTGTTGGGGGGGAGGGCTTACCAGGGGTAAGCCATGGGGTACAGGTCTCTGGCACTGAGTCTGTCCCTGTTGCTCAGAAAGGAAGGGAGGAGAGGAGTAGAGCATTAGTCATTGGAGACTCCATAGTAAGGGGGATATATAGGAGATTCTGTGGGAACGAGAGAGACTCGCGGTTGGTGTGTTGCCTCCCAGGTGCCAGGGTCCGTGATGTCTCGGATCGTGTTTTCAGGATCCTTAAGGGGGAGGGGGAGCAGCCCCAAGTCGTGGTCCACATAGGTACCAACGATATAGGCAGGAAAAGGGATAGGGATGTGAGGCAGGAATTCAGGGAGCCAGTTTGGAAACTTAGATCTAGGACAAACGAGGAATAGGGAGAGAGAAGAGTTGAACACGTGGCTACAGGGATGGTTTCAGGGAGGGAGGGAGGGTTTCAGATTTCTGGATAATTGGGGCTCATTCTGTGGGACCTCTACAAACAGGATGGTCTACACCTGGACCAGAAGGGTACCAATATCCTGGGGTGGAAATTTGCTAATGCTCTTCGGGAGGGTTTAAACTAGTTCAGCAGGGGATTGGGAACCTGAATTGTAGCTCCAGTATACAGGAGGTTGAGAGTAGTGAGGCCATGAGTAAGAGATAGGATGTATAATCATCTGGAAAGGAATAATTTGATTAGAGATTGTCAACACGGTTTTTTGAAGGGTAGGTTGTGCCTCACAAACCTTATTGAGTTCTTTGAGAAGGTGACCAAACAGGTGGGTGAGGGTAAAGCAGTTGATGTGGTGTATATGGATTTCAGTAAAGCGTTTGATAAGGTTCCCCATGGTAGCCTACTGCAGAAAATACGGAGGCATGGGATTCAGGGTGATTTAACAGTTTGGATCAGAAATTGGCTAGCTGGAAGAAGACAAAGGATGGTGGTTGATGGGAAATGTTCAGACTGGAGTCCAGTTACTACTGGTGTACCACAAGGATCTGTTTTGGGGCCACTGCTGTTTGTCATTTTTATAAATGACCTGGAGGAGGGCGTAGAAGGATGGGTGAGTAAATTTGCAGATGACACTAAAGTCGGTGGTGTTGTGGACAGTGCGGAAGGATGTTACAAGTTACAGAGGGACATAGATAAGCTGCAGCGCTGGGCTGAGAGGTGGCAAATGGAGTTTAATGCAGAAAAGTGTGAGGGGATTCACTTTGGACGGAATAACAGGAAGACAGAGTACTGGGCTAATGGTAAGATTCTTGGTAGTGTGGATGAGCAGCGAGATCTCGGTGTTCATGTACACAGATCCCTGAAAGTTGCCACCCAGGTTGAGAGGGTTGTTAAGAAGGCGTACGGTGTGTTAGCTTTTATTGGTAGAGGGATTGAGTTTCGGAGCCATGAGGTCATGTTGCAGCTGTACAAAACTCTGGTGCGGCCGCATTTGGAGTATTGCGTGCAATTCTGGTCGCCGCATTATAGGAAGGATGTGGAAGCATTGGAAAGGGTGCAGAGAAGATTTACCAGAATGTTGCCTAGTATGGAGGGAAGATCTTATGAGGGAAGGCTAAGGGACTTGAGGCTGTTTTCGTTAGAGAGAAGAAGGTTAAGAGGTGACTTAATTGAGGCATACAAGATGATCAGAGGATTAGATAGGGTGGACAGTGAGAGCCTTTTTCCTCGGATGGTGATGTCTAGCACGAGGGGACATAACTTTAAATTGAGGGGAAATAGATATAGGACAGATGTCAGAGGTAGGTTCTTTTCTCAGAGAGTAGTAAGGGCGTGGAATGCCCTGCCTGCAACAGTAGCGGACTCGCCAACACTAAGGGCATTCAAATGGTCATTGGATAGACATATGGACAATAAGGGAATAGTGTAGATGGGCTTTAGAGTGGTTTCACAGGTCGCCGCAACATCGAGAGCCGAAGGGCCTGTACTGCACTGTAATGTTCTATGTTCTATGTTTTAACCCAAAGATGTGCAGGGTAGATGGATTGGACACGCTAAATTGCCTCTTAATTGGAAAAATATGAATTGGGTATTCTACATTTTTTTTAAATTGGGAGAGCTGTCTCACAGACTAGTCAAGCAACAGACTGACATACTCATGTTCACTTAATCCTACCTTACAGTCAATCTCCCCGATTTCTCTATTACTGTATGATCTGTATGAGGCAGCCTATGGTCATTTGGGCCGACGGCAACTTTACCTCTCCGCAACAATCATGATTGTTGCCATTTAACGCTGATTTAGCACAGGACTAAAGAGCTGGTTTTTAAAGCAGACCAAGGCAGGCCAGCAGCACGGTTCAATTCCCGTACCAGCCTCCCCAAATAGGCACCGGAATGTAGTCACTTGGGACTTTTCACAGTAACTTTATTTGAAGCCTACTTGTGACAATAAGCGATTTTCATATTTTCTTTCTCACCAGCAGGAAGGTCTATCAGAGATGATGGCACAGTCGTGAACTTTTGAGAGGAGATGCCTCTGGCAGTCCTCAACATTGACTGTGGACCCCTGAAGTTTGTGTTGGGGAAATTGATGGGCTTGAAGGCTGATAAATCCCCAAGGTCTAATAATCTACGTCCCAGTGTTGTTAAGGATGTGGCTCTAGAAATAGTCGATGATTTGGTGGTCATCTTCCAGGATTCTATAGAATCAGGAACAGTTCCTGAAGATTGGAGGGTAGCTGATGTAACTCCACTATTTAAAAAGCTAGATAGAGAGAAAACAGGGAATTATAGATCAGTAAGCCTGACAACGGCCGAGGAGAAAATTCTAGAATCTATTATCTAAAATTTTATAGCAGAGAACTTAGAAAACAGTGGCAAGATCAGACAGATGAGCATGGATTTATGAAGGGGAAATCATGCTTGACAAACTTACTGGTATTTTTCGAGGATGTAACTCGTAGAGTTGATGAGGGGGAGCCAGTGGATGTAGATTATTTGGACTTTCAGAAGGCTTTTGACAAAGTCCCGCATAAGAGATTAGCACATAAAAACAAAATGCAGGGGATTAGAGGTACTATATTGAGATGAATGGAAAACTGGTTGGCAGACATGAAACAAAGAATAGGAATTAACGTGTCTTCTTCAAATTGGGAGGCAGTGACTATTGGGGTACCGTAGGGATCTGTTCTAGGATCCCAGCTAGTCACAATTTAGATGAGGAAACAAAATGTAATATCTCCAACTTTGCAGATGACACCAAGTTGGGTGGGATGCTGAACTGTGAGGAGGATGCAGAGATCCTTCAGTATGATTTGAACAAGTTGAGTGAGTGGGCAAATCAATGGCAGATGCAGTATAACCTGGAGAAATGCGAGATTATCCAATTTGGTAACAAAAATGAGAAGGCAGATTATTATCTGAATGGCCATAAATTAGGAGAGGGAAATGTGCAACAAGACCTGGGTGGCCTCGTACATCAGTCACTGAAGGTAAGCATGCAGGCACAGCAGGCGGTAAAGGAGGCAAATGGTATGCTGGTCTTCATTGCAAGAGGATTCAAAAACAGGGGCAGGGATGTCTTGCTACAATTATACAGGGCCTCGGTGAGGCCACACCTGGAATATTGTGTGCAATTTGGGTCTCCTTATCTGAGGAAGGATGTACTTGCTTGAGAAGGAGTGCAGCAAAGGTTTACCAGACTGATTCCTGGGATGGCAGGACTGATGAATGAGGAGAGATTGAATACAATTGTATTCGCTGAAGTTCAGAAGAATGAGGGGGTTCTCATAGAAACCGATAAAATACTATCAGGGCTGGACACGGTAGATGGAGGAAGAATGTTCACAATGGTGGGTGTCTCCAGAACCAGGGGTCCAGAACCAGGGGTAACAGTCTGAGGATAATCAATAGACCATTTAGGACAGAATTGAGGAGAAATGTCTTTACCTAGAGAGTGGTCAGCCTGTGGAATTTGTTACCACAGGAAGTAGTTGAAGCCAAAACATTGTATGTTTTCAAGAAGTAGTTAGATATAGCACATAGGGCGAAGGGGATTAAAGGATATAGGGAGGAGGCGGTATTAGGCTATTGAGTTGGTTAATCAGCCGTGATCATTATGAAGGGTGAAGAAGCAGGCCCGAATGTCCAAATGGCCTCCTCCTGCTCCTATTTTCTATGTTTCTATGTCTTGTGACATCAGGTCAACATGGAAAAGGAAATGTCCTGCTGATTACCACCGCCTGCCCTCCCTCAAACGATGAATCAATGGCCCACCAAGTTGAACATGACTTGGAAGAAGTATTGAGGGTAGCAAAAGCACAAATATAATAAGGCTGGGGGGCCTCAGTGTCCATTGTCAACAGTGGCTCAGTAGTACCACTGCTGATCAAGCTGGCTGAGTCCAGAAGGGCATTCTCGTCAGACTGGGCGTGCAGCAGGTGGTGAGAGAACCAATAAGAGGGACAATCTGCTTGACTTTGTCTTCATCAATCTACCTGTCACAGATGTACCTGTTCATGCCAGTATTGTGCGGAGCGAACACTTCACAGTCCTTGTGAAGACAAAAGCCCATCTTCACACTAAGGGCACATTCCATTGTGTAAATGTATAACCATAGAGCTAAATGGAAAAATTCAGAAGTGATCTAGCAGGTCAAAACTGGATACCTACTCGAAAATTGTCACCTGCCATGCTGATAATCAAGTGTTTCAAATCAAAATTCCAGCCAACTAAACTCCATGGCCGAGATTCTCCGAGCCCATGTCGGGTCGGAGAATCGCCGGTGACGCCGGAAATTCCTGCCACGCCGCTCCGATGCTGGGACGCGATTCTCTGGCAACCGGCCGGGGGCCGTTGAAAACAGCCCTCATGGCGATTCTCCGCGATCGACCGGCCGAGTTCCCGCCGAGTTCCACCCCCATGGTTCCAACCTGGTTCCACCTGGCGGGGGCTCGTGCCCGCGGCTGCGCTGGGGCGGGTGAGGGATCAGGTTCCAGGGGGGACCTCCATGACGGCTAGCCCAGCTATCGGGGGCTACCGATTGGTGGGCGTGCGCGTTCCGGGGGGGGGGCCCTACCTACTTCCGTGCCGGGCCACTGTGTTGCTATGCCATGTTGTGCTGCACCGGCACAGAAATGGCCACCACACGCACGCGCCAGCGCGGAGACAGCCGCAATGTGCATGCGCGGACCCACACCGGCAGTGCAGGGCCGCGTATCAGCGCCGGAGCTGCGTGCAGCACCCCGGCGCTGTGCTGGCCCCCTGTGGGCCACTGAATCGCTGGGCCAAGAGGCCCGTTGACACTCCGGTGTTTACGCGACGTCAACACTTAGCCGGGACTTTGGAGAATCCCGCCCCATATATCTACTATAAATCATCATCGAAGTGATGGAACGTGTCATCGACTATGCTATCACATTCAGTTTGGATTCCACCAGGGCCATTCAGCTCCTGACTGTTGTGTTTGGTCCTTTGCACTTCAGGATGAACCATCAAACACTTTGATCTGTCCAAACCAAGATCCTTTTATTGTGTCTCGTGCGTTAGGATGACAATCTGATACAGAGCACATTATCATGGGAGTCTTGCTACTCATCTGGAACTTGCACCTTGTGCTGACCAATTTCATGTACATCTTATTACCCTCTATCTCTTGTTCTGTAGATGGCTGGATGCACCACTCTTTATACACAGGTCCCAGGTCACATGACCTTGGTCTTGAGATCGCATGGTATGGCTGTACCGCCACCTGCTGGTCGGAGGTCGCCTACTGTCCAAATATGATATGACCCATAGGCATATCACCACACTGACACTCACCAGCCTTCAGCCAAACTTAAAAAAAGAGCTATACATTTCAGAGATGAGGTGAGAATGGCTACCCTTTACATATTGGAATTTCTGTGCTGGGATCTCTTTGATTACTCTCGTGGACTGTTTCTTTTTTCACTTTAGAACTTGTTTTGGTTTAGAATTTAATGCTTTTCAAATTTGGGCAACCTGCCCAACATGCCTCTTTTAAAAATAGATTGAGAGCACCCAATTATTTTTAAGGGTCAATCCACCTACCCTGCACATCTTTGGATCATGGGGGTGAAGCCCACGCAAACATGGGGAGAATGTGCAAACTCCACACGAACACTGACCCGGATTGGGATCGAACCCGGGTCCTCAGCGTCCAACGTGCCTTTTTGAGCAGTCAGTTCAGCAGTTATTTTAACCAAACTCACCTCCTTTGGTCGGTAATTAATCAATTTGGAATTGATGGTCAGTGGGCAATCGATGTGACCATGTAAGCTTTTCGCTGCTCTGATCTGACACTTCTTCCAGATATCACCTATGACTCTGAGATCGGAAATGTAGATGGCTGTTGCAAAATATTATGAGGGGTGGAGAGATAGCCAGCTGAATATTCAGTAGCCACTGCAATGAAGTTGACATGTGCAGGTTAGGTGGATTGGTCATGATAAATTGCCCTTAGTGTCCAAAATTGCCCTTAGTGTTGGGTGCGGTTACTGGGTTATGGGGATAGGGTGGAGGTGTTGACCTTGGGTAGGGTGCTCTTTCCAAGAGCCGGTGCAGACTCGATGGGCCGAATGGCCTCCTTCTGCACTGTAAATTCTATGAAACCTCCTGCAGCCAATGTGAAAATCAGTATAAAAGAATTGATGGCAATATTTGCAATAGCTTTGAAAATCTTAACATTGAACTAAAATACTTTCACCATTGTTTTGCAATTAAATTTGTGATTCATGATAGGGGATATCTATTTTGCTTCCCATATCTTCCTTCGCATGGATTTATTACTCTCATCATCAACATCATTACCATCTGACCAGTGTGTAGTACATGGTGGAAATGCTTTGGGAGTATCATTACGTCTGTGATTATACAGTTTTTTGGCTGAATTAAGGTCACCTTCAACTCGAAGGGAACGCTGCTGGTGTATAATGTTGTCAATAATTTGTACTTGAAAATTACAACTGATTGTTTCCAGCCATATTTTGCTTTCATTATAAGTTGAATCTCTCTGATTGTAATGGTTATTTATAGATTTAAGCAAAAGATAAATATGGATGAGAAAGACCATCTAGTATATGAACTAATCAATTTGGAAAATCTTACCCTCCTTCCGCGACAGCACCATCACTAACTGTTTGTTGCAATATTGAATCTTCTACGTTGCATTTCTTCATCAGCTTTGATAGTTTGTTGTAGAATCATAGAATCCCTACAGTGCAGATGGAGGCCATTCGTCCCATCGAGTCTGCATCGAACCTCCGAAAGAGCACCCTATCCAAGTCCACCCCCCACCCCCCGCGCCGACTTTTCCCTATTCCCGTAACCCCAGAACCTAAACTGCACATCTTTGGACACTAAGCGACAATTGAGCCCGGCCAAGCCACCTAACCTGCACATCTCCGGAAACCGGAGCATCCGGAGGAAACCCACGGAGACTCTGGGAGTAAGTGCAAACACCACACAGTCACCCAAGACCAGAATCGAATCCGGGCCGCTGGCGCCATGAGGTAGCAGTGCTAATCATTGTGCCAGCATGCTGTCCCCATGTTCTACCACAGTGTGAACACTATGTTCAACCATAGTGTTAACAAGGATGTATTATAATCATTTCCATGCACAGTATATGGTTCCATTGTATTTATACAGCAATATCAACAGTTTAAAAAGTTGCCTCTTAAGTAACACCACAAACTTTGTCTCCATTATCTTGTGTGGAATTCATTTGGCATCTTGACTGGTTCTAACACTAACCATGCTGCTATGTCTTCTTATATTTCTGTCAAAGTTAGTGTCATTCATTTAATTTGTTCTCCACTATTCATACTCTTATATAGGTTTATTGTGTTCAACTCTCTGTCTTTTTGGGGGGTGTGGAGGGGGGATGGGGGGGGGGTGGAGCGGGGTGGCTGTGGGAGAGTGGCAGAAAAATTAAACCTTGTATCATCTGTATCTGAATGCGAAGGTGCTACATTTTTTCCAACATTCCATAATAATCATGCACAACCACTATAGGCCGGAAGTGTACAGCATGCGATTTGGGTTTGGAGGCCTCTTAGACTTCCATCGGTGCCTACTTAAAGAAGACGTTTAGGCTATCGTTGTATTTAAATCAACAACTTAAGAATTTTTGTTATAGAAAAAAATCCAAACCAGCCAATTAGTGCCCTATCTGTCTACTCTGCATCATCAGCAAAGTGATGGAAGGAGTCACCAACTGTACAATCAAGCGGCAGGACTGTCCGCTTCGCTGGCAGCGCACCCACCCCCATTGGAATCCCGACAGCGTGGGATGTCCACAATGGGAAACCCCGCTGGCCGACTGCCAGACAGGTGGATCCCGCTGCCGGCGGGGGTGCGCCATGCCGGAAAACTGAACTGACGGGAGGAGAATCCTGCCCACAATGTTTTAGCTCCAACTTCTCCCTGTGGTAACGAATTTCACAAGTCGATCACTCTCTGGGTGCAGAGATTTCTCCTCATCGCTGTCCAAAATGGTCTACCCGCGCCCCCCCCCCCCAGTATCCTCGGACTGTGACCCCAGTTCTGAACACCCCCACCATTGGGAGCATCCTTATTGCATCTACCCTGTCCAGTCCTATTAGAATTTTCTAGGTTTCTATGCGACCCCCTCATTGTTTTGAACTCCAGCGAGTATAGTCCTAACCGACTCAATTTCTCCTCATACATTCATCCTGCCATCCCAGGAATCAGCCTGGTAAACCTCGCTGCACTGCATCTCAAGCAAGAACATCCTTCCTCAAATAAGAAGACCAAAACTACACACAATATTCCAAGTGTGACCTCACCAAGGCCCTGTACATATGCAGCAAAACATCCCTGCTTCAGTACTCGAAAACTCTCGCTATGAAGGCCAATATTTACCACCTGTTGCCTTGATCCACTGCAATTCGCATACCGCTGCAACCGGTCCACAGCAGATGCCATTTCCCTGGCTCTACACTCATCCCTAGAGCATCTCAACAACAAGGACTCCGACATCAGATTCCTATTTATTGACTTCAGCTCCGCCTTCAACACTATAATCCCAACCAAGCTCATATCAAAGCTCCAAAACCTAGGACTTGGCTCCTCACTCTGCAACTGGGTCCTCGACTTTCTGACCCACAGACCACAATCAGTAAGAATAAACAACATGTCCTCCACAATAGTCCTCAATACCGGGGCCCCGCAAGGCTGCGTACTTAGCCCCCTACTCTACTCCCTCTGCACACACGACTGCGTGGCAAAATTTGGTTCCAACTCCATCTCCAAGTTTGCTGATGAGACGACCATAGTGGGCCGAATCTCGAATAACGACGTGTCAGAATACAGGAGGGAGATAGAGAACCTAGTGGAGTGGTGCGCGACAACAATCTATCCCTCAATGCCAGCAAAACTAAATCGCTGGTCATTGACTTCAGGAAGCAAAGTACTGTACGCACCCCTGTCAGCATCAACGGGGCCGAGGTGGAGATGGTTAGCAGTTTCAAATTCCTAGGGGTGCACATCTCCAAAAATCTGGCCTGGTCCACCCACGTCGACGCTACCACCAAGGAAGCACAACAGCGCATATATTTCCTCATTAACATTACACCCCTGTATGCTTCACCCGATGCCGGTACTTAAGTAGTTCCATTGTGTACCTTGTGTTGTCCTATTATGTATTTTCTTTTATTTCCTTTTCTTTTCATGTACTTAATAATCTGTTGAGCTGCTCGCAGAAAAATAATTTTCACTGTGTCTCGGTACACGTGACAATAAACAAAATCCAAATCCAAATCCAAATTTGCATGCTTACCTTCAGTGACTGGTGTACGGGGACACTCAGGTCTCATTGCACATTTCCCTCTCCTAATTTATGGCTATTCAGATAATAGTCTGCCTTTCTGTTTTTGCCACCAAAGTGGATAAGTGGAAGATGATGTTAGAGGTGCTATATGAGTGCAACATTTTTATCCTGATGTTGGCTAGAATGGTCGTTTCATTAACAGTACCACAGGTTGAGAGTGTGGCAGGGGAGCAGACATGCTGTCAACTGGACAGAGGACACTTTGGCCTCTGCCCCACTCAAGCCTCAGCACAACCTGGTCTGCATTGAAATAAAGCTGCCATTTTTGATACTGTTTATGTGGGAGAAATAATCACATTGAGGTAAAATGTCTGAAGAATGGAACCTGTATTGAAAAGCCATAGGATCGAAACAGTGATTTAAGAAAACCTTTCTATTTCAACGTGAATCTGGCAGTAATTCACCGTAATCAGGTAATAATGCCCAGCTCTAATAAAATGGGCCATGGACTCCATCTGTACTGAATGTATTTATGAAATATGTATTATGTGGAACATTCTAGCGCTTTGCTAATGCCTCACCTTCATTTTCACATACAGACATGAATGGAATTGAATTTTAATTGAGTCTTTATAAGTGTGCATCCAATGGAAAATTGCAACGCAGCCTCGGTATATGGGTGGCAGGGTAGCACAATGGTTAGTACTGTTGCTTCACAGCCCCAGGTTCGATTCCTGGCTTGGTTCACTGTCTGTGCGGAGTTTGCACGTTCTCCTCGTGCCGGCATGGATTTCCTCCGGGTGCTCCAGTTTCCTCCCACAAGTCCCGAAAGACGTGAAGTTAACTAATTTGGATACTCTGAATTCTTCCTCTGTGTAACCAAACAGGCGCCGGAATGTGGCGACTCGGGGCTTTTCACAGTAACGTCATTGCGGTGTTAACGGAAGCCTACTTGTGACAATAAAGATTATTATTAGTACTGTATTGCCCAATGAACTCTGCTGGACGAATTTACTTCAGATTCTGTCCTAACTGAGTATCTTTGTAAAAGTTATTTCATGAGATGTTGGCATTTCGGGGAAAACCAACATTTATTGATCATCTCTGATTGCCCTTGAACTGAAGGCTTGCCAGGCCGTTTCAGAGGGCACTTAAGAGTCAGTCACATTGCTGTGGATCTAGAGTGACATGTAGGCCAGGTCGAGTAATGACGGCAGGTAAGGATTACCTTTGCTCTGAATATCCTCAAAGTGTGAAGGAGCATTTCTTGTGCCTGCCTGGGTACCTTCTGAAGGAAACCTGCTATTTTTGATAGGTAAAAGGATCATTGATTTAGCCATTTTGTTATAAATACTAAAGCCCAGTTCAAAAATCATTTTTAAAATGGATCCCATCATAAGACTGCAAACATAGAACATAGAACAGAGAACATTACAGCACAGTACAGGCCCTTCGGCCCTCGATGTTGCGCCGACCTGTGAAACCACTCTAAAGCCCATCTACACTATTCCCTTATTGTCCATATGTCTATCCAATGACCATTTGAATGTCCTTAGTGTTGGCGAGTCCACTACTGTTGCAGGCAGGGCATTCCACGCCCTTACTACTCTCTGAGTAAAGAACCTACCTCTGACATCCGTCTTATATCTATCTCCCCTCAATTTGAAGGTATGTCCCCTCGTGCTAGACATCACCATCCGAGGAAAAAGGCTCTCACTGTCCACCCTATCCAATCCTTTGATCATCTTGTATGCCTCAATTAAGTCACCTCTTAACCTTCTTCTCTCTAACGAAAACAGCCTCAAGTCCCTCAGCCTTTCCTCATAAGATCTTCCCTCCATACCAGGCAACATTCTGGTAAATCTCCTCTGCACCCTTTCCAATGCTTCCACATCCTTCCTATAATGCGGCGACCAGAATTGCACGCAATACTCCAAATGCGGCCGCACCAGAGTTTTGTATAGCTGCAACATGACCTCATGGCTCCTAAACTCAATCCCTCCACCAATGAAAGCTAACACACCATACGCCTTCTTAACAACCCTCTCAACCTGGGTGGCAACTTTCAGGGATCTATGTACATGGACACCGAGTTCTCTCTGCTCATCCACACTGCAAAGAATCTTACCATTAGCCCAGTACTCAGTCTTCCTGTTATTCCTTCCAAAATGAATCACCTCACACTTTTCTGCATTAAACTCCATTTGCCACCTCTCAGCCCAGCGCTGCAGCTTATCTATGTCCCTCTGTAACTTGTAACATCCTTCCGCATTGTCCACAACTCCACCGACTTTAGTGTCATCAGCAAATTTATTCACCCATCCTTCTACGCCCTCCTCCAGGTCATTTATAAAAATGACAAACAGCAGTGGCCCCAAAACAGATCCTTGTGGTACACCACTAGTAACTGGACTCCAGTCTGAACATTTCCCATCAACCACCATCCTTTGTCTTCTTCCAGCTAGCCAATTTCTGATCCAAACTGCTAAATCACCCTGAATCCCATGCCTCCATATTTTCTGCAGTAGTCTACCATGGGGAACCTTATCAAATGCTTTACTGAAATCCATATACACCACATCAACTGCTTTACCCTCATCCACCTGTTTGGTCACCTTCTCAAAGAACTCTATAAGGTTTGTGAGGCAGGACCCACCCTTCACAAAACCATGTTGACTATCTCTAATCAAATTATTCCTTTCCAGATGATTATACATCCTATCTCTTATAAACCTTTCCAAGATTTTTCCCACAACAGAAGTGAGGCTCACTGGTCTATAGTTACCGGGGTTATCTCTACTCCCCTTCTTGACCAAGGGGACAACATTTGCTATCCTCCAGTCTTCTGGCACTATTCCTGTAGACAAAGATGACTTAAAGATCACGGCCAAAGGCTCAGCACTCTCCTCCCTAGCTTCCCAGAGAATCCTAGGATAAATCCCATCCGGCCCAGGTGACTTATCTATTTTCACACTTTCCAGAATTGCTAACATCTCCTCCTTATGAACCTCAAGCCCTTCTAGTCTAGTAGCCTGAATCTCAGTATTCTCCTCGACAACATTGTCTTTTTCCTGTGTGAAATCTGACAAAAAATATTCATTTAGCACCTCTCCTATCTCCTCGGACTCCAAGCACAACTTCCCACTACTGTCCTTGACTGGCCCTACTCTTACCCTAGTCATTCTTTTAGTCCTGACATATCTATAGAAAGCTTTAGGGTTATCCTTGATCCTACCTGCCAAAGACTTCTCATGTCCCCTCCTGGCTCTTCTTAGCTCTCTCTTTAGGTCCTTCCTAGCTAACTTGTAACTCTTGAGCGCCCTAACTGAACCTTCATGTCTCATCTTTACATAAGTCTCCTTCTTCCTCCTGACAAGTGTTTCGACTGCTTTAGTAAACCATGGTTCTCTCACTTGACCACTTCCTCCCTGCCTGACAGGTACATATTTATCAAGGACACGCAGTAGCTGTTCCTTGAACAAACTCCACATTTCCATTGTGCCCATCCCCTGCAGTTTTCCTCTCCATCCGATGTATCCTAAGTCTTGCCTCATCGCATCATAATTGCCTTTCCCCCAGATATAACTCTTGCCCTGCGGTATATACCTATCCCTTTCCATCACTAAAGTAAACATAATCGAATTGTGGTCACTATCACCAAAGTGCTCACCTACCTCCAAATCTAACACCTGTCCTGGTTCATTCCCAAGTACCAAATCCAATATGGCCTCGCCTCTAGTTGGCCTATCTACATACTGTGTCAGGAAACCCTCCTGCACACATTGGACAAAAATGGACCCATCTCATGTACTCGAACTATAGCGTTTCCAGTCAATATTTGGAAAGTTAAAGTTCCCCACAACAACTACCCTGTTGCTTTCACTCCTATCCAGAATCATCTTTGCAATCCTCTCCTCTACATCTCTGGAACTTTTCGGAGGCCTATAGAAAACCCCTAACAGGGTGACCTCTCCTTTCCTGTTTCTAACCTCAGCCCATACTACCTCAGTAGACGAGTCCTCATCAAACGTCCTTTCTGCCACCGTAATACTGTCCTTGACTAACAATGCCACCCCTCTCCCTCTTTTACCACCTTCACTGAGCTTACTGAAATATTTAAATCCCGGCACCTGCAACAACCATTCCTTTCCCTGCTCTATCCATTTCTCCGAAATGGCCACAACATCGAAGTCCCAGGTACCAACCCATGCCGCAAGTTCACCCACCTTATTCCGGATGCTCCTGGCATTGAAGAAGACACACTTTAAACCACCTTCCTGCCTGCCGGTACAGGATCAAACACAACCTCAGCAATAATAAAAGCATGGATTTCAAAACATTTGCAGTCGAACTAGAAGCAAATGCAACATTTCTACTGAAGGTCAAAGTGACATTATAGTTCATATGAACTGCCCATTGTTCAAATGAACAGAATCGCAGAGTTCAGCACATACCAGTTCAATGATAAGAGCAAAGTTTGCATTCCAACACACATTTGAGAATTCCACATGCAACATTTATATTAATTTTAAAAGTTCAACAAGATAATGTCACACATTGAGGATTGATAATGCAATCATCAAATCAAATGTCTTTGGAACTCATCCAAAGCAATCAGTATGTTACAGGGGTCGGGACACATTGACTCAGATTGATAACAAATTCCTTAAAAAATGGAGGTCCAAGCAGCCATTTTCATTCCGGAATCATTCTATACTATCTGCTTGAATATCTACTATCTTTGTTTTGTATTTTCTACTCTGACTCTAAGCCGGCGCAAGCTGTTTTACTTTGAGCAAGAAACCATTACTTTATTTTGAAAGTTCAATTTGTTTGTAAGCTAATAAATGAAATTATATATCTTAAAGCCTTCTGCAGGGGGCTTCTTGAGAACATTTGATTTGTAACCACAAGAAGGTTTCAGACTCTCAATTATAATCAATAGACACCCAATAAAGATTTCATTACGCATCTGGGACGTGTAGTGTAAATTTCGACTGAGTCTAAGTGTATTCAAGACTACACTTAACCAAAGGGTAGATTTCTTTACCTTCTCACCACCTCTTTCATCAAAACCATTGCACTGGCAGTGTAGTTCCGATTGCCAAATCTCTCCTTGCCCTGGATCGCTGCTCTTGTGGGAACTTCTTTCACTTTGAGCATCTAACCTTGTTCTACCTTTCTCACCTCTCATTTAAAATCCTTCCTTTACTTCCCACTTATGGACATAAAAATGTTCTCACTGAGACCTCTACACTACATTCCTCCCTCAGCGTCAATGCAGATCAAGTTCAGCCTCAGCAATTTCAACCTCTATCTCAACTCACCTTATGCTCCTCCACGCTCACTGCTCTCCTATTCTCTCTTCATCTAACCTCCATTTGGACTCTCCAATCCATATTCACGGCTAAACCCTTAACGTCCCCATATAGCGTCAATACTCCCATTCCATCAGGGCCATTTCTGACCACTTCATTGTATCACTCTCCACCCACATCCCCTTTCCATGTCCCAATGTCCATGTCCTTCTCTCTCCACCCCTGGAAAAAGCAAGGCCCAATTCACTTAAAACTGCACTTTTAAAATCCCCACTGTCTAGTTCTTTGGCACAGTATTCAGCTTGACACTCCAGCAGTTACTGATTGGCTCAACCTCACCCCCACCTCCATCTTTGATGCATAACCCCACTTAAACGATTACACTTTCTCAGCATGACTGTCCCTCCCTAGTATGGCCCTTATATCCATTTCCTTAGGTACAAGAGACACAGACTTGAATGGACACAGCAAACCACTGACATAGCCATGACTGCAAAATAAAGCACTGTTGGGTCCTGTTCTCCACTGCTAAAATAATTAGCCAACAATGTTAAAGGTTGTCTTTCATCAGAAAATGTCCCTCTTTTGTTCAAATGGCCAACATCAGCTCGCCCCTCCAAAAAAACATTCTGACACCATCAGCATTGTAAACAACATCTCCAACCTTCCTTTTCTCTCCAAAGTTCTTGAATATTTTGTCACTTTCCAAACTTTTCCCTCTGTTTTCTGGACCTTGATGGCCAGGCCTGGTAGTCGAGTGACAATACCAGTATAATCCCATCTCTCCGTCACATAGTTATAGTTCCACACCATCAAATAAGTAACTAATAAGCTAGCTTTTCCAAATGGAAGGCTGTGACTAGTGGTGTTTCACAGGGATCAGTTCTGGGACCTTTGTTGTTCGTGGTGTATATGAATGATTTGAAAGACAATGTAGCTGATCTGATTCGTAAGTCCGCAGACAGCACAAAAAATGTTTGAGTTGCGGATACTAAAGAGGATTGTCAAAGGATACAGCAGGATATAAACTGCTTGGAGTCTTGGGCGGAGAAATGGCAGAAGGAGTTTAATCTGGAAAAGTGTGAGGTAATGCACTTTGGAAGGTCCAATGCATGTAGGAATTACACAGTAAATGGTAGAACTCTTGCGAGTATTGACAGACAGAGAGATCTGGGCGTGCATGTCCACCGATCACTGAAAGTGGCAACGCGTTTGGATAAGGTGAAGGGCAAAGGGCAAGCTGGCCTTCATCGGTCGGGGCATTGAATATAAAAATTGGCAAGTCATGTTGCAGCTGTACAGAACCTTAGTTAGGCCTCATTTGGAATTTTATGTACATTTCTGGTTGCCACATTACCAGAAGGATGTGGATGCTTTGGGGAGGGTACAGAAGCGGTTTACTAAGACGTTGCCTGGTATGGAGGTCATTAGCTATGAGGAGAGGCTAGATAAACTCAGCCTGTTCTCACTGGAACGACAGAGGTTGAGAGGCAACCTGATAGTGACCTACAAGATTATGAAGGGCATGGACAGAGCATATAGTCACGTGCTCTTTCCTAGGGTACAAGAATACGAGGGTACATAGGTTTAAAGTGCATGGGGAAAAGTTTAGAACAATTGTGCGAGGCACGTTTTTTACACAGAGGGTGGTAAATATATGGCACGCACTGCCTGGGTAGGTGGTGGGAGCAGGTACAATAGTGACATTTAAGGGGCATCTGGACAAATATATGAATAGAGTGGGAATGGAAGGATACGGACTCCGTAAGTGCAAATGGTTTTAGTTTAGGCAGGTACCATGGTTGGCGCAGGCTTGGAGGGCCAAAGGGCCTGTTGCTGTGCTGTATTGTTCTTTGTTCTTCTGATCTTTAGTTGAAAATATCTATTTTGTCTCTAACCGTTTGGGAGAGCTGCCATTATGCAGTAATCAGAGCCAATTACCACCATACATAAAACTTAGAGAAACAAATGGGGCTGGATTTTGCTGTCGTAGGGTATCAAATTGCATCTGCCATCAGCTAGATTTGACCCTGCATCCTTCAGCTCAGAAAAACACTTTCCCACTGTAAGTGCCCTTCCTGGTGATTGCCATTTTGCCCCTTTTCTTATTTTGCTGTTAGAATTTTGATCCATGGATGCTTAATAGACATGTATCTTTAAGTTGAGCAGAGGAAAACGTTGCAACATAGTACACTGTGTTTGCTTTGGATAGCAAAACTCAGACTTTTCAGCACTCGAGAGATCGGTGGGACTCAGCTCAGTTGTTGGCTAGTGGCCAATCAATTGGCCTAAAGGCCGTATTCTGCCAAGCAGTTGGCGATTGGGTCCTACCAGAGTGCGATGATTTTCAGAGAGCCAGGAGGTCCCTGTACACTCATGGAAAAGGACCTTTTCTCTCTCTCCCTCATGTTTTCTCCAGAAACATTGCTGTATTTCTGAAAGTGCAAAGATCTGAACGAATCCACAGTGAAAACCATTACAGGCTGGAAGCAGCAAACCTCAAACTGAAAGCTACATTGAAGAAAGTAGTGCTCAAAACAAACATCTGGAACAAAGTCTCTTTACCGAGGGCGGCACGGTGGCACAGTGATTAGCCCTGCTGCCTCACAGTGCCAGGCTCCCGGGTTTGATTCCGAACTTGAGTAACCGATGAGAATTGCACATTCTCCTGGTGTCTGCGTAGATTTCCTCCGGGTGCTCCGGTTTCCTGCCACAGTCCAAAGATATGCAGGCAAAGTGGATGGGCCATGCCAAATTTCCTGTTAGAGGGCGGGGGATTGGGCTTAGGTAGGGTGGTCTTTCGAAGTGTGCGTACAGACTCAATGGGTTGAATGGCCTCCTTCTGCACTGTAGGGATTCTATGATATTTTTACTTAAATTATTAGTTTTGCACTCTTCCTCTCCCTTCTGTGTTTGACCAGCTTGTGTGGAGGGCGCAGTGGGTTTAAGTGGGGGGGGGGGGGGGGGGGAGGGGGTTAGAAATTACATAATATTTAACCTGTTGTATTTACTGCATATTTAATTACAGTAACTGTTATCAATAAATGTATTTGTGTTTATGTTTACAAACCTGGTGACTGTAATTATCGGGCAGCCAAGGGCCAAAGGACCAGGGTTTTTCTCAAAGAAATACTCATTAATTTCAATTGTGTTACATCTCCGGGTCAAGTGGGGCTGGAATTGACTGCGAACTGGCCAAGGATATCGCAACAGCACAAAGTTGTTGCAAATGTGAGCTGTTAACAACTCAGTGAGGGGCAACAGTGGCATATTTGAACCTAAGTTTAAAAGGGAAAATGATGTGGTATCTCCTTAAGCAATAAGAATTAATGATTGTGACACAAATAATGGAAGGACTGTGAAAGAGAGTGAATTAAAGAGGATGAATATATTGCCAATCCAATGCTGAAAGAGAAGTAAGGAGAGGGAAAGAAAGGTTGGATTGAAAAAGAGAATAAAAGCAGGAACAGAAAATAAGGCAACAAAACCTTTTAAAGTGTAAAATTGCGTATTTTTAAGGCTACCCAAAGATTTCAAAATCTGAAGGAATGAGGCTCCTCATTTGTAATAGTTAATTTTCAGCATCAGGCAGGTGGATGGGCAGTGATTGATATTTAGCACAGGATAAGATGGTACTTATGCTCCAAATAACTACTCCTAAATATCTTTGATGGGTCAACAGTCCAGCAGACAGCTGTTTTTGTAAAGTTAATGCTCGGAAAACTTGGAAAAAACTTTTGAATATCTGCATTTAACCACACATGTGCTCTTCTACTGAAGTTGCTGTAGCATTTATGAAGAATTAACAGTGGGTGCCATTAGTGTCACTATTATTTTGACTGTAAATTGTAGCCCATTATTCTTTAGAGTGCTGATAGTTCTTGGCAAAGAAATGTTTCTATTCTGTACAAAAAACAACTGAAAGGAAGAAAGTTTAATACCAGGAAAATAGGAGCAATGAATGGAGCAATATAATGAAAATGAACCTCTTCAGAATGTAAATCAACAATCGTATTGTCCAAGGTATTTATTAACTCAGCTTTCACAGGATTACATTTACATTTTTAAATGCTCCTTTTTTTGGAAAATATTTTTATTGAACTTTTAACATTTTATACAAATCAAAACCACAGTAAACATGTGGCAACTATAGAAAAAAGCTCCTACCAACAACTGTGGCAATACCTCCAAACATAGAACACCCCATCCCCACCCCTTCCTCTAACAGCAAACAGTGACCAGATCCTTAAAGTGTAATATGAACGGCTGCCATCGATGATAGAACCCATCAATCGTCCTCCTAACAATGAATTTGACCTTCTCAAGGTACAAAAACTCCATCAAGTCACCTAACAATGCTGCAGCACAAGGTGGCATTGCCTGCCTCCAACTCAGCAAATTCTGCCGCTGGACTAGCAACGAGGCGAATGCCAGGGCATCCGTCCCCACACCCATCCTCAGCTCTGGCTGGCCCGACACCCCAAACATAGCTGCTAACGGGCAGGGCTCTAAATCAACGTTCCTGAGTGCCAATGCGGTGTTGCAAAATGACCCCCAATAACCGAGCAACTTGGGACAGGACCAGAAGATATCATGTGGTTCACTGCCCTCTCAAGCATCGCTCAAACCTATCCTCAACCCCTTCAAAAAATCGACTCATTCTGGCCTTAGTGAGGTGTTCCCTGAACACCACCTTGAGCTGTATCAAATTCAACCTTGTGCAGGATGACGTAGCATTCACTCTGCTGAGGGAACCACTCCACACCTCCTCCTCCAAAATAGGTCCCAGCTCATCCTCCTACCTGGCCTTCACCCCTTCTACCGAGACCTGTTCTTCCCCAAGATCAGTCCATATAACACTGATGTATTGCCCACCTCCGACCCCACACAGTATGCTTTGCAGAAAAGTGACGGTTGGCGACACTGGGAATGTCGAAAATGCCTGCCGAACAGAATCCCGCACCTGGAAGTAACTGAACATATCTGCCCCCCAAGTCCTGCTCTCTCCTTCAACTCCTGCCAGCTGGCAAACATTCTGTCCAGAAACAAGTCCCCCACCCACTGCACCCCCTTACCTTTCCATCCCCCAAATGTGGCATCCAATGTCACCAGTGCAAACAAATGATTCCTACAGATAACGGCCCAGCTTGACACTACCCGCAACTTAAAATGCTGACGGAGTTGCCGCCATATTTTAAACTTGGAGACAAACACTGGGTTTGAAGAATATCTCGTTGGGGAAAACGACAGAGGGAGCGTCACCAGCGCATCCAAATACGACCCCTTGATGATCCCAACTCCATCAACTCCCAAGTAACTTCCTGGTTCCCAAACCATCTTCTCCGCATTGGCCGCCCAATAATAAAACATCAAATTCAACAGCGCCAACCTCACCACCTGCTTTTCCCTCTGTAGGAATTCTCTCCGAATCCCAGGAGTTCTCACTGCCAATTTGAAACCATCATGAGCCTTTCCAACCCCTGAAAAAACACCTTTCTAGAAAAACTGGGTGGCATTGAAATAAAAACAAGAATCGTGGCAAGATATTCATCTTGATAGCTTGAATATGGCCCACCAATGACAATGGAAGTCTTTCCCACCTCTGTAGACTAATGTAATTCAATTTGTGCCCAATCCCAAGCCACCTCAACCCCCACATAGTGGAAACTAGTCTCAGCCAGATGGAACAGCAGCCCCCCAACCAAGTCCATCCCCTTGAAGATCCCAACACAAAATACTCACTCTTCCCAGCATTTATTTTATACCCCGAAAAGGAGCCAAACCTTTATGCCCATATTATCCCCCATCACTGGTCTGGACCCCTAATGTACAACAAAAGATCATCCATGTACTAAGACACCCTGTGCTCCACTCCACCCCACACAATCCCTCTCCACTTGTCCGAGGCCCACAAGGCAATTTCCAATGGCTCAATCGCAATGCAACATAGAACAACCCTGCCTCACCTCCGCTGTGCAGCCTAAACAACCCTGAACACGTGGTGTTAATTTGCACACTAGCAGATGGCGCTTCGTATAACCGCACCCATGACACAAACCCAGACCCTGTCCCACACCTCTCCATTATCATGAACAGGTAGCTCAATTTAACCCTATCAAATGCCTTCCCTGCCTCCAGAGTCATGATTATATCTGGTTCCAGCCCCACCACTGTTGTAAGAACTAAGTTAAGTAACTGCCTCACGTTGGATGACAGCTTTTTACCCTTCTCAAAGCCTGTCTGATCTTACCCCGCAACCTCCAGGAGACAGGGCTCCAACCCCAATGCTGAGACCTTGGCCAAAGGTTTTGCATTCACATTGAGCAGTGAAATCAGTCGGTACGGTCCATATTCTGTGGGGTCCTTATCCTTCTTCAGAAGGAAGGAGAATGTCTCCAGGAGGGAACCCCCGCACCAATGAATCATTAAACATCCCCAGCACCAATGGGGCCAGCTGATCCATGGACTTCTGGGAAAATTCTACCGTGAAGCCATCTGGCACCGGCGCCTTCCCCAAGGCCGTGCAAACCTCCTTCAACCCGAACGGTGCCTCCTATTCCTCTCACAATTTCCTCTAAGAATTCTACAATCCACTGATAATCCTCAAGCGGCTCCGATTTATAAAGCCCCTCGTAGAAGGACTAAATCACCAGTTGACCTTTTCTGAGGCGGAAACTAACCCACCTCCTCGGCTTCCGCATCTGCACAATCTCCCTAGCAGCCTCTTGTCGGCTTAACTGATTGGCAGAAATGCGGCTAGTCTTCTCCCCATACTCATATACCACTCCCTTTAAACACCGCAGCTCGCTCACCATTTGAAATGCAATTCAAGAAAAATATTGACCAAGAAGAGTCGTGTTAGAATTATGAAGTAATTGTGCAAAAGGTTATGATGGAAATGGCATCATGTGTAAGCAAGCTTATGTTTTCAAACTGAGCTGTATTCTTGCAATCTTTGTTAGCAGTACTTTGTGAAAATGTATGAAGTGGGTAGGCTTTTACCATTTAATCATTTAATGTTCATGTGGGAAGAATAACATTTGTGGATCTTCTGTGGCATCAAACATAGTAACTGTTATATTTCTTTGCTGCCACAAAGAGAAAAGATATGAAGGTGCTCACACTCTGGATTCTTGTAAGACACGATACAAGGTTTGTTAAGGGTGTTACTCAACAAGGGCAGCACGGGGCTGTTTAGCACAGGGCTAAATCGCTGGCTTTGAAAGCAGACCAAGGCAGGCCAGCAGCACGGGTCGATTCCTGTACCAGCCTCCCCGAACAGGTGCCGGAATGTGGCGACTAGGGGCTTTTCACCGTAACTTCATTTGAAGCCTACTTGTGACAATAAGCAATTTTCATTTCATTTTTTCATTTCAGTGGTTAGCCCTGCTGCCTCACGGCACCGAGGCCCCAGGTTCAATCCTGGCTCGGGGTCACTGTCTGTGTGTAGTTTGCACTTTCTGCCCATGTTTACGTGGATTTTGCCCCCACAACCCAAAGATGTGCAGGGAAGGTGGATTGGCCATGCTAAATTGCCCCTTAATTGGAAAAAATGAATTGGATACTCTAAATTAATTTTTTTAAAAGATGGTGATCTGCTCAAAGCCCATGTAAACACTCTGTTTATGCCACCACATATCACATGAACCAGGACCAGCAAGAATGTATTTCCAGGTACATCATAAGTAAGTTGGCCTCTCTGTTACTCTTCTGCCTCTCTCTGGCACTCCTTTTTTCCCACAATCCCCTTCCACCTCTGTCTTTTTCTACTTTTCTTGCTAGTTGCTGTTTAGCACAGGGGTAAATCGCTGGCTTTGAAAGCAAGCCAAGGCAGGCCAGCAGCATAGGATAATTCCCGTACCAACCTCCCCGAACAGGTGCTGGAATGTGGCGACTAGGGGCGTTTTACGGCTTCATTTGAAGCCTACTTGTGACAATAAGCGATTTTCATTTTTTCATAGTTGAGGTGGGGGTGTGGGGGGGGGGGAGTGTATGTGGGTGTGTGTGGGGGGGTGGGGGGGTGGAGGTGGGGGGGTGGGCGGGTGGGCGGGTGGGGGGGTGGGGGTGGTGGGGTTGGGGGGGTGGGGGGTGGGGGTGGTGAGTGTGGGGGGTGTGTGGGGGAGGTGGGGGTGGGTGGAGGTTGGGGGTTGGGGGGGTGGAGGTGGGGGGTTGGGTGGGGTGCGGTGGGGGTGTGTGGGGGGGTGAGGGGGTGGGGGGAGGAAGGGGGTGGGGGGTGGGGGGGTGGGGGAGTGGGGGGCTGTAGGGGGGTGGGGAGGTGGAGGTGGGGTGGGGGGGTGGGGGGTGAGGGGTGTGGGGGTGTGGGGGGTGAGGGGGTGGGGGTGTGTGGGAGGGGGTGTGTGGGGGGTGGAGGGGTGTGGGGGGGTGGAGGTGAGGGGGTGGGGGGTGGAGGTGGGGTGGGTGGAGGGGGTGGGGGGTGGGGGGGGGGTGGCGGGGGGCGGGGGGAGGTGGGAGGAGGTGGGGGAGGTTGGGGGGGATGTGTGGCATGCTATTATGCAAACAAGAAATGAGAGGCCAGCGAGAGAGTCCCAGAGATCAAGTTGTTGTCTTTCTATCAAGCATTTCCTCGGTCAAAGTCAAACTTGACCATAAGAATGCTTGGTCAGAAAAGTTAGCTTAACCTGCTAATGGTGCCACTACACAATATTTAATTGTTTCCTTCCTTTAAAAAGCCTTGTAATTATCAATTTTTTTTCATGACCTCATGATGTTCCACAGTGATTTGCAGCCGATGATGTACTATTGACGTGTCCTCACTGTAATGTGGAAACACTACATCCAATTTGCACTCAGCAAACTCCCACAAACACCAATGTGACAATGATCGGACAGAATATTTTAGTGATGTTGATTGAGAATTATTGTTAACTTGAACACCTGCTTTTCTTCAGAAAAGTGCCATGGGATCTTCTACATCCACTTGAGTGGACAGACAAGGCATGTTACTAAATTGAGCTGAGATATGATTGTTACTGTGCTCATTCATTCATTTGACAACTGCGAATTAAATACGTTTCTTAACTTACATTCCACCTTACATGACTAAAGACCAAATCAGTCAACCTTTCAAAAGTAAAAACAGAAAATTGCAGGTCTCGCTGCACCTATGGAGAGAAGTTTCAAATCTAAATGATCCTTCCACAGATTCTGCAAAGTTTATCCAGCATTTTCTGTACTTTTATTTCAAATTTCCAGCATCTGCATTATTTTGCTTTTGCCTTTCAAAAGATTGGATAACAATGCTCAGGTCTGAGAGCAACGGGTTTTCACTGCCACGGTCATCTAAATCATACAAATATATGACAAAGCCTGGCACAGCAAAGGTAAATTCTAGATTCTACGGCTGAAAAGAAAATGATGACTTACAGTCAATATTGAGAGCAAACCTCGTCTCCCTCCCACAGAAGAGCTGAAGAACTTCCTTCCTCTTCTGCAAATGCTGTCAGTGAATCTTTTGTGCTTCGCTACATGGGGCATTAGTTGAATGTCTCATTGGAAAGATGGAAGGGGAGTCACTGCCTGTTAGACATTATTACAGGATCTACCCTGTTTAATTGTGGTAGGATTGTTGTGATTGACTGCAATGGCACCTCTTCGGAAATGCTTTTTTCTTGGATTTATTTTATGATTGATTACAAGGATGGCTGTTCACAGAACGAAGCATGGTGTCCTATTTCCACAATGGCTGACAGTCTCGCTTAGCATTCTGGGAAGTGACCACTTGAGTGACACCTATTCCTTCTCGGACTTGTGATCTATCAAGAGAAACTGGGAATTATAATGTGCTATTTAATTAAGTGTCCGTATCAGTAGGGAAAATTATATGATTTCCAGGGGCACAACTATATGAAAATTCCAAGCCGCAGATGGACGCAAACACTATTATAGATGTGTCATGCACTTTAAAGAAAACTCAATTGCTTTGCCCTGAATTATTTAACTTTCGCTGGGCTTATTTGGGTATTTTAGGATTAGACCAGTACTGAGAGGGTCAGATTTCAGGAAGGTGTGATTGTCATATGAGAAGAGACTAAGCGGTTAGGATTATAGTCATTAGAGTTTAGAAGAGGAAGAGGGGACCTCATAGAAGCTTATAAAATTCTAACGGAATTGGACAGGATAGATTAAGAAAGAATGTTCCCGATGGTGGGGGAGTCATAGCTTGAGGATAAGGGGTAAACCTTTTAAGACTGATGTGAGGAGAAATTTCTTCACCCAGAGAGTGGTGGATCTGTGGAATTTGCTACCACAGAAAGTAGTTGAGACCAAAATGTTGTGTAATTTCTAGAAGGGATTAGATATAGCTCTTGGGACTAAAGGAATCAAGGGATATGAGAGGAAGGCAGGATCAGGGTATTGAACTTGATGATCAGCCATGATCGTAATGAATGGCCGAGCAGGCTTGAAGGGCCGAATGGCCTCCTCAATGCTTCTATTTTCTATGTTCCCATGGTTCCTTTTCTGTTGATTGGCTCTTTGATGTTTGTAGTTGGTCGCTTCTCCCCTGAAGCCCCTCACGTCCGAACCCACATTATCACCATCCTCTCTCACAATCATTTTGTGATTCTTTGTTGGTAGCTTCCTATGAATATTTGGTGCATTTTGTGATTGTTCAAACAATTATTGGTATATGGATAACTGAGACTTGGTTATTACTATGCTCGTGATGCATAATCATTAGCTCTGGAGGGATTTTGTTTCATCCAATTGTGTGGACTGCTCTATATCGTTTCCTGATCTGTTCCACATCAAGATGTAAGGATCCACCTGTTATTCCCCATCTGTCCCGTGTTTTTTTCTTTTAATTTTTATTCTGTTATTTCTATTTTTGTATCTGGACCATTAATTGGACCTATGCCTTTAAGATGGACTTCACCTGCAATTTAAGAAAAAAGAGCCTCCAGCAGAATGTGCTGTTTAGTCTAGCATCAGTGATGAGATTTCTTGGTGGACTTGGCTGGCAGCTAATAACTGTTTCAGATTGCCGGGGCTTAGGTGATAAACTATGTTGATTGGGGCTGACCATTCTGGACTGTTCCTTCCTCTGTGAGACTTGTTTTCCAGTTTTTAGTTTTATTTTGAACCCAGAGCTGAAGGAGGCTCTTTGAGTTTCTCTCTCCCTGAAAAGTGGAAACTCTCTCAAACACCTCAGCTGGCGCTCTCACCAGGAAAACGGATCCAGCCAGCTTTTCCTCTCTAACCAATCTGTGAGTGTTTCATTTCTGAAGGCTGAATTGGATGGAATCCGTTGGGATTCTCTCCCTGAAATGTCAAAAGACCTCTTTGAAATATCATAGAAGCTGCCCCTCTCTGAGACTCTATTTTCTCCTCAGGCCAGCTGGAGGACATTCCAATCAGACTGGAAACCAAGCAAGAGTAAAATTCAGGCTGAGGTAGCTTTCAGTGCATTTGAGGGGAGACAAAGAAAATCTTAAGGAAACCCAGACAAGCCACCAGCTGAAAGCAGGGTTAGTTGTTTGAAACTCCTTTTAAAGTCGAGTGAAGGGAACTCTGTCCTTGTGTTGGAAGGCTGGTCGGCATTCTGGTGGAGTTGGAAACAAATAAAAATTACTCAATCCTGAGGATGTGAGGGAATCCTACAGTCTGAGAGTTCTGACTGAATGCTCCTGCCAGAAGATCCCCGTTAGCGATCCAACCAGTGGTACCAATCACTCCTTGTACTGGGACGACAATCTGCTGCTACAACGACTTCAACATCTGAAGCAAGGACATTAATCTTCCATTTCATACCAATTCTCTTATTATTTTACTCCTCCCACGGCCTCAGTATGTCTGTCTTGTGTGCATTTGGGTAGAGGGTGGGACGGTTAAAGGGGGGGCAGGTGTGGTAGATTAGCTGGCCATTATTCTATTCTGAGTATTGCATGTCTTATCTCTTTTTATTATAAATAAACATAATAAACATATTGTTTGTGTTTCGCTTAGAAATCTGGTGTGCAAGTCTTTGAAGCAGTCAAGGACCAAAGATCTCAGAAACATTAAACAAAATATTTGTTATAATAATAATCTTTATTGTCACAAGTAGGCTTACATTAACACTACAATGAAGCTACTGTGAAAATCCCCTCGTCGCCACATTCTGGTGTCTGTTCGGGTACACAGAGGTATAATTCAGAATGTCCACTTCACCGAAAAGCACAGCTTTTGGGATTGTGGGAGGAAACCGGAGCACCCGGAGGAAACTCATGCAGACACGCGAAGAACATGCAGAATCTGCCCAGACCATGACCCCATTTTCCTCAACTGATGTGGCCAAACCCATAACAATTTTAAGGGACACAGGATTTAACCAAATTTTTGTGCTGGAGAAGAATTTATTTTTTCCTTCAGAGAGCTCAGTGAAAGCTGAGGTATTAATGAATGGGATAAGTGGAAGTTGTACCTCTGTTCCATTGTATGAAGTGTATGACTGTGATTTAGTGTCAGGTCCAGTCGTTGTTGGAGTGGTTAAAGAATCCCCAGTGGAAGAAGTAGAATTACTTTTAGGGAATGATTTAGCGGGAGTGAAGGTTGTAGCTCCACCCATGATTACAGAGAGTTTGAAGGAGGCACTGCAGCTCGCATCTGAGATGCCAACAGTGGGTCATGTGGTAGTGAGGAAAACCCATTGGGTAGTAGATGATTCAAGGAAGGAGATGTTGACAGCTTTAGATCACATATCAATTGACAGTGGTAGTGAACCAGATTCTAAGCATTCCCAGGCTGAAGGTGACCATAAGGATGAAGAGTCAGACTTCGATTTTCCTCCTGATTATGAGGTAATGGTGAACTGTTGTTACAAGAGTGTTTTCAGGGAGGAAGAGTCAGACATGGGCTTTGAATTAAATTTTGATACCTGGAGGTCATTGGAGCAGTCAAAGGCCAAAGATCTCAGAAACCTTAGGGTTAGTTTACTTGTGTTGGGACTCTGGGGTCTGTGGGTCTGGAACTGACCGGGCACAAGCCTAGGGTGTCGCAACAAATATGCCAGTCATTTTCAGTATAAGAATCAAAGTGGTTGTACTGGTTTCATTGTAGAATTCTGCCTTTGGCTTCATCAGAAATATCCCATTCAGTCTCTTAAGCTTGTTCCACCACTCAATTAGAGCATTTATCTTGTCTTCATTTATCAGGCTTGATTCTGTAACTCTCTTGCCCAATCAACCTCAATATTTACATTTCCAATTGATCTGGAGTCAACAACCTTTTAGGGCAAAGGTTTCCAGATTTTCAGACACTCTGTGTGAACAAATGATTTCTAAATGACTTAAATTTCGAATGCTACGTTCTCCTTATTTTGGATTCACCTGCCAGAGTTTCTCTCTATCTACTCTATGAATTCCTTCATCTTCTTCAAAAATCTCAATTCAATCATCTTTTAATTTTCTCTCTTGATGGCAAGTCGAATCTTTTTCAGAGCAGGCGGTAGAGAAGAAGATAGAGAATGGAACACTAGCATCGCCAGAATGATCGATACTTCAGGAACTTGTACAAGATACATTCAGCTTGTTTCTTGTTTTCTCAATGTTCAAGTAAAGCATCCAGATACTTCTGATAAGATGGTGGCTCTTCTCTATAACTATTTTACAGTTGCTTGGCTGACTAGGTCAGTTTTGAGGACATTGTAAGAATCCACTATAAAATATGGGACTGGAGTCATGAGCTATGAGGTGAAGCAGTCTGCAAAGCCATTTTTCTCTCTAAACTCACAATTAAATGTATTTATTCTGTTGGCTGGGACCCTGCTGGATCAGCTAAGACAGGCCCAATAAAGATACCTAATTTTGTAGAACTCTACTGTATTCAGAAGAGCTGGCTGAATTGTGATTTCTGAGGATATAATACTGAGACGGCCCAGATACTTTCCTGATATTTAGGCATTACCCATGTTCGAGAAGGAGCTGACTAGGCTGCAATCTCCTGGTGTGAATATCTCCTTCTCTGAGCCGACAGCTCAGGGTCTCTCTTCTGCCATAGTTGTTCTCGGGTTCCTGGATTGTTGCTGATGATGTGTTCCGATGTCCCTTCTTTGATTCAAGTTTTGCTTGTGTTGAGACATGATACACACACATGCCTAGCCTGAATTCTATTGTCTCATCAAGACTGAAACTCATTACTAGAAAAGAACAGGGTACTCCTGTTCAGCCAGGGTGATTTAATCAGGATCCATTGTCCACTGAAATGCTTATGTCTGGCCAACTATTAGCCAGCTATTGAGTCTGATGGCCGCTATGTTGATCATTCTTACTGTTGCAAAGTTGATCTCTACTATCTCACATACTCAGAGCATGATCTTTTTGTCCTTTTGTGTCAACGCGATCAATACAATAATAATAATCGCTTACTGTCACAAGTAGGCTTCAATGAAGTTACTGTGAAAAGCCCCTAGACGCCCCATTCCGGTGCCTGTTCGGGGAGGCTGGTACGGGAATTGAACCCGCGCTGCTGGCCTTGTTCTGCATTACAAGTCAGCTGTTTAGCCCGCTGTGCTAAACCATCCCCTGTAATTTGGTGATCGTAAAGTTCCATTTAGTGATAATGGATTTCTGTGCTGACTTGAGTGGTAGACAGCCAATATCAATGCCAGCCAAGGCCTCATTTTGTAGTTCCTGTTTTAGGCCTCTATGTCTTTTTTGCCTCTGTTAGCCTGTCCCCAGTGCTAAAATTACATTTCATCACTTTCCTCAGTGACATTTGAACTCATTCATTCCCTCCAAATAATTCGCTATGCAGTGGCCACTTTGGAGTCCTAAGCCTCTTTATGATGGACAGGAATTATGTGTTCATTAGGAGTCCAACGTATACATCCACAATGATGGTGAGGGCCAAAAAATAGGTAAAAGTGCCCACACCTAAGACAGGCATTAGGCCCTTTATATCTACAAATAAATGCCCAAGTCCTGTTCGAGATTGGATTGGTTCAATCCATGACAGCCAGGATCAAAGTTCCAGCCCAAAATCTGGATTGACATTTAGTCCCATAACCATACAGCTGTACCTTGTAAGTGTATTTGCCTCTTTAAGAACCATCACCATTGAATGTACAAAATTAATTGGTCAAAGACATTTTCAGCAAGACAACCCCTCTGAACTTTCTATCAATGGCCTTGCTAACCTGTTACATTATCTTGTTCAATCAGAAAGATATACTCCTGACAAATTACATAGTGAGTGCAACAGACTTATTTTACTCTGTATTCAGTGTGAGTGATGGTAATGTGTTTAACATGATGATTCTCTTTAGTGCTGGTGGATTGTGTGCATGGTTTAACTTCTAGTATATTGTTTTTTCTCATCTGAACACACACGCCTATGAACATACAAATTATGAGCAGGAAAATGCCATTCAGCCCCTCTAGCCTGCTCCACCATTCAATAAGATGGGTGATCTGATTGAGGCCTCAATTCAAATTTCCTGCTTACAACTGGTATTCTTTAACTCCCTTGGCAGCCAAGAAACTATCTACCTCTGCCTTTAAAAATATTTAATGACCGCCTCCACCTTTCTCTTACATTTAGATTTTATAGATTTAGATTTATTGTCACATGTATCAAGGTACAGTGAAAAGTATTATTCTATGTCCAGTCCATATAGATCATTCCATACATGAAAAACATAGGACATACAATAAGTACACAATGTAAATCATAGTCATAGACATCGGTTGAAGCATACAGAATATAGTGCTACTCAGTGGAGAAGATAGGTTAAGAGATCAGTTCAGTCCATAAGAGGGCCATTCAGGAGTCTGGTAACAGTGGGGAAAAAGCTGTTTTTCAGTCTGTTAGTTTATGTCCTCAGACTTTTGTATCTTCTGCCGATAAAAGAGGTCGGAAGAGAGAATAACCTAGGTGGGAGTGGTCTTTGATTATGCTGCCAGGTTCGCGTGATGGACTGGGCTGTGTTCACGTTTCTCTGGAGTTTCTTACTGTCTTGGGCCAAGCAGTTGCCATACCAGGCTGAGATGCAACCAGATAGGATGCTCTTTATGGTGCATCTGTAAAAACTGGTAAGTCAACGTGGGCATGCCAAATTTCCATTATTTCCTGAGGAAGTATAGGCACTGTTGTGCTTTCTTGATCGTAGTGTCAATGTGGAGGGGCCAGGACAGATTGTTGATGTACACACCTAGGAATCGGAAGCTGTCAACCATCTCCACCTCGGACTTCGCTTCCTGAAGTCAATGACCATCTCCTTAGTTTTGCTGATATTGAGGGAGAGATTGTTGTCGTTACATCATGCCACTATTTTTTCTATCTGCCTCCTGTACTCTGACTCATCATTGTTTGAGATCCAATCCTCTCTGGACATGTCATCAGAAAACCTGTAGATGGAGTTGGAGCCGAATTTTGACACATACTTGTATGTGTATAGGGAGTATAGTAGAGGGCTCAGTACGCAGCCATGCAGGGCCCAGGTATTGAGGACTATTGTGGAGGAGGTGTTGTTTTTATCCTCACAGATTGTGGTCTATGGGTCAGGAATTCGCGGATCCAATTGCAGAGGGAGGAGCCAAATTCTAGGTTTCGGAGTTTGGATATGAGGTTGGCTGCGATTATGGTATGTTGAAGCCGGAGCTGTAGTCAATAAATAGCAGTCTGACATAGGCGCCCTTGTTGTCAAGTTGCTCTGGGGATGATTGTAGAGCCTGGGAGTTAGAGTCTGCTGTGGACCAATTGTGGTGGTATGCAAATTGCAGTGGATCAAGGCATTCTGGGCATGTGGAGTTGATGTGTCTCATGACCAACCTCTCAAAGCATTTCATAATGATAGATGGCAAGGCCACCAGACGGTATTCATTAAGGCACGTTGCCATTTCTTCTTTGACAGTGGTATGATGGTGGATTTCTTGAAGCAGGTGGGAAACTCAGAACGGAGTAGGGAGAGGTTGAACATGTCCATGAACATACCCGCCAGTTGGTCTGCTCAGTATCTGAGTGTAGGACCAGGGACCCCATCAGGACCCTTTGCTTTCTGATGGTTCACTTTCAAGAAGGCCGATCTGACTTCGGAAGCTGTGATTGTAGGTTTAGTGAGTCTGAGGCTGTTGGGGCAGTTGACAACGGTTTGTTGGTTTCCTGCTCGAAACAAGCATAGAATGCATTGAGTTCATCGGGGAGGGGTCCTCTGTTGCCAGAGATTCCAATCGGCTTTGCTTTGTAGCCTGATAGATTGTTTAAGCCTCGCCACAACCGACGAGAGTCCGTATCATTAGTCTGTGACTCTAGCTTAGGCTGGTATTATCTCTTGGCATCTCTGATGCCTTGGGGAGGTCATACCTAGATTTCTTGCATAGTTCAGGGTCGCCTGTCTTGAATGCCTCAGATTTGGCCTTCAGTAGGGAGTGAATCTCCCAGTTAAACCATGGTTTCCATGGTTGGGGGTTGGGGAAAGCACATACTACCTTCTTTGGCACGCAATCTTTTACATACTTACTGATGAAATCTGTGATGGTGGTGGCATTAACGTTTACATTGGCCACTGAGTTCTTAAATATGGACCAGTCCACTGACACCAAGCAGTCACGTAGGAGCTCTTCTGTTGCCTCGTACCAGTATTACATGACCTTCTTAACCGGATTCTCCCGCTTACGTTTCTGCTTATATGTCAGGAGAAGGAGCACCGTCTTGTGGTCCGATTTTCCGAAGTGCGGTTGGGGGATGGATCGGTAGGTGCCCTTGATGTTTGTGTAGCGGTAGTCAAGGATGTTGGGGCCATTGGTGGGACTGGAGATGTGTCGGTGGAATTTTGGCAGTACTCTCTTAAGGTTAGCCTGGTTGAAGTCCCCGCCAATGATGAACAAGGCCTACGGGTATTCTGTTTCATTGTTATTTATAGCGGTGTACATTTCATCAAGTACCTTCTTCACTTCTGCCTGGGATAGCGATCATGGCAGAAGTGAACTCCCGTGGAAGGTAGTATGCGTGGCACTTCACAGTCAGGTATTCCAGGTCTGGGGAGCAATAGTTCACAATGTACAGTATTCCTTCCCTATGTACGGCATTCCTTCCGGTTGTACGGTAGGCATTGTTTGTACAGCATGCAAGAAACAATACTTTTCACTGTTGATATGCCATCAATCAAGACGGAGAACGCAGAGTGAATTAACTATGGCTTTAATTGACTTACAACAGAAGTGGCAGTTTGCCCCAGAATGAGGCAGTGTGAAAAGGTCGGCAGCCTATATACCCAGGCCCTAGGGGGAGGAGACACGTGCAGAGCCAAAACCGTACAACATGTAATATAGTGGCAATTCTGTACAACAGGTAATACTGTGGCAGCACAATACAACACAGTGGTTTCACCACATTCACCCCCTGTTTTAAAAAAAAGTCCAGCGGAGGTGAAGTGAACAAGTTGCGTCAGAGATTGAGCCTGACGGGGCTTTGATTGTCCGCCGTGACCACCTCAGTTCCGGCAGTGGTGTGGGCATCGTAGTCGGTGGAAGGGTTGAGTCCGGCGTGTCAGGGAGCAAGACAGCTTCTGTGTTCACAGACGGGTGGGCAGCAATGGGGGAAGGGGGTATAGGGTTGGGTCAAGTAGTAGTAGAGAGGGGAGGAATAGGGTCGGGAGTGCCGGTGACAGTAGCTGGGGAACCTGCGGGTGCCAAATCTCGAAGGGAGACTGCCGCCCATCATGGTGAGCCATGTAGGCGTACTGGGGATTTGCATGGAGAAGAAGAACCCTCTCAACCAGAGGATTCGACTTATGAGTCCTCACAGGAGGACAGGCCCTGGAATCGTCATCCAGGTCGGGAGCGAGACCCCCGAGGTGGACCTTCTGGGGAAGGCAAACATCCTCTCGTGGGGGGTCACCTTAGTACTGGTGCAGAGAAGCGACCGGATGGATTGGAGCGCCTCGGGAAGGACATCCTGCCAGCGGGAGACTGGGAGACCTCTAGACCGTAGGGCAAGATGGATGGCCTTCCAGACCGTCGCGTTCTCCCTCTCCACCTGTCCGTTCCCCCGGGGATTGTAGCTGGTAGGCCTGCTTGAGGCGATGCCCTTACTAAGCAGGAACTGACAATCATGAAGGAGGAACCCCAATCGCTATGGATGTAAATGGGGAAACCGAACAAGGTGAAGACACTGCTCAGGGCCTTGATGACTGTGGCAGAGGCCATGTCAGGGCATGGGATGGCGAAAGGGAAGTGTGAGTACTCGTCAAGGATGTTGAGGAAGTACATGTTACGGCTAGTGGAGGGTGGGGCCCTTTGAAATCCATGCTGAGGCGTTCAAAGGGGCTTGAGGCCGTTACCAGGTGTGCTCTGTCTGGCCGATAGAAGTGCGGTTTGCACTCCGCGCAGACCTGGCAGTCCCTGGTTATGGTTCTGACCTCCTCGATGGAGTAAGGCAGGTTGCGGGCCTTGATATAATGTGGAAAAGCCGGGTGGCTCCGGGTGACAGAGGCCATTGTGGAGGGCCCGTAGTTGGTCTACTTGCGCCCTGACACAAGTATCGTGGGAAAGGGCATCTGTGGGCTGATTAAGCTTCCCAGGCCAATACTGGATATCATAGCTGTAGGTGGAGAGTTCGATCCCCCACCTCAGTATCTTACCGTTTTTGATTTTTTTTTCCCGTTGCGCGTTGTCAAACAAAGGCTACCGACCATTGGTCGGTGACCAGAGTGAACCTCCTACCAGCTAGGTGGTGCCTCCAATGCCGCACAGCTTCCACGATGGCTTGTGCTTCCTTCTCGACAGAGGAGTATCGAATCTCGGAAGCATTGAGGGTTCTAGAGAAGAAGGCTACTGGCCTGCCCGCCTGGTTGAGGGTAGCAGCCATGCTGACGTCTGACGCATCGCTCCCGACTTGGAAGGGGATGGACTCGTTCACCGCGTGCAAGACGGCCTTAGTGATAGCGGCCTTGAAGCGGCTGAAGGCCGAGCAGGCCTCAGCCGTAAGGGGCAATGTAGTGGTTTTAATAAGTGGGCGGGCTTTGTCCCCATAGTTGGGGACCCACTGGGCATAGTAGGAGAAATGACCCAGGTATCGTTTGAGGACCTTGAGGCTGTGGGGAAGGGGAAGTTCTGTGAGGGGGCACATGCGGTTGGGGTCGGGCCCTAGGACTCCGTTTTCCACGACATAGCCGTGGATGGCTAGCCGCGTTGTGCGGAAAACGCACTTCTCCTTGTTGTAGGTCAGGTTAAGGAGCTGGGCAGTGTGGAGGAATTTCTTGAGGTTTGTGTCATTGTCCTGCTGATCATGGCCACAGATGGTGACATTATCTAAGTACGGGTATGTAGCCCGCAGCCTGTACTGGTCCACCATTCGGTCCATCGCTCGCTGGACGACCGAGACCCCATTGGTGACGCTGAAGGGAACCCAGAGAAAGTGGTAGAGGCGGCCGGCTGCCTCAAAGGCAGTGGACTGGTGGTCCTCCGGGTGGATAGGAAGCTGGTGGTACGCGGACTTCAGGTCCACGGTGGAGAAGATCCGGTACTGCGCAATCTGATTGACCATGTCAGATATGCGGGGAAGGGGGTACGCATCGAGCTGCGTGTACCAGTTGATGGTCTGACTGTAGTCGATGACCATCCGGTACTTCTCCCCAGTCTTGTCGACCACCACCTGAGCTCTCCAGGGGCTGTTACTGGCCTCTATGATCCCTTCTCTCAGGAGTCGCTGAACCTCCAACTTGAAGGTCATGTCCCGAGCACTGTATCGTCTGCTCTTAGTGGCGATGGGCTTACAGTCTGAGGTGAGGTTGGCGAAGAGTGTAGCCACCTAAATTGGCCAACTCCTGATTTAAAATGGCAAACGGCAAAGGCTGAAGGGAAATTCAGCCAACACAGGCAGAAACCAGCAGGTACAGGTTTACTGTGTATTTAACTCTGCAAAGCTCAGACAGCATTGATACCAGCGACCATCAGCATAATAATGTAGCAGCCATCTACATACTAATGAGCAATCCCCGGGAACAATAGCAACATTTGGGACACACAAAACTAAGCCAGACTCCCCGGCGCCAGCAGGAGCTAACACAAAAGAGGTTAACGAACACCTCAAGACCGCCCATCGATCAGGGAACCGCTCCAGTATTGGAGAAATCGAACCAAGCGATTGGAACAAAGTCCAATCACCTAGAACCAGGTACAGGGTCCGCCCCAAAGGGCGGGAAACCCCTGGGGACTATAAAGTTAAGCCCCCAAGTTCAACTCGCGCTCTTCTTCCTGCCCGGGTCACCCAGCAACGCGAACCAACCTTGGCCGTGACCGGTGCAGTGACCACCGAAAGAAGTAATTCTCAAGTCAACGCTCGCTAAGAGATAGGCGCTCCTAGCTACCAATCCGTACCAACTTCGATTCCTGCAGACTCAGAACCCGAACGAAAAGTCATTTGTTCCCCTGACCTGGTGGGCCAGTCCGAAGCTAAGTATAGGCCTGTTAGTTGTAGAAGTAGCATAGACGTAGAATTTGTGCATGAGTAGCGATTACTGTGTATAATAAATGTGCTTTGATTTGAATCTTACTAATCAGTGTATTGAATTATTGATCATTACTTGGACTTGAACCTCATGGCGGTATCATAAAGATACCTGGCAACTCGAGAGCAAAGGTAATAAAACAGAGCAATTGAACCAACCGGAAAGTTAGCAACAAGAGCGAGAGAGGGGTGACCCTAAGGGTCGAGAGGCTTCAGACGGTGAGAGGGGGCAGGGGTCCATCGAACTTCAGGGTGATACTCTGGAGGTTGCACTGGAAATCGAAACCCAGAAGAATTGCCGCGCAGAGGTGTGGGAGGACAAAGAGCTTAAAATTTTTGAAAGATACGCCCCGTACCGTGAGGGTCACGACACAGTACCCACAGATTTGCACGGTATGCGACCCAGTGGCCAGACAGATTCTCTGGGCTGCAGGTAAAACGGGAAGGGAGTAGCGCCGTACCGTGTCCGGGTGTATGGAGCTGTCTGTGCTCCCGGAGTCAAAAAGGCAGGCCATCTTGTGGCCGTTAATCTGGACTGCCATTGTAGATTTAGTGAGGCTGCGAGGCCGAGACTGGTCTAGGGTGATGAAGGCGGCCACCGGACGGTGTGCTGGCTTCGGACGGTGGGCGGGCTTCGGACAGCAGGCGGGCCGGTCGAGAGTAGCGGAGGCCAGCTGATAGATGGGCGAGCCGGAATTCCGGGAGGCGGCGGTGGACTTCAAAAATGGCATCGGAGATGGCGGCACCCGCGGGTCGCACGTGGAGGTTTGCGTCGAAGATGGCAGTGCCCGCGGGTCACACGTGGCGGGTGGCGTCGAAGACGGCGGCTCCCACGTCCCCAAGGGTACCGCGTGGTTGGAGGCATAGGCACCCATGTCACAGAAAGCTACCTCCAGCGATTCAGCAAGTTGCACCGTTTCCCGGAGGTCGAGTGTCTCCCTCTCTAGCAGGTGCTGGCGAACGCAGTGTGAGTCAATGCCGGCAGCATAAGCGTCCCGGATCAGGAGTTCGGTGTGCTTAGCAGCCGACACCGCCTCGCAGTTGCAGGCCCCGCCGAGCACCCGCAAAACGCGCAGAAATTCTGCCAGCGACTCTCCAGGGCGCTGATGCCGTGTGGCAAGGAGGTGCCTGGCGAACAGTCCATTAATCCATCTCACATGCTGTCCTTTCAAGAGAGAAATGGCTTCAGCAAATGAGGCTGCGTCCCGGAAGATGAGAAAAATTTGCGGGCTCACCCGGGAGATGAGGACTCGCAGCTCGTGTTCCTCGGAGATGGCGACGGCGGCAGAATTGATGAAGGATTCTACACAACAAAGCCAGTGTGCGAAGAAGACATCGGCGTCGGCTGATTGGGTTTGAGACCCGGATCCATGTTAAACAGCTCTTTGATTTAATGTAAGTATATTAAATTGATATGCCATCAATCAAGATGGAGAACGCAGAGTGAATTAACTATGGCTTTAATTGACTTACAACAGAACTGGCAGTTTGCCCCAGAATGAGGCAGTGTGAAAGGTCGGCAGCCTATATACCCAGGCCCTAGGGGGAGGAGCCACGGGCAGAGCCAAAACCGTACAACATGTAATATAGTGGCAATACTGTACAACACGTAATACTGTGGCAGCACAATACTGCACAGTGGTTTCACCACAACTGTACACTAATATATGTGACAATAATAAATCAAATCAAATCCATGCTGATGATGAGGCTGGAGCTGCTGAGGTAAGTGACAGGCCGGCACGGTAGCACTGTTGCTTCACAGCGGCAGGGTCGCAGGTTCTATTCCCACTTGGGTCACTGTCTGTGCGGAATCTGCATGTTCTCTTCATGTCTGCAGGTGTTTCCTCCGGATGCTCCAGTTTCCTCCCGAAATCCCGAGAGACGTGCTTGTTAGGTGCATTACACATTCTGAATTCTCCCTCTGTGTACCCGAACAGGCGCCAGAGTGTGGCGACTAGGGGCTTTTCATAGTAACTTTATTGCAGTGTTAATGTAAGCCTACTTGCGACACTAATAAAGATCATTATTATTTTTATTTTAGCACGCCTCAGCCGACTGCTCCTAGTGCTTTCCTGAGAAACCTGCTGGAGGACAACCTTCAACTTGATAAGGATGGACAGATGTTGCGCATTGAAGGAGATAGCAAAGCCTCATTACTATCCCCTCACAGATATCAGTCTTCTTCTGCACTTTTACCTTAATTACCTTCCTTAGAACCTAGCTGTGCCTGGTTCTGTAGACGTGCTATGTCGGGAAGTGTGGACTTGGCAACTCATCATGTGTGCAATCCCAGTGTCGCCTGTCCTCCTGCGCCAAGCCGAGTTCTCGTGTGTCTGGTCCTCCAGAGCCAAGTTCAATTGTAGTGAAGTCTCAATAGCACAGAACGTGGAAAGAACATTTAGATTTCTCCCTGTAGTCTCACCATAAAGTTTATTCTATCTGGAAGGGATTAACACATCAAAATCTGCAATTCAGATCAAGCACTTCATTTTTAAATGTCGATCTGCCAGGTTAATTGCCACTGCAAATAAGCTGAATGCATTAACACTCCACGAACTTAATCCTGTCAGGGTGCATAACCTGGCAGCCCTAAACAGTGCACCACACGGCAATGCGGCTGACCAACATGACACACTTGTCACTCTGAACAGAGACTTTCTTGCAGCAATATCATTTATTTAAGGAATGCAAAGCCATAGCATTCAATCTGAATCCCTGAGAATTTTCCGGATTAAAGACAACTAAAATGATATCTTGGTTTATTAATATTAAACAAATTCTCTCTTTGGCATGCAAGGAATCCATCAGTATGGTACACAGTGAAACACACAGATGGTCAGGGATGGCTTAACAGTGTGTCCTTTCAGACCACTATACTATGCTCAAGTTAGAATTAATAATATATAAATATATGACATTTCAACCTTTATTCACTACATTGGTGAGGTCTGAAAGTAGCCACTGCTGTGCTGCCCCAGACCATCTGGCTTACTGTTGTGGTGATGAATAACTTGCACATTAATGAAATAACTTAAGATCTTACTTCAGTTTTTGTAAGGGAACAGGGAGCTGGATTCTCTGTTTCTGAGGCTCTGTGCCGGCACGAACGGAGAATCTGCGGGAGGTCCACGATGGGATAATCGGCACAAACCCCTCACCAATTCGGGTAACAGTGAGGGGCTAGCACCAGCGCCACGTGGAGCTCCCACGGATCGCGCCAAGAATGGCCAGGTCTCGGGCCGCGCAACTGCACGTCTGACGACCTGCACCGGTCGCACTGTAAAACACGGCGGCGGCTGTGCTCAAAGCCGTCCCTGGCCACCCCCTACCAGTCCCCCCAGCCCTAGCAGAAACCCCCCTGGCCGGCGGCACGGATCCCGGATGAGTGTGGCGCGCTAGACACTGTCCGCAGCCGGCATGCTGGGTTCTTGACCACTGGGACCACACATGGCCTGCGCCGTCGGGAACTTGGCACATCGGGGGCAGAGCATTGTGGGCGGGCCGGCCGATGATGCGCCAAAGGCCTTGCGACTACTGCGCGACGTGTGTCACGAGGACACTGGTTTGGAGGGGGCGGACCATCGTCAAACCGGCGCCAACACCAATTCCGGAGTGAAAATCCATTCTCCGCCCAATCACCGATTACGATTTCGCTGTCAAGCTACGCAGAATCCAGCCCAGAATTGTCAATCAATGTAATATGGCTGCCAATGTGATACCTGTATGGAGGACTGAGGAAAAGACACACCAGCGACAGTTGAGGAGAGACTAAATTGGTTTGGATTATATTCATTGGAGTTGAGAAGAGTTTAGAACAGTGAGAGGGGATCTCATAGAAATTTACAAAATTCTAACAGGATTAGGACAGGGAGATTCAGAAAGAATGTTCCTGAGTGCGGGAGTCCAGAACTAGGCGGTCATAGTTTGAGGATAAGGGGTAAATCTTTTCAGACTGAGGTGAGGAGGAATTTCTTCACCCAGAGAGTGGTGAATCTGTGGAATTCACCACCACAGCATTGTGTAATTTCAAGATTAGATATAGCCATTGGGGCAAAAGAGATCAAGGGATATTGGGGGAAGGCTGGGTTAGGGTATTGAACTTGATGATCAGCCATGATCATTTTAAAAAAAATTTAGAGTGCCCAATTCTTTTTTTCCAATTAAGGGGCAATTTAGTGTGGCCAATTCGCCTACCCACGCTGAGGGCGGAATCGAATCCGGGTCCTCGGCGCGTGAGGCAGAAGTGCTAATCACTGCATCATCGTGTTGCCCCGATCAGCCATGATCATAATAAATGGTGGAGCGAGCTCGAAGGGCTGAATGGCCTAGTCCTGCTTCCATTTTCGATGTGTGTTTCTGTGTATTTCATAAAGTATTTTGTCATGTCCTGGGATTGTGTTTTCAGTTGCAGCAAACAAAATTTCAAAACAGATATGAATTTGGGATGAGGTTCTCTGATATCCTCAAGTTAATTTAATGGTGGAAGAAGTGGATGAAAGAAAGGATGTGAGGCAGATTTCCCCACACTTCAAACAGATTCCTCATGCCAGTGACTTCCCGTGGAACCAGATTCACAGACCCAAACGTGCCTGTGTCATGATATGCACTCATGCACATAATGAGATACAGACAGGCAGTGACAGACACCCAGTACAGCCAATCAACACACAGGACAGAACACAACCAATCACCAGGCTGAACACTAGAGGGTGGTCTCCCACTATAAAACACACGAGGCATCAACACTCTGCGTCATTCCACTGGTGACAACTGTAGTGACAGTCAGGGCGTATATATTAGTTAGCACTTTCTACACATGGCTCAGAGCTAGTCTGGTCTAGTTAGTTATAGTAAGCACACTTAGATTAGTAGAGTGTCAAACCCACAGCGAACTGTGTGCACTGCTTAACAAGTTCAATAAAGCGTATTGAACTAACATCACAGTTTGGAGTCTACTTTCAAGTACAACTGCATCCAGTTGCAGTCCGTGTTACCCCAGGGTGAATAATACAACATGGTACCAGTAGTCTACTTTCTCTAAGTGGTTTACCTCGAGTGATTCCGTGATGACCAGCAAGTGCCTTCCAGCGGCATGGAGAACAACAAAGAACAAAGAAATGTACAGCACCGGAACAGGCCCTTCGGCCCTCCAAGCCCGTGCCGACCATACTGCCCGACTAAACTACAATCTTCTACACTTCCTGGGTCCGTATCCTTCTATTCCCATCCTATTCATATATTTGTCAAGATGCCCCTTAAATGTCCCTATCGTCCCTGCTTCCACTACCTCCTCCGGTAGCGAGTTCCAGGCACCCACTACCCTCTGCGTAAAAAACTTGCCTCGTACATCTACTCTAAACCTTGCCCCTCTCACCTTAAACCTATGCCCCCTAGTAATTGACCCCTCTACCCTGGGGAAAAGCCTCTGACTATCCACTCTGTCTATGCCCCACATAATTTTGTAGACCTCTATCAGGTCTCCCCTCAACCTCCTTCGTTCTAGTGAGAACAAACCGAGTTTATTCAATCGCTCCTCATAGCTTATGCCCTCCATACCAGGCAACATTCTGGTAAATCTCTTCTGCACCCTCCCTAAAGCCTCCACACCCTTCTGGTAGTGTGGCGACCAGAATTGAACACTATACTCCAAGTGTGGCCTAACTAAGGTTCTATACAGCTGCAACATGACTTGCCAATTCTTATACTCAATGCCCCGGCCAATGAAGGCAAGCATGCCGTATGCCTTCTTGACTACCTTCTCCACCTGTGTTGCCCCTTTCAATGACCTGTGGACCTGTACTCCTAGATCTCTTTGACTTTCAATACTCTTGAGGGTTCTACCATTCACTGTATAGAAGATCCAGGCCCCTCCACAGCTATGGATCCCGGCAATCTCGGCGCCAACTGGCGGGTCTTCAAGCAAAGGATCCTTCTCTACATTGAGTCCTCAGGCCTCAAGGTTGTGTCCGATGCCAGAAAACTCACGCTGCTCCTATCAACTGCGGGGGACCAAGCCATCCAGATTTACACCTCGTTGAATTTTACCGACAGCAAGGACAAGACCAAATTCAAGACCGTTTTAGAGAAGTTCAACAGTCACTGTGAAGTCGAAACAAACGAGAGTTTTGAGCGCTATATCTTCCAGCAACGCCTTCAGGGTAAGGATGAACCTTTCCAATCCTTTCTAACTCATCTCCGTATATTAGCGCAGTCCTGCAATTATGGTGACACCGCTGATTCCATCATCAGGGATCAAATCGTGTTTGGAGTGCACTCCGATTCCTTGCGGGAGCAACTCCTCAAAATTAAGCACATGACCCTGCCAGTCGCAATCGAGACGTGTATAGTGCATGAGCATGCGAGAAATTGGTACTCCCGTCTCAAATCAGCAGAATACGAAAAACCTGCCTCCCACGAGGCAGAGAGTGTACAGGTCGTCGCCCAGATGCAGCCCCTCAGTATCGATGAAAGATGCCATTTTGCACGCTTTTCCCAGAGACCCACGCATGCGCATCACGAATGGGAGAACGATGCGGCAGAAAACCAGACTGCGCAGGTGCGAACGTCGGCTGACCGCACTGCACATGTGCGACGACACATGGAGCATAATGACGTCAACGTCATGACGTGCCCGAACTGCAGCACCGCCCACTTAAAGCAGCAATGCCCTGCAAAATGCAGCCGATGTTTAAATTGCGGGAAGCCTGGACATTATGCAGCCTTGTGCAGGTCTGCACCACCAGTCAAGGGCCAGCGATCCCAATTCCAACGCAAGTGTGTTCGATGTGTACAGCAAGGTTTACTGGATTCTGATCCTGGTAGCACTACAGATCCAGAGGACGACTGCCTGGAGTCCCCCTATCGTGTGGGCATCATCACTACATGTGAGTATGCCTCCTCAAATTTAGCAAGACGCCTATCTATCCTCAATGTGGATTCCGCAGATGGATGGCGTGTTGTCATACTCGTTAACCAATGCAGAGTACAGTTCAAGCTGGGCACTGGTGCTTCTGCCAATCTCATCTCTCAAGCTGATTTTGACCGCATTAAAAAGAAACCCCAAATTCTTCCGCCAGCCTGCCAACTCCTCGATTATAATGGCAATGCCATAACTGCACTAGGATCTTGTCATCTATTCGTCTCCAACAAGACCATCAATGTTACACTGTGATTCGAAATCGTCACGCCTGATAACGCATCCCTGCTTGGTGCCCATGCATACAAGCTACTCAACCTCGTACAGCGAGTCCATGCCGTATCTTCTTCCAATGTGGATCTTCAGGCTGACATTGATGACATCCTTGCTCAATATCCGGATGTGTTTGATGGAATGGGTACTCTGCCATACTGCTACAAGATCCTACTCAGGTCTGATGCCATGCCTGTAATCCATGCACCACATCGGGTGCCGGCTCCTCTGAAGGAACGTTTAAAGGCGCAGCTACAGGAGCTCCAAGACCGGGGCATCATCTCCAAAGTGATGGAACCGACTGACTGGGTCAGCTCGATGGTCTGTGTGAAGAAGCCCTCAGGAGAGTTGCAGATATGCATAGATCCCAAAGATCTTAAGCAGAACATAATGCAGGAACACTACCCGATCCCGAAGCGGGAGGAACTGACCAGTGAAATGGCATACGCCAAATTATTACGAAGCTAGATGCATCGTGTGGTTTCTGGCAGTTCCAACTGGACGAGTCCAGCAGGAAGCTCTGCAGGTTCAACAACACACCTTTTGGCAGGTACTGTTATAACCGTATACCGTTCGGCATTGTCTCAGCCTCTGAAATCTTCCAGAAGATAATGGAGCAGATGATGGAGGGCATTGAGGCTGTGCGTGTCTACGTAGATGATGTATTCAGATGGCCCACGACCCCCGAGGAACACATATCTCGTCTCAAACAAATCTTTCGACGTATCCATGCAAACTGCCTCAAGCTGAACAAGGCCAAGTGCTCCTTTGGCGTGTCATCCATCAAGTTCTTGGGCGACCAGATATCCCAGCAGGGTTACAACTATCCCAGTAGTAAGGGCATGGAATGCCCTGCCTGCAACAGTAGTGGACTCGCCAACACTAAGGGCATTCAAATGGTCATTGGATAGACATATGGACGATAAGGGAATAGCGTAGATGGGCTATAGAGTGGTTTCACAGGTCGGCGCAACATCGAGGGCCGAAGGGCCTGTACTGCGCTGTAATGTTCTGTGTTCTATGTGTGCGACCAGATTCGGACATGGTCAAGGCCATTAACGCCATGAAGACCCCGGAAGACAAAAAGGCGGCACTACGCTTCCTCGGAATGGTGAACTTCTTGGGAAAATTCATTCCCAACATGGCCTCACACACCACGGCTCTCAGGCATCTGGTGAAGAGGTCCACTGCATTCCAGTGGCTACCCACACATCAAGCAGAGTGGCTCGAGCTTAAAGCAAAGCTCACCACTGCTCCGGTAAGAGCATTTTTTGACCCGGGCAGGGAAACAAAAATCTCCACGGATGCCAGCCAGGACGGCATTGGTGCGGTGCTCCTCCAGAGGGATGATTCCTCGTCCTGGGCTCCAGTTGCTTATGCGTCAAGGGCCATGACTCCTACTGAACAGAAGTTCGCCCAGATGGAAAAAGAGTGCCCGGGCTTCCTAACCGGCATCGTAAAGTTCCATGACTACGTCTACGGTCTACCAAAGTTCACAGTGGAGACTGAACGCAGACCCTTGGTCCATATCATTCATAAGGACTTGAATGATATGACGCCTAGGCTTCAGCGCATTCTCCTTCGACTCCGAAGGTACGATTTTGAGTTAGGATACACACCAGGCAAGGAGCTGATAATTGCGGATGCCCTGTCCCGCTCCATCACCTCGCCCTGTGAACAGGTTGACTTCATCCGCCAGATTGAGGCACAGGTGCAGCTGTGTGCCAGCAACTTCCCGGCCTCAGATGAAAGAGTGATCAGCATTCGTGAAGAGACTGCAAAAGTCTGCAGCGTGTAATGCACCACCTTGCAAATGGCTGGCAAAAAGGGCAATGGCCTCAGTTCTTTAATGTGAAGGACGACCTGACAGTCGTCGAGGGGATCCTCCTCAAGCTAGATCGTATCGTTATTCCTCACAGTCTGCAGAGCTTAGTGCTCAAACAATTCCACGAGGGACACCTACGTGTCGAAAAGTGTAGGTGCAGGGCCCGGCAGGCTGTCTATTGGCCTGGAATCAGCCAGGACATATCCAACATGGTCCTCAATTGTGCGACCTGCCAGCGTTTCCAGCCTGCTCAGCCCAAAGAAACACTCCAGCAACACGAGATTGTGACCTCTCCGTGGTCTAAGCTGGGAATTGACCTTTTTCACGCCAATGGGCGTGACTATGTGCTCACCATAGATTACTTCTCAAATTACCCGGAAGTTGTGAAGCTGTCAGACCTCATATCAAGGACAGTCTTCAAGGCCTGCAAGGAGACATTTGCCAGGCATGGTATTCCGCTCACTGTCATGAGTGACAATGGTCCCTGCTTCCACAGCCAAGAGTGGTCCAATTTTGCCAAGTCGTACCAGTTCAAGCACATCACCTCAAGCCCACACTACCCGCAGTCCAACGGGAAGGTTGAGAAAGGGGTCCATATAGTGAAGCATCTGCTCTGCAAGGCTGTGGACTCTGCTTCTGACTTCAACCTTGTGCTGCTGGCATACAGGGCAACCCCTCTGTCCACCAGTATGTCTCCAGCACAGCTCCTCATGAATAGAGACCTGCGAACGACTGTTCCAGCCATATATCTACCAAACCTGGATCACCTCTCAGTGCTGCAAAAGGTGCAGCAACTCAGGAACCGGCAAAAGCTGACGTACGATGCTCATGCTACCGATTTGCCTGTGCTATCTCCGGAAGATGCTGTTCGGATCAAGCTACCTGATGGAGGCTGGTCAGCCCCAGCTGTTGTGGTTTCACAGGCTGCTCCCAGATCATTTGTGGTTCCTATGGCTGATGGCTCCATTGTCAGGCGCAACAGAAGGGCACTGTGCAAAGTTGCCTGCCCACCACCAGATCCTACTTTTCCATATGTTGTTATGCCTCCTCCGGACACCTCGCACCACGAGTCCACCAATCTGGCAGCAATCCCGCCTGTCAAGGCGCCGTCGTCCCCACCTCCACCTCTCAGGTGATGACAAGGATCAGACGCAAGCCCCAAAGATTGAACTTATAGACATTTACCTTGTAAATTTTGTTCTGCATCTGCACGCTAGACATCTCTTGTGTATATATTCATCCACTCGCCATTTAATGTAAATAGTTACACATGTAAATACAGTCATATATGCTCTAAGCAACCAACATTTTTTTTAAAAAGGGAAGATGTCATGATTTGCACTCATGCACAGAATGAGATACAGACAGGCAGTGACAGACATGCAGTACAACCAATCAACACACAGGACAGAACACAACCAATCACCAGACAGAACAGTATAGGGTAGTCTCCCACTATAAAACACACGAGGCATCAACACTCTGCCTCTTTCCACTGGTGACAACTGTAGTGACAGTCAGGGTGTATATATCAGTTAGCACCTTCTACATGTGGCACAGAGCTAGTCTGGTCTAGTTAGTTATAGTAAGCACACTTAGATTAGTAGAGTGTCAAACCCACAGCGAACTGTGTGCACTGCATAAGAAGTTCAATAAAGCGTATTGAACTAACATCACAGTTTGGAGTCTACTTTCAAGTACAACTGCATCCAGTTGCAGCCCGTGTTACCCCAAGGTGAATAACACGACAGGCTGATGAATAATGTCTGAGCAGAACTGTCTTCAGATGATCAGGTTGAGAGGAGTCAGTGATAAAGTGTGGCATCTACTTCAGCCTGACTTGTAGAAAGCCCATAACCATTGGTCCATAATCTTTGCCAATGGCCAAGGTTGCCAACATTCCCGACCTTTGTGCATTTGCGGTTTCCAAGCACCTGTTGGATTCGTAGAAAACAAAAATCGAAGCAGGAGGAGGCCATTCAGCCCTTTGAGCCTGAACCAAAGATTTATTTCAGCACAGAGCAAGGCGCTTGTCACATTGTGTTGTGTCAGTTCCCTTAAAGAGTTGTTCACTATGTTCTATTTCCCTGCCCTCTCCCACGTCTTTCTGCACAGTTCCTTTGTGAATATTATTCCACTTCCGTTTAAAAGCTATTGTAGATTCTGCTTCCACCACTATTATTTCATAGAATTTACAGTGCAGAAGGAGGCCATTCGGCCCATCGAGTCTGCACCGGCTCTTGGAAAGAGCACCCTACCCAAGGTCCACACCTCCACTCTATCCCCATAACCCAGTAACCCCACCCAACACTAAGGGAAAATTTGGACACTAAGGGCAATTTATCATGGCCAATCCACCTAACCCGCACATCTTTGGACTGTGGGAGGAAACCGGAGCACCCGGAGGAAACCCACGCACACACGGGGAGGATGTGCAGACTCCACACAGACAGTGACCCAAGCCAGAATCGAACCTGGGACCCTGGAGCTGTGAAGCAATTGTGCTAACCACTGAGCTACTGTGCTGCCCATCATGATGCTACATGTCCTAATAAGCCTCTGTATTTAAAAAACTTCTCATCTCCTTGCCCCTTTTCTTCAGCTCAGTCCATGCCACATCAACCTTTTGAAATAATTGCTTCTAAGTTACCATATCTAAACCGCTCTCTTAATTTCAAGTGCCGGTATTAGAAATTATTAGCCCTTGAAAATTGATGTTCAAGAATGTAACTAATGCCCGTGCAATTGTGAGGTGCCAGTAGATTGAGTGTATGATGTGCATGGCTCCATTCATCGGCACATGATTCTTAAAGGGTTATAGGAACATGAGGCTGGATTCGCCACCGCCAGCCACCAGAAGCCTCCTATGCGGCGGACAATTGGGAAAATTGAGTGTCCGGGTAAAAACGGGATTGGCAGCGGGTCCCCCCGCTGGCAGCGGGATTGAGTTCCGTGCCTGCGTGCCTCCGGGCCGGACGCCATATTCGCCGGACCCGTGTGATTCGCTAGTTCTCTGGGATGGGAATCACATGGGCGGAATTTACTACTGGTATCTCCCAGCGTCACTTTGAAGTCATGGACCTCGCCATGGGCCACGGAGTTAACCCCTCAAGGGAGTTGCCCCCAATGTCCATCTGATGGCCCCCTCCTCCCCAAAATGCCAGACCTGTCCACCCCACCTCCACCAAATCATCCCATCTGCCCCCCTAAAGAGACCCTCCAGAGAACCCCTATTTAGGGGGACTCCACACAGCGACCCCTAAATAGGGGGATGCCCAACAGAGAACCCCTAAACAGGGAGACCCTCAGGGCCCATTAAATAGGGGGAACCCCCCACAGAGACCCCCCAGAAAAGAGACCCATGCTGGAAGCTAAAGGGCAATTCCAACAGAGGCAATGAAAAAAATCACTGTTGTGATACTGACCTGGGTAATACACCTGCTGGTTCAGACACAGGAAATGCCACGTGTTAATTCCTGGAAAGGGAAAACCAGTGACCTGTGCTTAAACCCCTCCGACCATCAATCAAGGTCCAGTGATATCCATTTCTGATTGTGAAGCCTTGCCTGATTGCTCAGGTGAACACAAAAAAAAAGGGTGGCACCACTTCAAAAGAGTAAAGGAGTTTCTCCTTTTGTCCTGATCAATATAAATCAAGCAACATCGCTCAAGAATCAGAGGATCTGGTCATTTATCAGGCGGCTTTTCCTGGGATCTTGCTGTGTGCTAACTGGTTACTATGTTTCTTAATGACAATTAATGTACCTCAGAAGTATTTAATGGGCTGCAAAGCATTTTGGGAAAGGCTGATGGCCATTACAAGGCGTCTATAAATGAAGCATTTTGTTTTCGGAAAGAATATAAAATCTGAGTTACAAATTCTTCGACTGCCATGAGATGTGTTAAACCTCAGTTCTCAGCAGGCCAAATAATAATAATAATTTTTATTGTTGTCACAAGTAGGCTTACATTATTTTTAAAAAGAATATTTTTATTGAAGCATTTGCAAAATTTTTGTAACAATAACAAACAAAACAATAATAACATAAACATCAACATGGTAAACTAGACATTTCCCAACCAACCCCTTCTGTCCATCCCTTAACCATATTGCACCTACCCGCCCCCCCTCCCCCCCCCTTTCAGAATGCTGCTTCTGCTGACATTTTAATTTTCCGCGAGAAAGTCGACGGACGGCTGCCACCTCCAAGAGAACCCCAGCATTGACCCCCTCAAGGCAAACTTTATTTTCTCCAGCTTGAGAAACCCAGCCATGTCACTGACCCAAGTCTCCACACTCGGGGGCTTCGAGTCCCTCCACATTAACAGGATCCGTCTCCGGACTACCAGGGAGGCAAAGGCCAAAACGTTGGTCTCTTTCACTCCCTGAACTCCCGGACAAGTAGGCTTACATGAACACTGCAATGAAGTTACTGTGAAAATCCTCTCGTCTCCATACTCCAGCGCCTGTTCAGGGACATTGAGCGACAATTCAAAATGTCCAATTCACCTAACAAGCACGTCTTCAGGATTTGTGGCAGGAAACCTACGCAGACACGGGCAGAACGTGCAGACTCCGCACAGACAATGATCCAAGCCCAGAATCAAACCTATCTGCCTGTCCTTTCGATAGGACACATATCCTTGGATATTTAGACCCCAGCCCTGATCCCCTTGTAGCCTCGTCTCTATGATGCCCACAACATCATACAGGCCAATGTGCGCAACGAGCTCATTTACCTTGTTCTGTATACAGTGCGCATTTAGGTACAACAGTCCTGCATTGACCAGCTCCCTTCTCATATTTGTCACCGTTTTTACTCTGCCTGAAGTTATATTCCTGCCACCTTCTATACTCTCTGTCCTATTACGTGTCCCGGAAATTTGACTCACCTCTCCTGAGCCCTCGGCTCCTTTAACTAGTTTAAAGTCCTCGGGCTGGATTCTCCGCCCGCCGAACCACATTTCTGTTTCAGCACGCTGGCGGGAAGCTCCGTTACGCTGGCTGGTCAATGAGGTTTCCCATTGTGGGGCAGCCCCACGCCGTCGTGAAACCACAGGGCTGATGGCAAAACAGAGTGTCCCATCGGCAGAGAATCCAGCCCCTCGTGATTAACCTGCACTTCTACCTTCTTCTAGTTTCTGTAACTACTTAAAACAGATAATGGATAACAAAATGAGTGTTGATCCGATAGAGAGTGAACCTGGGGAATTATGAGTGGAAAATAAGGAGATGGCAGATGAATTGAACTGATATTTTACATCAGTCTTCATTGTAGAAGATACAAGTAACATCCATGAAATAGCTGTAAATCATGAGATGCAAGGAAGTGAGAAACACAAGAAAACTACTACCACCAAGGAGTTGCTACTGAGAGAATTGTTGGAGGTGTGAGCTGACAAGTCTCCAGATTCTGTTGGAATTTTTCATAATGTCTTGAAAGAAGTGGTTAGTGAGATAGTTTATGCGTTGGTTTTAATTTTCCAAAATGAATAGGTTCAGGGAATGTCCCGTTAGATTAGGAAATTGTAAATTAAACTCTTTTATTCAAAAAAAGAGGGACACAGATAGCAAGAAACTATAGGCCAGTTAGCTTAACATCTGTCAAAGGGAGAATGTTTGAAGCTGTTATTAAAGGCATTAAAAAAGGGCATGTAGAAAAAGTCAAGGTTATCCGGCAGAGTCGACATGATTTTGTGAGAAGGAAATCATGTTTAACCAATTCTTTGAAAAAGTATCACGTGCTGTGAATAAAGGGGAACTGGTGGATGTACTGTACTTTGATTTCCAGGAAGCATTTGATAAGGTATCACCAAATGTTACTATTGAAAATAAAAGCTCATGACATATGGAGCAATATATTGGCATGGATAGAAGGGTGGCTAGCTAACAGGGAATAAAGAGTAGGCATAACTGGGTAATTTTCTGGTTGTCAAGATGTAGCGAATGGTCCCACTGGGATCAGTCTTGGGGCATCAAATGTTTACAGTTTATATAAATGACTTGGATGAAGTGACCAAAGGTATGGGGCACGATCTAACAGGAGAAGCACTAAGTGCGGTATTGAGCAAGAATTGTCGGGTGCTTCTCTACGGCCGACCCCGTGAAACCGTGACCTGTATCTAAAGGCAATTAGGGCCGGTAATGGTCCCCCACGGACTTCACATCAGGAATAGCTGAGCTGCCAGCTGATTTGCCTGGATCGCAAATGAGGGGAAGCAGCACTTGAACCATTCCATCCGACCACACCCAAACTGCACGCAGTCAGGCCACCGCGCAAACCATCTCTACGATTCAGAGATGCCGACCTGGCTCGGCTGTTGGACGCAGTGGAGTTGTGACAGGACACCCTAATCCCCCGAGGGGGTTGGAGGGTCAGCCACTGGTCAGCCAATGCCACCTGGGAGGCAATGGCAGTGGCCGTCTTGGGAGTGTGTCGCCAGGAGGACCACCACCCGGTGCCGCAAGAAGCTTAACAACCTCCATGGGGCATCACAGATGGGTTCGCATCGGCCCCCTGCACCGGTCCCGCCTGTCAACAGCGGCCTCCCCCCCACAATGACCCGTCCGATGACCCGCCAGTTGGCTGCCGGCTACCACCCAGATGACCTGTCACATGTGAGTTGTTCATGCCAGATAGAATGATTCTTCCTGCACACTGACCACATGTCCATTCTCCCACAGGATCTCCATCTGATGGTGCCAGCCCATCCAAGGTGCCCACCCCACCCTCCTTCCAAGAGAACACTTCGGAGGAGAGCTCTGAGGACGTCACTATTGGAGCATCACAGCTGTCATCCCCACTCTCCACTAGCGCAGAGACACACACCTCGGTAGGCGAAACTAGTGAATAGGTTTCTGAGTACAGTCTAGTAAGCACCACACAGTTTCTGATGTGCATAAGGCGGAGGGAGGAACATCCAGGGCGAAAGCAGTCGGACGTCTATTAGATCCCAGGACTCAGCTGGGTCTCACTCATAGCTGATTGGAGGAGTCCCAAAGACTACGGGCACAGGAGATGGCACAGGCAATGCGTGGCACCGAGGCCAGCACTGCTAGGGTGAAGAGTGAAGACCACAGTGGTAAGGCTGGAGCATAACATCAACAACATGAGTGGTGGTGTCCAAGGCGTTGCTCAGTCAGTGATGGCCATGGCTGGGCTCCTCGACAGCAAGTCTCAGTCGCTGAGGGACGTGTCCCAGTCTCAGGTGGGCATTGCTGAGGCACTGCAGAACTTGGCCCAGTCACAGAGGGGCATCGCTGAGGGCGTCAACACCATGGTGGCAGAGCCAGGTATCACAGATATCACAGGGGCCTCTGGTACTCACACCCACTCCATTCCAAGGTGATCCCCAGGGCCCTAAGCGAGGCGACACCGGTCTCCAGCTCTCCTGAGTTCCCCTCCTGACGACAGCACATCTCAGGGTCAGCGGGCGGAATAGGGTGACACGGCTATTGGAATGCGGCTGTAGTCCTCTGGCCCCAGGGCCCCCAGAGGGCACCCAGCAGGAGCATCAAAGGCCACAGGGTGTGGTAAGCAGCTGGCTGCCTCCACCTCTGATGTGCATCCTGGGGACACAAATAGACATGGCGGCAGAGCAAAGAGGGCTAAGCAGTTTGAGGATCACTGAGAGGGTGCGGTGGAGGAGGGGGGCAGGGCAGTAGATTTGGTCGTTAGTGTCACAATTGTTCGCCATTAAACACATTACACCCGTGGCAGCATGGCGGTGCAGTGGTTAGCACTACTGCCTCACGGCGCTGAGGACCTGGGTTCGAACCCGGCCATGGTATCTGTCCTTGTGGGGTTTGCACATTCTCCCAGTGTCTGCATGGGTCTCACCCCACAACCCAAAAGATGTGCAGGGTAGGTGCATTGGCCACGCTAAATTGCCCCTTAATTGGGAAAAAATAATTGGGTGCTCCAAATTAATTAAAACTTAATTTAAAAAACACACATTACACGCGGGACATGTGAAGTCACATTATTCCATACTGCTGGCCGGCCGGCACCCCCTATACCCTGTTGCCCTCTGCCCTCCTCCGGCCCCAGCTTCCCCGGGCACGGTGGTCCTAGATTTAACCCCCCCCTAATCCTCCCCCCCACCACCGGTCATAGGTGTGGGCTCACTGTCAGCAGGTGTCAGACTATGGCATAGATTGAGGAGCACCAGAGCTCACCCCGTAACAGGTCATCATCACCCTCCTGCCTTGTATATTGTCCCACTGCCAGTGCCGACATAAGCCCATCACCCTGGAGTGCTGTAACAAAGGCCCTGGGAAGGTGGGACAGGGCAATCAGGGTGGTGTGAGGGGCAATGGATGGGTATGGGCATGGTAAGGGGGGGCGAGGCGGATCAGGAGGAAGCAGGAGGGATGCGGGTGGGGGGGAGACGGTGGGTGCAAACGCGAAAGGGGATAAGATGACGGATTAAGCCACGCCCCTTTAGATGCGGGCAAGGATGAGGGCCTCCCTGGAACTCCTGGCACGCAAGAACCTCGTCGTTGCCACCAGTCCTCCATCCTGCGGCTGCTCCGCGGGTCGTCCCCAGGTTCGTCCTCCACCTCCTCGTGGCCGCTCCCCTCCTCATCCTCCTTCTCCGATGAGGCCACATGTTCCTCCTCCTCCATCTCCAGCATGTCGCCCCAGGTTGCGGAGGGCACAGTAGACCACCACAAAGCGGGCGACCCTCCAGGTGCTGTACTGCAGTGCACCACCAGAGCCATCAAGGCATCGGATCCATATTTTCAGCAGTCCGATGCACCGTTCAATGACAGCCGAGGTGGCCACATTGGCCTCGTTACATTGGGTTTCTGCATGGGTCTCTGGCCTCCGTACTGGCATCATCAGCCAGGACCTCAGCAGATACTCCTTATCCACCAAGAGCCAAATGCCCTCCTGGGGTGACCCTCAAAGACACTGGGGATCTCCGACTGCCCCACGAGATAGCTGTCGTGCATACTCACTGGGCAGGGTGCACACACGTGCATGAACTTGAGGTGGTGGTTGCACACACGTTGAACGTTTGGGGAGTTGAACCCCTTCCTGTTAATAAAGGGCATTCCTTGACCGCCTGGTGCACGCAAGGTGACATGCGTGCCATCTATTACCCCCTGCACTTGGGGCATCCTGGCAATGGCAGAGAATCCTGCTCCTGGCATATCTTGATGAGCTTGGTGCAGGTCAAAGTTTATATAGTCAGCTGCCCGGGCAAACAGGGCTCTGATGACTTCATGGATGCACTTGTGGGCTGCAGGTTGGGATATGCCACACAAGTCGCCGCTTGAGCCCTGGAATGAACCAGAGAAGTAAACCGGCAGCGGGTATCCTCCTGCTCCACGTGGTACCAAGTCCACAAGGACATGGCACAGGTGCTGCACTGTCACCTTGTTGAGGTGGAGCCTCCTGCAACATGCTGTCTGACATCTGCTCATATGACCAGCAACGCCTGTACACCTTGGGCCATCATTGGCCTCCCCCTCTGGGTCCCTCACAGGCCTGGTGGGCAGCCGAGTCCTCAGGGTGTGGGGTTGGCCCATGCACATGAGCTGCCACCTTGAGCCTGCATCGACGCTGCTGCCGACGCCTTCCCCGGAGTCTTTAGAACTCAAAAGGGAATGGTATTGGAAGCAAAGACTTTTAATATCGTTAAGGCAAAAGTAGATAGGTTGTTGACCAGAAATTCCCCAGAGGTTCTTTACTCAGAGAGTGGTTAGGGTGTGGAATGGACTGCCTGCTGTGATAGTGGAGTCGGACACTTTAGGAACTTTCAAGCAGTTATTGGATAGACACATCATAGATTATCATAGAAGTTACAGTGCAGAAGGACCCCATCGAGTCTGCACCGGCTCTTGGAAAGAGCACCCCACCCAAGGTCAACACCTCCACCCTATCCCCATAACCCAGTAACCCCATCCAACACTAAGGGCAATTTTGGACACTAAGGGCAATTTATCATGGCCAATCCACCTAACCTGCACATCTTTGTACTGTGGGAGGAAACCGGAGCACCCGGAGGAAACCCACGCACACACGGGGAGGATGTGCAGACACCGCACAGACAGTGACCGAAGCCGGAATCGAACCTGGGACCCTGGAGCTGTGAAGCAATTGTGCTATCCACAATGCTACCGTGCTGCCCATGAATGGAGCACACCAGAATGACAGAGAGGGTGATAGCTTGATCTTGGTTTCGGACAATGCTCGGCACAACATCGAGGGCCAAAGGGCCTGTTCTGTGCTGTACTGTTCTATGTTGCATGTCCTAAATTGGGCGAAAGGTCATTGGAGGAGGCGGGAATGTAGAATTGAGGCTACAATCAGATTAGTAAGACCTTCATGAATGGTGAGGCAGGCTCAAGGGACCAAGTGGCCCACTCCTGCTCTGAAAGCATACGTTCATAATCTATTGTTTTACGCTTGTCATGTAACATTGGATTAACATGACCGCCTAGAGATGCAAGAACCTTGTAATTCTGAGGCCACTGACTATTTTTGAAATATTATATTAGTGGGGATGAAATTCAATTTCACTGATGTGCAAAACGGATCAGTTATAAACCTCACCTGAAAGATTGTGGTGTGGGTAAAGACAATGGTTTTGATTTTCTAAATGTTTCATTCGAAGAACTTTCTGCTCATCGTGTACTGGATGTCAAACAAGTAACATTATAGAAATTAGAGGCAATGGAGGAGTTGAGAGAGGTGATTATGATGTGGAGCTGGGATTGTCAGCATACACGTGGAATTCAAAGCCTTTTCAGATGATGTCGTCAAGGGGCAGAACGTAAATGGGAAATAAGGAAGGTTAAATCCTTGTGGCTCCAGAAGTTATGCTGCGGGATATTAAGCAATTAAGTATTGCAATTATAGGGTTGTTACACCATAAAATATAATTTAATCAGCGCTGAGTTATAAATCTGTTATTAAGGTCAAGCTCTCGAAATTGATATATAGGAAATTTAAATATATGCTCAAGTGGATTATTAGTTGATGTATGGAAAGACAAACTGTGCTTACAATATAAATCTTTTGTTTTATTCAATCCTGGGATGTGAGCATCACTGGGCAGAATTTGTTGTCCATCCCTAATTGCGCTTGAGAAGGTGGTGGTGAGTCGCTGCAGCCCATGAGGTGTAGATCCACCCATGGCATTTTTAGGGAGGTAGCTCCAGGATTTTAACCCAATGACGCTGAAGCAATGTCGATAGAGGGTCAAGTCAGGTTTATGGACCTGAACGGAAATTTGTAGGTGGGAGCATTCCCATGCACCTGCTGCCTTTGTTCTTCCGGGTAATGGAGTTTGCAGGTTGACAAGGTGAGGTCAAGGAAGCGCCGCTGGTGGAGGGAGTGACTGATTGTGGATCAAGCAGAGGGTCTCGAGTTTCTTGTGTGCTGGAGCAGTACTCATCCAGGCAACTGGAGAATATTCCATCACACTCCTGACTTATACCTTATTTGGGGAGTCAGAAGGTGATTTACCTCTGCAGATTTCCCAGCCTCGGAACTGCTCTTGTATCTAAAGTATTTACATGGCTGGTCAAGATAAGTCAATGGTAACCCTTACGATTTTGACAGTGGGTAATTCGACAAAGCCAGTGGATCCATAGGCCGTAGTGGTTGGATCTTGAACAACGCTGACTCAGAATACAGGAGGGAGATAGAGAATCTAGTGGCGTGGTGTAACGATAACAATCTCTCCCTCAATGTCAGCAAAACTAGGGAACCGATCATTGACTTCAGGATGAGAAGTATCATGCACACCCCTGTCTATATCAATGGTGCCAAGGTGGAGATAGTTGACAGCTTCCAATTCCTAGGTGTGCACATATCCAACAAACTGTCATGGTCCTCCCACGTTGACACTACGATCAAGAAAGCACAACAGCTCCTATACCTCCTCAGGTCACTAAGGAAATTCTGCATGTCCACATTGACTCTTACAAATTTTCACAAATGCACCGTAGAAAGCATCCTATCTGGCTGCATCACAGCCTGGTATGGCAACTGCTCGGCCCAAGACCGTAAGAAACTACAGAGAGTCGTGAACACAGCCCAGTCCATCACGCGAACCCTGTTCATTGTCGATCCTGTCTGCACATCCCACTGCTGTGGGAAAGCGGGCAGCATAATCAAAGACCCCTCCCACCCGGGTTATTCTCTCTTCCAACCTCTGCCCTTGGGCAGGAGATACAAAGTCTGAGAACACGCACTAACAGGTTCAAAAACAGCTTCTTCCCCGCTGTTACCAGACTCCTGAATTACCTTCTTATTGGCTGAACTGATCTTTCCACGCATCTTCTCCACTGATTAGTACGACACTCCGTATGCTTCACCCGATGTCTATCTATGTATTTACATTGTGCATCTATCGTATGCCCTATGTTTTTTTTCATGAATGGAACGGTCTGTCTGGACTGCAGACAGAACAATACTTTTCACTGTACCTCGGTACACGTGACAATAAACCCAAGTCCCACTGTGTGTTAAGGTGGGATGGTTTGATTCTCTCTTGGTGAGGACAGTCATTGCCTGGCACTTATGTAGTGCGCTTGTTACTTGCCACTTATCAACCCGAGCCTGAAGGTTGTCCAGGTTGTGCTTCATGTAGACGCAAACTACTTTGATATCTGAGGAGTTGCGAATGGTGTTGAACATTATGCAATCATCAGCGAACATCCCCACATCTAACCTTATGATGGAAGGAATGTCACTGATGAAGTAGATAAATGGAAAGTGGCTAACAGCAAGTTTAAAGGCGAATTTTAATTGCCTGCAGTTATATTTATTCACAAAGCAAACAAAAAAGATCCGTTTCATGGGTTAATGCAGAAATTATGTTTGCAGCAAAAATGTTATATGTTTAGACTTCTCAGAATCCTCCGGGAAGAGGAAATGTTATTCTAGAGAACGAAGGTTATGTAATAATGCCAGTATTGATAATATCATAATTTTTAGATAGCATTGAGCAATAAATTAAATAACTGCAAAGCAGTTTGTTGATGTAGACAAGGGACTTATTTAAAATTGGTTTTATGAATGAAAGCATTGGTAGATACTTCATCTCAGAACAATTTGCCTCAACGCAATTTAAATTATCAATAAAATGAAAACGGTGGGCTATGTACATGCAAATATGCATTAACCATCTTCACAGTGAGGGAAAAAAATCTATAAAGCATTGTGTGCTGGAATTTCCATTTAATTTAGTTTGCAATGGAATCAGAATCTAGAGAAAGAGCATATTCAAAGCTTATGCAGAACAAAAGTTAAGTGTATGAATTTGCATTTGCATTTGTACAACAAAATGAAATTGTCATTCTCGCAATGAGAGGCAATAGAATGGGGAGCGCAGACAATATCTGAAATTGCCATCATGGTATCTAAAGGGGGTGTTTCGATCGGCATTAATCATGTGGAGTTTGAGGCACTAATCTCCATCAACTTCATGAGCAGAAAAGTAACACAAATTGTTACCGACCTTCTACAATAACATTTTTCACGGAATGTGGGCCCAGTCCAATCCTGAACAGCAAAATACATCAACAAGTGCACTGACATTCTGGAGTGTCAACGAACACGAACACTGTTGCAACCATTCAATAGGAAAAAAAATTGAAGTGAATTGAGGGAAATATTCTCATAGTCACAGCAGCTAATAAGGCTTTGCACTTTGCATGTAACATATACACACAGATGCTATGACTGCAAATGGCAGGGCATATTTTACCAATGCAAACATATGTCAGAAACTCAATGTCAAAAGAGAAAGCAAAACTGGGAAGGAATGTGTGCTCAGGAAATCAAAGAGGGTTCGAGAGGTTATAAATGGTATGCTGCCAGGTATAGCATATAGAGCAAACCCTCTTTTCGCAAAAGATCATCCTAAGGTATTTTTAAAGGTTATCTGACTTGCTATTAAAACAAAACTTCATTTTCTGAAATACCACTCTCTGCTAGTGGTCACAATAAAGAGAACCTGTCGCTCTCTTCATTGTTAAAAGAACATCTACTGGAGGGAAGTTTTCGCCAAGACTATCGTTTGGAACTTGTAATTGGAAAGATGAACATGCTTTCCTTTAAAAAGAGCTATTACCTCTGATCTGCTAATTTTAAATGTGGAAAGAGGGTAGATCACAGGCCCACCATGCGGTCTTCAGTTTGGCATGACATCTTCCAGTTTTATAAACAAGCTTGCCAACATTTCTGCGGTCGAGAACCAGTCCCTTTCCCCATGCACAACTTCCCTCTAGCGCCGGAGGAAATGCTACCAACGGCATCACAAAAAAGAAATTCATGCACTTCCTTCCGATCCCAGCATGTCCATGGGGCCTGCACCGACGGAATCTACACAGGCCCCAGCATATTGCAAGATTGTCAAAGCCACCCATCCCGTCCATGATGTGAATGGTCCTGGGAACGTCCCATGAAGGCAGCCGCAGAAAATGTAATTTTTAAGTCCTGAAGAATCCCTATAATTTCACAGGTATCTCACATCATGTCATAATATACACCAGTACATTATGGTGCAGACACACACACACACTGATGGACATGCAGTGAGACCAATCAGCATACACAACACCGCAGCCAATCACCAGTGAGAGCACACGTACTATGAAGACAGGGGACAGGAGAGTTCCCGCTCATTCTAGTAGCAGCCAGCTAGGAGCACAGAGCTCACAGCCTGCAACACAGACATTCACCATGTGCTGAGTGCATCACCTGGTTAGGACTAGGCAAGGGTCAACAGTTCAAGTTGGTATTGCATTTACCCACAGTTCAAGTATGTTAATATAGTTAACCTTATAATAAAATAAACACTTCCAGTGTTGGTGACCTGTTTGTGATTCAGAACACCCAACACATCACATCATTTTTTTAAAATTACCTTTTGCTATTTATTTTCAACATTTAATGCTATTGTTATTGATTAAAGTGGCAGACCGAAAAAGCTTTACTGGAAGGCCCACGTGTTTTGACCAGTCATTCCTCGCAGCTCATGAGTTATGCATGCGTGGGGAAAAAGGCAAATCTCTCAGTGGGGCAGGGAGGAAATCATTGGCTCCACTGCTGCCTCACGCAGTTGAACGTCCATGTGCAGTAGCTAAAGAGCGCAAGGATAGCAATTCATTGTCTGGGACCCATGAAAATCCCTACAGCACAGAAAGAGGCCATTTGGCCCATCAAGGCTGTACCAACTCCCCAAAAGAGCACCCTACACATCTTTGGACACGGAGTGGAAATTTAGCACAGCCAATCCACCTATCCTGCCTATCTTTGAACTGTGGGAGGAAATTGGAGCACCCGGAGGAAAACCACGCAGACACGCGGAGAAGGTACAAACTCCAACCCAGGCCCCTGGCCCTGTGAGGCAATAGTGATAACCACTGTGCCACCGTGCTGCCCGTCTGTGGGAAAGTAACGGCCTGTCACAAGTGTGATATCTCAGACAAGACAATGAATGGCCACATGTTTCAGTAATTCTTTGCTGCAGGTTTTCCTCCAGGCTGTCAGAGAATGGTGCTCTCTCCGAGAGATGGCAGCAGGAGGTTGGCAACCCTCCTGACAAACCAAGGCGGCCTGGACGAAGGTCCCAGTGTAGGTCAGTGCTAGTTGGACGCACAGGAGAACCTGACTCCAGTGTTGCGAAAAGGACGAACGATCTGCTGTGCTACGCCAGAGTAAATACCGATCTCCACTCAATGTCAAGTCACAACTCAAAGTGGATTAAACACTGTAACTTTGCAACTCCAGCGTGATGTCGGGTCATCACAGGATACGTATGCCCTGACTTAATGCTCTGAATGATGTGCAACTTGCAGGATGCAGGAGAATATGGAGCCACAAATGATAATAAACAGCCCATGCACTCATTATCATGTCACACAATGCTTACCTCAGTGTGCAGGAGAACAACATTCACAATTGGTATGGGCCAGGGTTTAGAGAACCCCAAAGTGTATCATGGAGTTCACCTGTCCCACAACTTTTCATAGATTGTGATATGGGGAGCACACGGCCCACTCTACAGGTGTGGTACAGCAGAAATGGAAAAGTATTTTTTAAAGCAAAACAATGTTTATTCTATGAACTCAAGTTAACCTTTTTAAAACATACAGTGAACATCTTAGCAACCAACAATTCAAATACAACCCCCAAAGAATACAACACTAAGTAAACCTTTAAGCTTTCCTTTTTAACATCCATGACTTAAAAACAAAACCTTTATCAGAAGCACTTCAGGTTAAAGTCACTACTGAAAACATTTATAATTCTGAATTCGCTAAATAATCAAGAGATAGTCTTTTCATGGCAGAGAGATCAACAGTACAGCTGCAGTGTTCAGCTCCAACACTAAAAATGAAACTAAAACACAACCTGCAGCCTGCTCATAAACGAAAGTAAAAAGCTGACAGACAGCCCAGCTCCACCCACTCCCTGACATCACTGCAGAAGTAAACACCCATTTCTTGAAGGTACTCTCACTACAGATATTTACATACACACCCATTTCTAAACACCCATTTATAAACAGTCATTTCCTAAAGGTACTCTCACATGACATCTCCCCCCAAGAAAGAAAAACCCATCAACTTCAAGATGGTTTCATTTTTCACCTTTTCACTATCCTTTAAGAAATGCACACAGTAAATATACTTTTTTGTTTAAAAAAAAAACACACGCAACCAGGTACAATAATATAGTCCAATTTTGTTCTTCTTCCTCCAACTGAAATCCTTCTCGATTGACAGTCTCGTTGAACAAGAAGGTATTTGCACGATCCATCCATTTCTCTACGCCTCGTCATTTCTCTTTAAAGTCAAATTCTTAAAGTTCAATCTGATCACAGAGTCCCTTGTAATTCTCCAACACAGGAGCATTGGTTATCACAGCTTTCAGGCAGTCCAATGCTGGTTGAAAGTCCGCTGTCCACTGAAATTTTTGACGTTTCTACAGCAAGTCCATCAGTGGAGCAATCACGCTACAAAACATTTGCACAAATGTTCGGTCAAATCCACTCATGCCAAGAAATCGCTAAATTTCCCTTTGACTCGAGGGTATTGAAAACTCCTCAATAACTGTTTGTTTCACATCCCGTGTGACCATTTGACCCGGTCCGATTGTATGGCCAAGGAAAGTGACTTGGCTTTTTCCAAATTCACTTTTGGCTAGATTTATCACCAAACCACCTCCTGAAGTCGATCGAATAACTCCATCAGATGTTTTAAATGTTTTTTCCATGTCTGGCTGAAAATTACCAGATCGTCGATGTATACCGCACAATTGGGTAATACTGAAACGACTTTGTTAGTTAACTGTTGAAATGTGGCTGGGGCGTTTTTCATGCCAAATGGCATAACTTTGAATTGGTATATACTATCTGGAGTCACAAAAGCTGAAACCTCCTTCGCCCTTTCGGATAAAGGTACCTGCCAGTAACCTTTAAGTAAATCCAGTTTGGAAATAAAAACTGATTGTCCCACATTCTCAATGCAATCCTCCAAACATGGGATAGGATAAGTGTCCGTTCTTGGAACTGCATTACTGCATTAACATTTCTATAGTCCACACACAACCGTTGGGTACCGTTTGGCTTAGGTTTCTTCACTATGGGTGAGCTCCATTGGCTGCAACCCACTTCAATTATGCCATGTTTAAGCATACTCTCAATCTCTTTGTTAACCTGTGCCAATTTTAAAGGGTTAAGTCTGCATGGATGTTGTTTGATTGGAACAACATTTCCCACATCTACATCATGAATAGCTATTTTAGTACTTCCCAATTTATCTCCACAAATATGCCCATGTGATATCAATAACTCTTTCAGGTCAGTCCGTTTTTCCTCTGGAAGGTAACTCAACAACTTATCCCAATTTTTAAGAACATCCTCGTTTTCCAATTTAATTTGAGGTATGTCAAATTCACAGTCATCTGGATTTGGTTCGTCACTTTGAGTTAGAATCATTAAAACCTCCTCCTTTTTCTCTCCTTCCCTTTCAAAGTACCTTTTAAGCATATTCACATGACACACTCGGTGAGTCTTCCTTCCATCTGGTGTTTTTACCACATAATTCACCTCACTTAATTTCCTTTCAATCTGATAAGGTCCACAAAACCTTGTTTTTAAAGGTTCACCTACCACTGCTAACAATACTAAAACTTTATATCCACTGGCAAAACTACGAACTTTGGATTTCTTGTCCACGACCCGTTTCATCACATTTTGTGCAACTTTTAAATGTTGTCTAGTCAATTCACCTGCTCTATATAATCGTTCCCTAAAATTTGACACGTAATCCAATTATGTAATTTCCGATTTCTCACTCATCAATTTTTCCTTAATCAATTTAAGTGGTCCTCTTACCTCATGACCAAAATTTAGTTCAAAAGGACTAAATTTGGTTGACTCATTAGGTGCATCACTAATTACAAACAGTACGAATGGAATTCCTTTATCCCAATCCTCTGGATAATTTTGACAATAAGTATTAAACATTGTCTTAAATGTCTGATGCCACCTTTCTAACGCTCCCTGCAATTCTGGATGGTATGCAGTTGATTTAAATTGCTTTATTCCGAAGCTATCCATAACTTCTTTGCATAACCTTGAGGTAAAATTTGATCCTTGATCCGATTGTATTTCAGTGGGTAGTCCATATCTAGTAAAGAATTTAAGTAACTCCTCCACAATCTTTTTAGCTGTAATATTTCATACTGGAATGACCTCTGGAAACCTAGTAGGCACATCCATTATCGTCAAAAGATATTGATTCCCATTTTTTGTTTTAGGAAGCGGTCCTACGCAATCAATTAGGACCCTTGTAAAAGGTTCCTCAAATGCTGGAATGGGTATTAAGGGCGCTGGTTTTATCACTGCTTCAGGTTTCCCTATCACCTGACATGTGGGACATGATTGACAAATTTTAACTACATCTTTAGAAAGTCCAGGCCAATAAAAATGTTTTTGTATTTTAGCTTGAGTTTTCCTTATTCCCAAATGATCTCCCACTGGTTACCTCATATGCAACTCCTTTCTATACCCTACCGGCAATACTACTTGATGAACTTCTGCACACCTTTCATCCACCTGCACATGTAAAGGTCCCCATTTTCTCATCAAGACATCACTTTTACAGTAATAACACTGTGGTGTACACTCAGATTCCTCTTTCGTGTATGCTTTCTGATACATCCATTTTATTTCTACATCTTTCTGTTGTAACTCCGCCAATTTTCCTCATCCTCCACCTGTTCTTTCCCAACCATCTGATCAAAAATTGTTTCTGATAATTGCACTTCAACGTCATCTTCACTCTTTGATTTCTCCGCTTGTCTTAACCTGTGACTTTGCGACCTTGTTAGTACACAATCTGGAAAAATCCCAGGATATTCGTCCTTCAACACTTCAGTTGTCTGATTTTCCACTGGCTTATCAACCACAGTAGGCATCTATCCCACCTGCGCTCCAGCTGTACCATTATTCAAGATAAACTGTATTCCTGGACAAGATAGTTTCTCCTACTGGATTACTCCTACTACCACTTCACCACTCTTCACTGGATTTTCCAACTTTACCTGATATAATGGAACACTACTCCTCTCACCCTGAATTCCACATATTACCACCTTTTCTGGCAACATTCTTCTCAAACTACATAACTCCTCATCTCTTACCATTAAAGATTGACTAGCTCCCGTACCTCTTAAAATTGTGACTTCTTTACCTGCTCCTCTTGATACACATGAGTTAACTTTACCCACACAAGTAAATTCTTTAAAGAGATCTGGCACCTTCTTATCAATCACCTCTTGATCAGGCTGCAGAATTTTTTGCACCTCCTTCGCTTCCATTGGGCTTTCCTTTACCACTTTAACAAACCCCATTGTCTTATCCTGTTTTACCGCATCAGCCTTTCCAGTGCTTTTCTTCAACCACCAGCACTGTGACTTTACATGGCCTAGTTTATTACAGTGAAAACATTTGAAACTTTTCATTTCTTTTCCACCCTTCAGGATTTTTGTTTAAATCTGAGGTACACTCTCCTTATTATCTCCCATCAGATCACCTTTACTTTTACCACTTGAGTATTTTTCATGTCCCCAGTTTCTATCCCTCACAGGCTGAAACTTATGTCGGAAACCAATCTTTGATTTATGAACTAATTCATAATTATCTGCCATTTCTGCTGCTAATCTCACAGTTTTGATCCTCTGCTCTTCCACATGAGTTCTCACTACATCAGGAATTTAATTTTTAAACTCCTCCAAAAGTATAATTTCTCTGAGAGCTTCATGCGTTTTGTCTATTTTCAAAGCCCTTACCCACCAATCAAAATTACTCTGTTTGAGCCTTTCAAACTTCATGTATGTTTGACCAAGTTCTTTCCTCAAATTTCTAAACCTTTGCCTGTAAGCTTCAGGCACTAGTTCATATGCAACTAAGATGGATTTTTTCACCTCCCCATACGACTCAGACACCTGCTCTGATAGTGATGCAAACACTTCACGTGCCCTACCTACCAGCTTTGTTTGAATCAGTAATACCCACATTTCCTGTGGCCATTTCATTTGTTTAGCTACCTTCTCAAATGAAATGAAAAAGGCTTCCACTTCCTTCTCGTCAAACCTTGGCAATGCTTGGACATATTTAAATAGATTCCCACCAAGCCTTCGACTATGACGCTCTTTCTCACTATCCTCATCCCTATCATCCAACTGTACGTTTCCCATTACGTCTGTCAATTTTAACTGATTGTCATATTTCATGGCCATTTTCTGAAGTTCAAACTCTCTCTCTTTATCTTTTTTCCTGATCTGTATCTTTCTTTTTATTTTTGTTCTGCTAGGGCTATTCGTTCTGTTTTCCTTTCTTCGCTCTCTTTTTCCTCTCTCTTTCTTTCTTTTTCCTCTCTCTTTCTCTCTCTCTTTCATTTTCCTCTCTCTCTCTTTTGCATTCAAGCTGCTTTAATTCTTTCTCATGTTCCATTTGTTTAATTTGCATCTTAATTTTTGCTATTTCCAATGAGTCAAACTGTATCTCAGGCAACTTCAAATGCTTAGCCACCGCCATAATGACCTCATATTTTTGCATTTCGTCAGGTAATGTTAACTGCAATGTTTTTGCCAAATCCAACAGTCTGCTTTTAGTCTCTGTCCGTAAGGTACTGCATGTGACCGTCTCCACCCCCAAAAACTTCTGAGCCTCTGAAAGAGCCATTGTCCACAACGCACTCCCTACTTAAAATAAAATACCATACCTGAAAAGCAACCACAATATGCTCACCCCTCACTGTCTTTAAGTCCACTTAGATAATCCAATAGATAGACTTTTATCCCACTCGAGCCCCCAATTTGTTATGGGCCAGGGTTTAAAGAACCCCAAAGTGTATCATGGAGTTCACCTGTCCCACAACTTTTAATAGATTGGGGTATGGGGAGCACACAGCCCACTCTACAGGTGTGGTACAGCAGAAATGGAAAAGTATTTTTTAAAGCAAAACAATGTTTATTCTATGAACTCAAGTTAAACTTTTTAAAACATACAGTGAACATCTTAGCAACCATCAATCCAAATACAACCCCCAAAGAATACAACACTAAGTAAACCTTTAAGCTTTCCTTTTTAACATCCATACGACTTAAAAACAAAACCTTTATCAGGTTAAAGTCACTACTGAAAACATTTATAATTCTGAATTCACCAAATGACCAAGAGATAGTCTTTTCATGGCAGAGAGATCAACAGTACAGCTGCTCTGTCTGTCTTCAGCTCCAACACTGAAAACGAAACTAAAACACACCCTGCAGCCTGCTCAAAAACGAAAGTTAAAAGCTGACAGACAGCCCAGCTCCACCCACTCTCTGACATCACTGCAGTAGTAAACACCCATTTCTTAAAGGTACTCTCACTACAGATATTTAAATACACACCCATTTATAAACACCCATTTATAAACACCCATTTCTTGAAGGTACTCTCACATGACACAATAGAAATAAAGCTCCCTGACGGGTGGTGGAGTCCAGACATCTGGATTCTGAACTCCTTTGAGTAAGAGGCAGCTGGTTTAGCAGACACAAAACAGGAATATGCCTATTCTGAAGGAGAAGTTGGATTTGCCCAGCCATCCAGTGAGGATGCCTCTAGTGTCTTCACAACTGGACATGTAGCAGAAATGGTTTCAACTTATGGGAGAAAAGGGTCACTGATCAAGGCCCAACTAATTATTTTTAACCTCCACTGGAACTTCTGGTGTCAGGTCTCAGGAGAGTAAGAGACAGCCAACTCCCAGCTTCACCTCCAGCTGCAGCTCTGAGTAAGATGATGCTGAACTCTCCGAGAATGCACCATTGCGGTTTTCTCCTGCACCCTTCACCAGTGCAGAGACATTGGCATTGGCGGGTCACAATCTGGTTGTTTCTGCAGTTGCTGGAGGGTGCGGCAGCCGAGATCTCTGACACTTGGAGGACTGCTGAAGACCAGGGTCCTTATTGAACCCCATGTAAATGATGAGTCTTCATAATTGGCTGTCTGAAGACCCTCACACCCAGACATAGGAACAGCTTCTTCCCCACAGCTACAAGACTCCTTAACAACTCCCCCTCGGACTGATCTGTTCCCTGTATGAACACTATTCATGACGTCCTATGCTGCTCTTGCTCATGTATTTGCTTTGTTTGGCCCCTTGTTCCGCTCTGTAACCAATCACTGTTTGTCAATGTACCATTTGTCAATGTTCTCTGTTGATTATTCTCTTTGTCTGCTCTGTACGTACTGTGTCCATTCCCTCGGTTGCAGAAAAATACTTTTCACTGTATTTCTGTACATGTGACAATAAATCAAATCAAATCAAATCAAATCAAATGGCATGATGGTGGTGGCGAGAAAGGCAGGGAACATCTGCCAGGGTTCTCAGACACAAAGTGCAGACTGGAGTAGAAAAGTGTGCCCAAGTTGTGTCTGTCATGGCTCTAGCACGCCAGTGGAAGACTGCCTCCATGTCCAACAGACCAATCAATACCTACTCGATATGTGCTCGGACCTTCACACCATCGCCTGAGCCATGGATGTATTGAACCGATGGCTAGGTGAGAGGGAGTCGAGGTACTTTGACCTACCTGCTGGTGTTCCTTCACCTCAAGGAATCATACAGAAGCGAGAATCTGACACCCAGGGGTCTTCATCCCAGGACACTCCAAGGGTGCACTGGTACTCTATTTCCCCTCTGCCAGTGATTGCATCACCTCCAGCAGGTCAGACCAAGGAGGTGCCATTGTGACTTGCAGGAGATGTCCAGCATTCTCCAGGCCTTGAAACACCAAAAGTTGCCGATCAAGGTCACCTCAGCCAATTGGGCATACCTGGCATATGTCAACCTGGCATACTGAGGAAGAGTCACATGGCCTGAGCAATCACTCAACACCTGGCATGGGGGCTCTCTCTAAGGTGAGGAGCTTAGTTAGAAAAAGAGTACCATGGACTAGCTCGTGCAGGCAGCGAATGAAACAACCTTGTAAATAAAGGTTGTTTGTTCAATGTAAGAAACCTCCGGGACTATTTCTTCACATGAGGCATTGCACATTAAGATATTCCCCTCATGACTGTTATTCAGATGAGCCAGGAACACCAAGGGCTCATGGAGACCTGAGTATATCGCTTCCCCAATGCAACAGGCTGAGACCTCCATTGCTCCATTGCAGCATGCTGAGAGGTATGAACAGAGGAATTTCACCCTTGAGAGGATGTGCTCTGTCACGGGATGTGTGCTTTTAAACAGGCTGAGAACTCTGACACGGTGCCATTGATGACGCAGTGCTTTCTGCGCAGGCCCCACTGTATGTAGCAGATGACCATAATATACTTGCGGCCTCCAGAAGCACAATACCAGTTGCTTAAGGATTACAAAGTAACATTTACTGCACAAACCGGAACAAAAGATCAATGAAACAAAAACATGAAAGCCCTCCCCCCTTGAGGGAACCTAGTCCTTCCAAGCACCATCAGAAAAAAGACCAGAATGACCTGTAACTGACCTGTCTCCTCATGCGGCCTCCAATCTTGCCACAATGAGATTATCACAGGCCTGTCTGTCGGGTTGCACCACCTCCCTGGCTTATTCTGCAGCTTTGGCACCATCCCCTCCATCATCAGCAGCACTGTCTCCTCCATTGTTCTTCTTGTTTGAGGAGGGATGTGGCTCCTCACTCTCCCTCACTGCTAATTCTTCACCTCGTTGCTGAAGGAGATTGTGCAGGGTGCATCATACCATGAGTATCATGGACACATGATCCAAAGAGCATTGAAGAGTTCCAATTGTCCAGTCTAGCATCAGAACATCATCTTCAGGAGCCCATTGGTCTGCACTCTGGTGGCCGTTGTGGAGGAATGAGCTACATTGCATCTCTCCTCTACTGAACTCTGTGGATTATTTACTGGGGTCATCAGCCAGCTCTTTTCAGGGCTTCCTCTTGTCACCCACAAGGCAGTCCTACAATTGATAAGGGGGAATGAGCACTTGGGATACCTGGGAGTTGTGCAGAATGAAGGAATCGTGTAATCTTCCAGGATAACGGGGACACAGCTGCAGAATATATCTCTCAAGATTGCAAACTAGCTGCACACTGAGATAGCAAATTCTTTTTCTGTTGATGAATCTTGCTGGCTGACGCCAGGGAGCTTTGAGTGCCACATACGTGCAGATGGCCCTTGAATCAGTGGGAAATCTGCATTGACAGCAAATCCCAAAGCTCCTGCAGCCCGGCTGGCTGGGTTGGTGGTGAAATGGATGAATTCATGCAGCAGCCGAATAAAGGGCATCAGTTCCCACGCCTATGCATTTCTATGTGGTCGATTGGAATATGCCACTCAAGTCTCCAGTTTAGTTTTGGAACAAACCACATATATGATCAATGCTGCAGTGATTTTCTGTGCCACAGGCCAGCCTCAGTAATAATGACCATTGTCATAAAAACCCATCTGGTTGACTAATGTTCTTTCAGGAAGACACATGTCGTACGTAAGGCTACAGGTAAACAAAAAGGTTTCCTTTACTCCACAACAGGCTGGTATTGGGTGTCACAGATAACTGTGGGTGTCTCTCTCCTTCAGGTGTTGAAACCACAACCCGGAAGTGTCGCACTGGGACAGCTTCGCAAGAGAGCGGGAACAAGTCTCACTGTTTATGCCTAACCAGTGGGGTTGTTCTTATGCCGCGTCAGTTACCTTGACTGCCACCTACGCCTGTGTGAGTCTCTCTCCTGTTAATGGTGAAATGTCACCTGGAAGTGCCCCACTAGTGCAACTTCACAAGACAGAGGGAGAGAGTGACCAAGTTTATCCCTAACCAGTAGCCTCTCTTGAGTGAGTGTGTTCGGAGCGCTCGGATTCCTTTTGGGTCCTCGACTACGGAATTATGTGCTGGCAATTATTGTGACTCAACCAGAGCGGACAGTGAAAGAAAGATGAGATTACAACAATGGTAGATTTAAAATTAAATAATTTATTCAAGAGAATTACGCCCTCCACAAGTCAAACCATAACACACAAACAGCGGTTATAAACAACTGTACATAAAGCAAGAGACTAAATGGCATATCAAAAATTCTTACTTTTAGTCAAATTTACTTTATTGCCCGCAAACATAGATACATATATATCCACTCACCCACCCCAACCTCAACAATCTAGCCTAATTGGGAATTTCTGTGGGCTGTGTTATGGGTCCGGGTTTACAGAACCCCAAAGTGTTTCATGGAGTTCAACCGACCCACAACTTTAAATAGATTGTGGTGCGGGAAGCACACGGCGTACTCTCCAGGTGTGATACAGCAGAAATGGACAAATGGTTTTTAAAACATAACAATGTTTATTCTATGAACTCAAGTTAACCTTTTAAAAACAAACATTGAATATCTTAACACCCATTACTTCAAAGATAACCCCAAAAGACTACAACACTAAATAATCCTTCAAACTGTTCCTTTAAACATCCAAAAGACTTCAAACCTTCAAAAACAGACATTAGGTTACATTCAATATATTTATAGTCTTTGGATTGCAGACATCAACAGACCAGCTCTGTGTTTCTTCCTGCAGCTCTCAGCAAAACACACAGACACTCCCAGTTGCCTTCTCAAACTGAAACTCAAAAAAACAGAAGTGAGCTCAGCTCCCCCCACCCTCTGACATCACTTCAGTAATATGATCAGCTCCATTTCTTAAAGGTACATTGCTTGAACATACATTTCTTAAATGTACTCTCACATAACAACTGAGGGAGTATATTCACCTTTCTCAGGAATCATAGAATATATATTTTTTTTACAGTGCATAAGGAGGCCATTCGGCCCATCGAGTCTACACCGGCTCTTTGAAAGAGCACCCTACCCAAGCCCACACCTCCACCCTATCCCCTAACCCAGTAACCCCACCCAACACAAAGGGAAATTTTAGACATTAAGGGCAATTTAGCATGGCCAATCCACCTAACCTGCACATCTTTGGACTGTGGGAGGAAACCGGAGCACCCGAAGGAAACCCACGCACACACGGGGAGAACGTGCAGACTCCCCACAGACAGTGACCCAAGACAGGAATCGAACCTGAGACCCTGGCGCTGTGAAGCAATTGTGCTAACCACCATGCTACCGTGCTGCCCATGGAAGAATAGTTAAACTGACATGGTTGTCTCTGGCTCTTCCTCAAAACTGGCTGGTCCATGTGGCTGCTGGACCATGAGCCTAGTGTTCCTTCTGCCTTCGTGGTCTGCTCGCAGCAAGTGAAGCGTGCGGCAAGCAGGACAGAGAGCGAGGACCCTGGAGTCCTGTATTTTTAAGGGCAAAAACCTGAATGGAGCTGACAGACCCCTCCTAACGGTAAGTTCCAGGACAAAGGCCTGCTAATTGCTGACAGGACGACATTGATTTGATCAGTGGCCCCACAAAAGGGTCCATAATGTCTCCGGAGACTGCTGATCTCCTGAAAGTGGTTCAGGTGAATGCTGGGGACAACTTTAATCGTTTTCCCATCAGGGTAATGTGATTATATGCAGTTGGCTTCCTGAAGGCGCATATATCTTGCTGTTTGACTACTTAATCAGGAAGGGGAACTTAATTCTCGTGGGCTTAAGTTTTAACAAGGACGCATGAGATGCAAACATTTGCGAATGGGCTTCCCGCTGATTATCGACGAGAAAGGCGACCTGCCTTTAAAGTCTCAAGAACTCAGTTCCAAATATTCATCCTGCCATCTGGATTCTGGGTTTTGGCCTCCCGCACAATTTACTTCCTCCACCCGTCTTTCTTCCAGCTCCTCGCAGCAGGCAGAAGATTCTGGCCATTATCTGAGAGCTGACCTACAGAGATGCAGAGGATAGGTAACAAAATGGAAAAGTTTCATTTTGGCATATGTTACTTTTAGTTAAATTATGAAAGTGGAACAAGGGAACAAAGGTTCAAAGAGGTAATCGGTAAATTTGCATTATTTCTACACGGAAGAGTTCAACTATTTGAAGTCAACTTCTGGATAAAGTCATGCAAGAAAAATGCCTTGGTATCATCAAGCAGTCAAATAAATGCTGGAATGGAGGATTATATTATCACTGGATGGATGAACTAACATGGACCAAATAGCTTTCCTCATCTACAGATGGCAGCTATAGCCCAGTAGTAGCAGTGTTGCCCTTTAGGTCAGAAGGTTGTGCAATTGAATTCCATTCTGGAGACTAGTACAACTACCTTTGGATGAGACATGATGACGAGGCCAGTCGATCCTCTGACGTCAATGTAAAAGAATCCCACACCTCTATTTTAAAGAAGAACAGGCAACATGTCCTACACAATATTTACCCTCAATCACAGCACCAGAACAGATTTTCTGGTAGCAATCACATTGCGTTAATTGCAATGTGCCAATTGCAGTGACGCTGCTGTTACCCATTTACAACTCATCTGGATACAAGGGAGCAGTAGTGTACAGCATAAGTAACCCAGAGGTCTGATCCAATGCTTTGGAGACATCGGACGATATTTAGCGCAGGTGGCAGAAGTTTTGACCACCAACTGGGAGCCAGTAAGAGCCCAGTCAGGCACTTAAGTGGACAACAGGGGGCCTTCCCTGGATCAAAGATCCAGGAGCAAAGTTCTGCTCCAGGGAGATGTCAGCCAATTAGAGACCAGTGTCATGTGAGAGCACCTTTAAGGAATGGGTGTTTAAGAATCGTACCTTTAAGAAATGGGTATTATCAGTGATGTCAGAGTGTGGGTGGAGCTGGGCTGTCTGTCAGCTTTTTTACTTTCATTTTAGTCTATTTGCTGCAGGGTGTGTTTTAGTTTCGTTTTCAATGTTGGAGCTGAAACCAGACCAAGCAGGTGTACTGCTGTTCTCTCTGCTATCAAAAGACTGTCTCTTGATCATTTGGTGAATTCAGAATTATAAATGTTCTCAGGAGTGAATGTAAACCTAATGTGCTTGTGTTGAAAGGTGTTTTAAGTCATATGGATGTTAAAAGGAAAGCTTAAAGGATTACTTAATGTTGTAGTCTTTGGGGGTTGTATTTGAATTGATGGTTGCTAAGATGTTCACTGTATGTTTTAAAAAGGTTAACTTGAGTTCATCGAATAAACATTGTTTTGCTTTGAAAAATACTTTTCCATTTCTGCTGTCCCACACCTGTAGAGTGGGCCGTATGCTCCCCATACCCAATCTATTAAAAGTTGTGGGTCAGGTGAACTCCATGATACACTTTGGGGTTCTCTAAACCCTGGCCCATAACACCAGCAACTGTGCATTGCAGCTGCCATCCGGATCAACGAGGCACCTAAGCCACGGGTTGCGGTTCCAGGGAAGGGAAGTCAGAACCAAGGGCAGGGGTATTCCTCTCACCGACCACTCCCCTTCCCCGCTTCCCATGCTAGATCCCTTGATCTGGCAGCTCCAGGGTTCGAATTCAAATCTGACAGGATTTAATGTTTAAGCTTCTGCATGGAATGAACGGGGTTGAATATTAATGGCGGTGGCATGAGGCCCTTAATTGGACAATAATTGTCCAGCTAAAGGCCTTAACTTGCAATGCGATGGGAATGCCATCCATCAGCTTTCCTGCACTGGGAACATTCGCCAGAGGCACGAACGTCCTCTCACCCAATTAAATGCGCACCCCCCCTCCAAATTTAGGGGAGGGTAATAATTTCCCCCATGAGCATGAGGAATTTAATTTCAATTTATATATCCAGAATAAAATATTAATCTCATTAATAACTATTATGAAACTATTGGCTTACTGTAGAAACATGTGGTTCACTCATGTCCTACCAGGGGAGATCTTCCATGTTTACCTAATCTGGCTTACAAGGATCTCCACATCCACAGCAATGTCACTGACTTTTAACCTCCTTTTGAAATGGCCCAGCAAGCCACACAGTTCAAGGGTAATTTGGTATGTATGGGTAATCAATGCTGGCTTGCCAGCAATGCTCATATGCCAAGAACAAGTGTTAAAAAAATACTTTTGTTTATCCACTTGTCTCACTACCATCCCTTTTTTCTTGCAACACATCCCTTTTTTTTACTTCATCTCTTTTGTCTTCCACCTAATCTCAAATGCTCTATTGTGGGGCTGGTTTAGCACAGTGGGCTAAACAGCTGGCTTGCAATGCAGAACAAGGCCATCAGCGCGGGTTCAATTCCCGTACCGGCCTCCCCGAACAAGTGCCGGAATGGGCAACTAGGGGCTTTTCACAGTGACTTCATTGAAGCCTACTTGTGACAGTAAAGCATTCTGGGAGATTGTGAGATCATGAAAGGTGCTATCTAAATGCATGTCTCTATTTCAGAGTCACCTTACAATCATGTGATGTGTAATCAAAAGTCGGAGTCTGGAAGCGTGCCCTAAAGACTCTCTGTTTAGCTGTTTACATTTATATCTTCCATTATTAAGCAATGAGGTTGCTATGTGTGACTTTTCAATTGCAGCAGCACATTGATTTATGCTGAAGTCCCATAAAACATTTAACCAAAGCTGTACACCATAGCATGGTGGTCATAATTCTCTTTCGCCTAACTACAGTCGCGTTTGAAGTGCAAAGGTTCTCTTGAGGTTCTGTAACAATATAATAGGGCCAAACAATATATAACCTGCCACATACTAGACTGCCTTTTATCCTCCTTCATTGCAAACAGGGGATTTAGCTGAAAATGGAGCAAAGGCTTGACCAAATGCCTGTTAGCTACTGGCAAACACCGCCAAGCATTTAAAAGAAAAAATTATATTTATTTATCCGAAGTTTAGAAAATAAAGATAAACCACGGTTGCTGAGCTGAATTTTAATGTCCAGGTGGGTGTTCTTTGTAAACTAGGTTACGCGGACACTGATGTATGTGGTGCAGCATGCAAAAGACAAGTTCACCCTTGAAATGAAGCAATAACTCAAGTCTGTCGAAGTATCAAGGGGCCAATAGCCACTGTATAAAATCTGAAAAAGAACAAACGACAAAGCTTAGAGGCAAACATCCTCTTGGCGCTTTGGCCCCAGTGATTACAAACATTCACGCAAACCAACCATTCTGTGAGAAATATGTACGGGAGGCGATTAATTTTTGCACAGGAGAAGTTTTTAGATAGGTTCAGCTTTACCAACGCACTGGGAGAAGAGCATGAAACTCTGACCCCTTTAAAACACGCTTCATTTTCTCTCACAGAGCTTGGCAGAAGAGTGAAGAGTCGGAGCATGCATACAGATCACATGGGTACAGCTAAAGCTTGAATTGTTCCTTTAACTGAGATTTCCATTCCTTTAATGTGCTTCACAAAGGAATTTTAATCTTATAATTGTAACACACTCCAGGAACAAAAACGCCAAATAGAAGAAATGCAAAGCAGAAAGGAACCCTCATTTTGTGAATGTGTCTCTTCCTGAGGTACAAAGTTTGTGGCACACTGTTATTCCTGATATTTGAAGGGAGGGTACAAGGGAGGTTGAAAATGCCCAATGATTTCTGGAATGAATGGGTATCCAGAGACTCTGCTCAACAGGACCTCATTAACAATTTTCTGTGCTCTTTCACGTCCAACAGCCTGACAAATGGAGAGCCTCCGAATGGTTCCATGACAATCAGCAGGGGAAGTGGCTTAGTCGAATGGGAGGAGAGAGACCATGACCGGGAGATGCTGTAACCAGGAGGTGGGAGAGAACTGGCAATCAGAAAGGGAGGAAGGAACTCATCTGGAGGGGAAAGAGCTAAACTGGGAGAAAGAAGCCATGAGTGGGAGAAAGAAAGAGAGCCCAAGACTGGGAGATGGAAGGGGCAGAGATCAGAATAGGTGAGGAGACAGCCTACAGCCAAGAGTGGAAAGGCCAAAGCCTACTTGGAGGGGCAGGAAGAAGCATTCCTGTTTCCTGAACCCTGAATACCTGTCAAGCAGCAGTTACCATTGAATAGGGCTCCCAATTACAAAGTGCGAGACCAATTTAAATATGTAAATGAGGGGCGGGGTTCTCTATCCTGCCAGCCCCGTTTTCTGGTGCAGTGCACCCCCACCGGCAGCGGGCTTCTCATTTCCCGCAGCCGGCCAATGGGGTTTCGCATTCTGGCCACCCCACGCCATCGAAAACCCGCGGGCGCGAGTGCGCTGCCGGTGAAGCAGATGTTCCCGCCGATGGAGAATCCCGCAACAGGTGTCTCATCTCTGCACAGCAACATTCAGGTGTCATGATGCCCACTGGCATCAAATAAAAGACATTTGTGTTGATGATGCCCTCTCTTTATTTCATGAACATCCCCCCCAACATTATTCCACCCACGATGGAGTAGGTATTTTCATTGTATTTTCACTGTATTTAATTGCATGCAGATGGTGGACATTAACTAGGAATTCACTTGTGCTCCAGTAATTGAGAACACGGTACCATCGAGGCCTTCCAGCTTGGTAGGTCTCATGAGGCCTGGAATGTTTTATTGATCCCTTGAATCACATTTTGATTCAATGTTTTAAATTTGTGTTTGTTTAACACACCCCATTAAGGGGCTGCTCTTTTGTCTCTCAATTTGTTCAGTTCAGTTTAATGAATTCAACCCAACAGTACAAAATTAAATTTAGTGGTTGGTGCATGTTTGTAACGTGTATTTCTGTTAAAAATGCTTGTAAATGTCTGTCAAGATTAGCTCTGGTTGTATGCTTTGCTGCTTGGCTCACTGCAGTGGGCGGCAGGAGGCAGGGAATTGATAATATTGAGACCTTCATTTTCAAATAAACAGGCATTGGCCTAATTTTCTTGATGTCTTTTCTGCTTCAACTCTTAATATGTTGCTGCCTTCGTAACCTAATCAAGCAGAGTCAGCATGGCTTTATGAGGGCAGCACGGTAGCACAGGGTAGCACGGTAGCACAGTGGTTAGCATAGTTGCTTCACAGCTCCAGGGTTGCAGGTTCGATTCCCGGCTTGGGACACTGTCTGCGGAGTCTCCACGTGTCTGCGGGGGTTTCCTCCGGGTGCTCCGGTTTCCACCTACAGTCCAAAGATGAGCAGGTTAGGTGGATTAGCCACGATAAATTGCCCATAGTGTCCAAAAAGGTGAGGTGGGGTTACTGGGTTACGGGGATAGGGTGGAGGCATGGGCTGAAGTAGGCTGCTCTTTCCAAGAGCCAGTGCAGACTCAATAGGCCGAATGACCTCCTTCTGAACTGTAAATTCTATGATTCTCTGAGAGGTTTCCTCCCACAGTCCAAAGATGTGCAGGTTAGGTGGATTGGCCATGATAAATTGCCCTTAGTGTCCAAAATTGCCCTTAGTGTTGGGTGAGGTTACTGGGTTATGGGGATAGGGTGGAGGTGTTGACCTTGGGTAGGGTGCTCTTTCCAAGAGCCGGTGCCAACTCGATGGGCCGAATGGCCTCCTTCTGCACTGTAAATTCTATGATAATCTATGATAAAATCGTGTCTGACGAACGTATTCGAGTTTTCCAGGAAGTTTCCACCAGACTGAATAGAAGGGTAGATGTGTTGAATTTTGACTTCCAAGAGGTGTTAAACATGGTACCACACCACAGTGAAAGTCATAAGATAAGAGCCCATGGTGTTGGAGGTAATATATTGGTTAGCACTGCTGCATAACAGACCCTGGGGCCTGGGTTGCATTCCCGGCTTGGGTCACTGGCTGTGTGGAGTTTGCACTTTCTCCCTGTGTCTGCGTGGGTTTCCTCCAGTGCTCCAGTTTTCTCCCACAGTCCAAAGGTGCGCAGGCTAGGTCGATTGGTCATGCTAAATTGCCCCTAAGTATCCAAAGGTTAGGTGGGGCTGCAGGGCTACGGGGATAGGGCAGGGGATTGGGCCAAGGTAGGATGCTCTTTCAGAGGGTCAGTGCAAGCTCGATGGGCTGAATGGCCTCCTTCTGTACTGTAATGATTGACATGGATAGAGAATTGGTGAATGGCAGGAAACAGCGAGGGTGGATAAGATGGTCTTTTTCGGATTGGCGACCTGTAACCCGTGAGGTTCCACAAGGATCAATGCTGGGACCACAATTGTTTACAATATATATTAATGACTTGGAGGAAGGAAATGAATGTACTGTAGCCAAGTTTGCAGCAGCATAATAGTAGGTGGAAAGGCAAGTAGCAAGAGGCATACAAACAGTTTGCAAAGAGATATTGATAGCCTCAGTAAGTGGGCAAAATTTAGCAAATGGAGCATAAAGTGGGAAAATGCGAAAGGGAACAAAATAACAGAGTATTATTTAAATAGAGAAAAACTGCAGAAATCTGCAACACAAAGAGAATTTGGGGTACTTGTACATGAAATATAGAAAGCTGGCACACAGGTGCAGCAGGGAATCAGAAAGGCTAATAGAATGTTGACCATTGCATGCAGATGGTGGACATTAATTAGGAATTCAAGGGGTTGGAGTGTAAGAACAGGGAAGTTTTGCTGCAACTGTACAAGGTACTGGTGAGACCACTTGTGGAGTACTGAGAGCAGTTTTGCTTTGTCCCCTTATTTAAGGAAAGACATTATTTCACTGGAGACGGTTCAGAGAAGGTTCACTCGGATAATCCCTAGTATGGAGGGATTGCCCTATGAGCAAAGGTTAAACATGTTGGGACTCTACACATGGGAATTTAAAAGAATGAGAGGTCATCTCATTGAAACATAGGATTCTTAAGGACCTTGAGAGTGTAAATGCTGAGGGGTTGTTTCTCCTCATGGGAGAGTCGAGTACCAGAGGACACCGTCTCAGAATAAAGCCAATTTATGACTGAGATGAGAAGGAATTTATTTTCTCAGAGGGTGCGTAATGAAAAGGGTTTCCTTTACTCCACAACAGGCTTATATTGGGTGTCACAGATAACTGTGGGTGTCTCCCTCCTGCAGGTGTTAAAACCACGACCCGGAAGTGTCACAAGAGAGAGGGGGCAAGTCTCACTGTTTATCCCTAACCAGTGAGGTTGTCCTTATGCCACACCAGTTACCTTGACTGCCACCTACGCCTGTGTGAGTCTCTCTCCTGTGATGGTGAAATGTCACCCAGAAGTGCCCCACTAGTGCAACTTCTCAAGAGAGAGAGAAAGAGGGACCGCTGTTTATTCCTGACCAGTAGCCTCTCTTGAGTGAGCGTGTTCGAAGCACTCAGATTCCCTTTTCCGGTCCTTGACTACGGGATTATGTCCTGGCAATTATTGTGACTTAACCAGAGCGGACAGTGAAAGGAAGGTGAGAACCACAATGATGGTAGTTTTAAAATAATTGATTTATTCAAGAGAAATTAAGTCTTCTACAACTCAGATTAACCCACACACACCGATTATGAAATACTACGTGTAAAACAAGAGACTAAATGGCACATCGAAGATTCTTACAGTTTACACAGATTTACTTTAGCGACGCAAGCACAGATACATTCACTCACCCACCCCAAACCTCAATAAGTTATATTAATTGGGAGTTTTCTGTGAGTTGGAGGAATATACTCACCGCTTCAGGGACAGGATGGTTAATAACGTTGACACAGATTTATTTAGATCTTCTTCCAAGCTGGCTGGTCCTTGCGGCTGTTGTTCCTTCAGTTCACGTGGTCTCTTTTCAGCCAGGCGAAGCGTGTGTCAGGCAAGAGAGTAGAGGTTTTGCAGGAGAGAAGAGTTCTTGCAGGGGAGTTCCTTCAGACTTGACCGTTTTCAGGGCAAAATCCTGAATGGGTCAAGCACTGTCTCGCCCACAGGTGAGCTCCAGGACAAAGGAAGCCTTTCTGATTGTTGACAGAATGGAAGTGGTCAAGTTCCCCAATCAAAAGGTATCACAATGTAATTTGATTTTAATCAGTGCCCTTACAAAAAGCTTGCAATGTCTCTGGTTTCTGCTGGTCTCTTGACAATGGTCGCTGGAGACAACTTTAATCGTTATCTCATTAAGGTATTGTGCTTCTGTCTGGCCAGGACAATAAAGTGATTTGCATTTCAACTGCCCCTGGTCTCTTGACAATGGTCACTGGAGATAACTTTAATTGTTATCCCATTAAGGTATTTTGAGTCTTTCTGGCTGGGGCCGCAAGTGATTTGCATTTCAACTGCCCCTTGTCTCTGAATGAGATTGGGCTGCTTTATGACTCATGGCCTGTTTGTCTTGATTCAGTTGTCTGCCTGATCTGCCCATTTAAAATGGAATGTCCTGTTCCAACATGTCCAGTTCATTTTGGTCCTTTGATGAGTTTGCTACAACTTACAGATGCCCCTTTGATACAATCAGATCCCGATCAGGCTGTATCACCCAGAGAAGGTGTGCAAACTCCATCAGTCTCAGAAAACCATAGTCCCATTATCCCCTTACTTCTAAACTAAAGTGGAACGAAAAAAACAAACAAATGCATCAAACAACATTCTCCAGATAATTGTACATACATTTATGCAGGACAGTTTTTACTACAGGGTGATGCCCGCGAGTTACAATGGCAGGTGGATGCTTTAATATTGACATGGCTCGCTTGCAGGACATTTACAATTTTACTCACTCCAGTAGTGATCCTGTCCGTTGAGCTTTCTGTGCTGTCCGGTTTATCATCTTTTGGCGTTTGGCTGTCTTCCTCCGTCGCTTAAGTCTGCAGTTTGTCAGTAATAGATACAATTAACAATTGGCAAATTATCAATGCGAGGTTATGCGGATCCAGGCTGGGACTGCCAACCACGCCTCCAAAACTCACCAGTCTGGGGTTTTAATATTTGCTATGTCCTTCGCAATATCTACTGTTTTCTGTTCTAAAATGTAGAAATGTTTGTGAGACAGCCCAACTGCCCCCAGCAGTTCCTTGAGCTTCTCCTTTACAGGGGGAATATCATACCCAAAATGGGCAACATAGTCCTGCAAGTAAGAAAAATTCTCCTGTACCGAAATGTGAATGGAGGACGGTTCTGGGATGGGTACGATTCGCTGGTGTGCCACATGAACTTCCGCCCTGGGTTCAAAACAGAAACTGCTGTGTGATATCGGGCACCACTGCTGTGGTCCGTGCTGATACCGCTGGGCATTGGTGGTAACACAGAATGTCCCACCCCCTATGTATGCCACCTGTGGAGGGACATGGCTAGCAGTGATGAGCCACCATTTTGAATCACTGCAGCCCATATGGTGCTGGTCTATGCACTGTGCTGTTAAAAAGGCAGTTCCAGGAATTTGACCCAACAACAGTGAAGGAACGCTGATATAGTTCCAAGTCAGGATGGTATGTAGCTTGGTGGGGAACTTGCAGGTTGTGGTGTTCCGATGTGCCTGCTGCCCTTGGCTTTGAAGTGGCCACAATTGGTGGCTATGCGTTTATGTTGCCAGGGCAGCACGGTAGCATAGTGGTTAACCCAATTGCTTCACAGCTCCAGGGTCTCAGGTGCGATTCCTGGCTTGGGGCACTGTCTGTGCGGAGTCTGCACGTTCTCCCCGTGTGTGCGTGGGTTTCCTCCGGGTGCTCCGGTTTCCTCCCACAGTCCAAAGATGTGCAGGTTAGGTGGATTGGCCATGCTAAATTGCCCTTAGTGCCCAAAATTGCCTTTAGTGTTGGGTGGGGTTACTGGGTTATGGGGATAGGGTGGAGGTGCGGGCCTGGGTAGGGTGCTCTTTCCAAGAGCCGGTGCAAACTCGATGGGCCAAATGGCCTCCTTCTGCACTGTAAATTCCATGATTCTATGACTCTGAACTCTGGGATTCCCCCTCAAAACCCCATTGCCTCTCTTCCTTTCTCTCTCCCTTTAAGACACTCCTTAAAACCTGTCCCTTTAACCAAGCTTTTGTCCGTAATATTTAACATCTTCTCTAGTGGCTCGGTTCCAAATTTTGTTTGATTAAATTCCTGTGGAGCACTTGGGGTGGTCACTATATAAAGGGAATTTGTTGTTGTAGCATTGGGGGGAGTCAAATTGAAAGCTCACTGCCTTTGAGCACTTTGCCATATAAAGCAGTGTAATTGTCTGTTCCACAGCAATTCGGAATTGAGGATAATGTTTTATTTATCAATACTCTCTTATGTACACCTGCTTCTTAGACCGTGACTGTACAAAACTGGAATAACAGAGAGTAGGTCCCTCTGATTCACACACAACCTGTGAAGTTCATTCCACTGGCATCCCTCAAGGGGACAGCAGCCAAGTAATTGTTTTATTTTGTAAATGTTGGATTCTTTTCAGCATCATTATAAATGTTCTCACTTTCCTATTCATGAGGTAAAAAAACAATTGAAAACATAGCAAATAAACTTTTCTTGAGGGTAAACTTCACCTTACTATACATATTTTTTGTTTTATCTTTGTCTCTTCACACTGACTGTGTCCAATTATCTGTTTCCTTGTTCCAAATCTGTGAAAGAACTGATAGGAAATGCAGACATATAAATTTTCACATTTTACGCTTTGCACAAATCAAGTCTTCTTGCCCCAATGATTCTAATGGCTACCCCACTCATGAATTAAAACTTTGGAACGTTTGATAATCTAATAAGAGGCAATGTCACATAGAAATACTTATCATGAAAACGCACGGATCAGCCATGATCACATTGAATGGTGGTGCCGGCTCGAAGGGCTGAATGGCACACTCCTGCATCTATTTTCTATGTTTCTATGTAAGCAGGAACCTATGCTTGCACCTCAATCTCCACCTACTCAAAATGTTTCAGTGCTTTACACGTCCATCAGGACGATGCGGAATCCTTTGCACCTTCGTGGGCTTGGCCGACGCTGGAGTGATTGGCAACACGCCAACCGGTGCCGAAGGGCCTCCGCCGGCCGGCGCGAGTTGGCGCATGCGCAGGAGCGCCAGCATGTTCCCAGAACCGCTGCCGTGATTCCTGCGCATGCGCAGGGGGTTTCTTCTCCGCGCTGGCCATGGCGGAGCTTTACAGCGGCCGGCGCGTAGGGAAAGAGTGCCCCCATGGCACAGGCCCGCCCGCAGATCGGTGGGCCCCAATCGTGTGCCAGGCCCGGGGCCAGATTCCCCCGCGCCACTCCGAGGACACCGCAGGCCGCCCGCAGAGTCAGAGCCCGCCGGCACAAACATTGGGCATGATTCTCCGATCCCCCGCCGGGCCGGAGACTAGCCGTGAATCCCACCCCGCTGCCCCGACACCGGCTGCTGAATTCTCCGCCGCCGTTTTTTGGGCAGGGGCGGGAATCGTACCGCGCCAGTCGGGGGCCGTTGGCAGCGCCCCCCACGGCGATTCTCCGCTCTGCGATGGGCCAAGCGGCCGCACGTTTTCGGGCAGTCCCGCCAGCCTAAATTACACAAGGTTCTTACCGGCGGGAACTGGCTCTGCGGGCAGCCTGTGGAGTCCTCAGGGGAGCGCGGGGGGTCTGACCCCGGGGGGGGGGGGGCCCTCCATGGTGGCCAGGCCTGCGTTCGGGGCCCACCAATTTGCGGGCGGGCCTGTGCCGTGGGGGCACTCTTTGCCTCCGCACCGGCATGTGTAAAGCTCCGCCATGGCCGGCGCGGAGAAGAAACCCCCTGCGAATGCGCAGGAATCATGCCAGTGGTTCTGGGAACACGCTGGCACTCCTGCGCATGCACCAACTCACGCCGGCCGGCGGAGGCCCTTTGGCACCGGTTGGCACGGCGCCAATCAGTTCAGCGCCGGCCCAGCCCCGAAGGTACGGAGGATTCTGCACCTTCCGGGCAGCTCGACATCGGAGTCGTTCACGCCACTCTTTGGCGCCAGTATGGCCCGCCCGCCGGATGCTGGAGAATCCCGCCCCTTGTATAATTTACGCCAGCGGGACTGGCCAAAAAGAGGCGGCCGCTCAGCCCATCGCGAAGCGGAGGATCGCCGGCGGGGCCGCTGCCAACGACCCCCGACCGGCGCGGCGCGATTCTCGCCCCTGCCAAAAAAACAGCGCCGGGGAATTCGGCAGCCAGCGTCGGGGCGGGATTCGTGCCGCCGCCCGGCGATTCTCCGGTCCGGCGGGGTGGTCGGAGAATCCCGCCCAAGGTCATTGAAATGTAAAATAATTAAACTTAAGTCTTATGAAAAGATGCCCCAGATTTTATTTCCTCCTGGCACAGTGGTTAGCACTGCAGCTTCACAGCGCTAGGGACCTCGGATCGATTCTAACCTTGGGTAGCTGGCTGTGTGGACTTTGAACATTCACCACTTGTGGGTTTCTTCCGAGTGCTCTGGTTTGCTCCCATAGTCCAAAGATGTGCAAGTTAGGTGAATTGGCCATGATAATTTTCCCCTTAGAGTGGAGTTTCAGGAATAGGTTGGAGGATTGGGCCTAGATAGGGTGGTCTTTCGAAGGGTCAGTGCAGACTCGATGGGCCGAATGGCCTCCTTCCGTGCAGCAGGGATTCTATGATTCTCTTATGAAACAGCTGACCTGTACAAACCAGTTGCCATCCAATATTTTACTGAACAGCCCAACCTCTATGGGTGAATCTCAGTGTAGAAACCGATTCACCCATTGTGGAAAAGTCACAACGCAAAGACTTGCCTTGTCTTCATCCAATGTACGTTTTACAACAAAGGTCATCCAATAAATGATTGGGGGGGGGGGGGGGGGGGGCGGGGGTATGAATTCTAGCTAACATCTCCACCCCCGCCCCTCCACAGTTCTTAGTTTAGAAATATTGAGGCCAGTTGTTGGATAGAAATTACCGTTGTGCTGAGATCAGTAATCCTGGGATATTTGGTCCTGGATTTTGGTCTGCCTGCTTCAGTCCCATACTGATGAAACAGACTTAGGGAACCATATATTTTAGGTTGACCCGAATAGCCGAGGCGGTGATGAGACTAACTGCTGAAACAGGACTGGAATTAGAGAAGAACCGGGTAATTACAGGCCAGTGAGGCTAATATCAGTGTTAGGAAAATTATTGGAAAAAAGTCTGAGGGACAGAATCAATCTCCATTTGTCGAGGCAAGAATTAATCAAGGATAGTCAGCATGGCTTTGTCAGGGGGTAATCATGGGCTAAATTCCCCGTGTGGGAGACTATGTTGTTCCGCCGGAGATGAATCACTCCTGATTTGCGTTGCGCTGGGAGCAGACGAGCAGGGGTGATTTACTATCCCCTGCCATGAAAATTTATGAATGGTGATGATTGCAAAGGATTACGTCGTGGCTCTCGCGATTGGGCTGCCATTCTGAGCAGGTGGCTCGATTGCGAGGTTTAGCAGCTGGCCCCCTCCCTCCACGCAATGCAATTCCACCCTGACCACTACGGGATTTGCTGTGTCACCCCTACCCACCCCCCCCCACACACACACACACACTCACACACACACACTATGAGGATGACCCCTCCCTCACCCGAATGCAAAGATTATAAACATCTAGCTAGGATTGAGAGCTCTTGGACCACATTAGGGTACTTGAGATCCATTCAAGCGTAAAGGGAAATGAAATTAAACAATCCAGACGGCTAGGTGTGTGATAGCTGTCGATCACAGCATAGTACAAGCAATTTCCCATTGATGAGAATGAAAGATTTGCAGATCCAAGATTTGAGGCGGTTTAAATCTTTGAGACATGGTTTTCACCTTTGAGGAATTTCCAGGTGCTGCTTTCTCTGCTGATCAAGCAGGTGTAGAGCACAGGTGAATTTTAAAACAGTGATTTTTATTTCACTGTCTCTATATGGACTGCTCTCTGGATTCCAGGCAGGGGCCTTTGTTATGGGGGGTCTCTGCTTGATGTTCTCTTATAGGGTGGGCTCTGATGGGGCTCTGTTATGGGGGGTCTTTGGTGTTGGGCTCTGTTATAGGGGGTCCCTGGTTGGGCACTCTGTTATGTGCGGTCTCAGTTGGGGTGCTCTGTTATGGGGGGTCTCTTGTGAGGGGACTCTCTTATGGGGATCTCTGGTGGGTGTCTCTCTTATGTGGAGGGTTTTGTGGTGGGGTCAGGTGAGGGTGGCATGGGCAGAATTTGCATTGCCTCTGATGGACTTTCGGAGCATCTACTTTAAAGACTCACCCCCTTGGCCAAGGTCCACTGCACCAGGGCCACATTTGGAAATACCTGCACTGATTCCCGCCTGCATGAATCCTGGCCCAGAGGGCTGGAGAATCAAGGAGGCGCAGAGAATCCAGTGTCCAGTCCACTAATTGGATGTAATGAGTCAATTTGACCTATTTGAACACCACCCCCCCCCCCACCCCTGGCGTGGGGTGCAAACCTCTCTGCCACCGTCAGAAGAGGGTAAGAGTCCATTGAATAGAATCACAGAATAGAATAGAATCATAGAATTTACAGGGCAGAAGGAGGCCATTTGGCCCACCGAGTCGGCACTGGCTCTTAGAAAGAGCACCCTATTTAAGCCCATGCCTCCACCCTATCCCCGTAACCCAGTAACCCCACCTCACCTTTTTGGGCACTAAGGGCAATTTATCATGGCCAATCCACATAACAGGAGATTTTGAGGGGATTTAAGGAAAACCCTTTTCACCCAGAGGGTGGTGGAAATCTGGAGCTCACTGCTCGAAAGGATGATAGAGGCCAGAGCCCTCACAACATTTAAGAAACATTTAGATGTGAACTTGAAACGCCATAGCAGACAAAGCAATGGACAAAGTGTTGGAAAACGGTGCTTGATTGCTGGCACTGACATGATGAGTCGAAAGGCTTCTTTCTGTACTGTAAAACTCTCTGACTCTATGAGTCAAGAAAGTAGTTTGTTGTTGCTATATTCATCTTATATTCAGGATAGATCCACAAAATTTCTTTAAAATATTCATTTGTGGTTGTTTTTTTGAGGGAAGAATGACAAAGGTGGAAAATTATTCCAATGTCCCAACCTGAATGAATAGGTAAAATGGGGTACAATGTAAATCAGAAAAATGAACTATTCATCGCAACTGGCTGCACATTGTGAAATATTAGTAAAGGCATTCGCTGACAAGTTGTATCTATGAATTCAGAATATTTGGAAGATATTTTCTGAAGCTACTTGGGGGGGTCACAAGTCTGGTTGTCAGTAGATACAGGTTAATAAAGCCTCCACCAATCTCAGATAGTTGATTCTTTGTGTTTCCTACTTCTCAGAGAGAAATATTGGCAAGTGAACAAGGTTTCATTCAAGGAATATGCAGGGCTTCATTTATATGCAGAAATTAGGACGTTGCTGTCCTGCTCCTTCAGAAACTGTGCTACAATATCTTACGGAGAGACTCAGCAATGAAACACAAGGAAGGAAGTGAAGTTGATGTCCTGAGGTGATAGATATGCAGTAAAGAAGCCAGACACAGTTGGGGAGCGTCCATCGAGCAATTGGATTTTTATCAGCGTGACAAGTCTTAATTATTACCAGATGATCTTTCGACTGAAAAATTAACTTTTACAGGAATGGAGCTTCATTCCTTCAGGTTTTAAATGTTGTGCGCGATATTTTAATAATTTTTTTAAATTAATTCATTAATTGTAAATTTTTTTCCCTTTGAGACTTGGTATTCTTGTGCTTTTGTCCTGATAAGTAGAAGACAAAAACCTTCAGCAACATATCTCATTAATCAAAAAAAAATATCATCATCATTTGGGAGTACAGAACTTGAGTGTTGCTGAAAAAAGAAGCTTGCTGTTGAAGTTTTTCATCTTGCACAGAGCAGGAAAGTTTGCTAGGATACCAATAGTAAAGGGAACAACAATCTACACTGCATGAGAAGAGAGTACTGATTATGTTGGCAGGCGGATTCTGATTGGTAGAGGCAATGCCATGCAGAATGCACCAGGGGATAGTTAACTGCCCAGCTTTTGCTCAAATTCAAACCAGGCAGGTTGACTCTGAATAGTCAAGGCATTGCAATGGGGAATAAACCAGGGATTGGCTGTTCCAAAAGCTTTTGTTCAGTTGAACAAGGCACAATACATGGACATGCACCTTCTGCCATCAAAGGACAGGGCCCTGTTTGTGAATATATTAGCTTCTAGATGCATAAATAAGCCACACTGTGAGCCTGACTGATAATCTAAATTGTTTTTCAATATAATTCTTAGCATAATCAGGATTGGTTAGCAAATGAGTAATGTTACTTAGAAACTTTTGTGTTGATGTGATACCAGGTATGTAGACTTTACACCGCAACAACTGGCACATCATATCAAAAAGCACATCCCTTTGGCTGTTGGCAATAGAAAAAAAACTGAAAATGTAGGGTGTGATTTTGCGGGTATATTAGCTGCAGGCGCAAATCTGGAAATGGCCGCAAAGTATCGTGAGAGGTCATAAATAGGATTTGGTCCACCTGCCCATGTGAACCATCACCCTCACCTGGCCTCCATTGTCTGGCTCATCTTTGGCATTTTTATCCACTCCCTCCTGTTCTTCCTCATCATCAGAGGAAATATTCCTCTCCTTCTGAGTGTCATCATCAAGACTGTGCCCTGCTGCTAGCACTCAATCCCATGTTTGATGCCCTTCCAACCTCATCACTAGAATGGCACGGTTTTGTAAGGGCCCCGAAGAATCCAGCACGAGTTTTAAGGATACAAAATAATAACGTTTATTTACTATAACAATATATACATAACAGTAGCAGTAACTTCCCTTGCTACCTTCTCCTTCCTGCTGGTTCCTGGACTGGCCAGCTTATTTATAGTAGGAGTTTCTCCACATCCCTCATTGGGGAAGTTCATACTCCCATAGGATTGTGGGATAGTCATTAGTCCCCAGCCAATCGTCAGTAGGCAGGTTATAACACACGGTCAATGTCCTCACCCCTCACAGTCACCTGTGGCCTCTACCTGGTTGTCCTCTCTCATAATATATACATCATTGGGGATTCTGACAGGCTGTTTCAATGGTCGCCTATCCCTTATGGTCAGGTTCAACAGGACGCTTATGTATACCTTGAGGGATAATGGATAATGGATGACGAGGAAGTCCAAGAGGGAGTGGAGAATGATGACAACTTGAGGTGAGGAAAGCGCTGATGCTCCTCAGCTTTTGCTTATGTCTAACTCCTGTCTTTATGCTGCCAGCATGCTGACTCTGTGGCTCATGTGCGAGTGAGGTTTGAGCCCACATCCTTTTGTCCCATATCACTACAGGGGGGATCAGGGCTAGGGTTTAGGGTTCACTGATTAATGCCAGAGTCATTCCAGGATGTATGTTACTCTCGCTTTGAGTGGACCCAACTGTTTTCCTTACATTGAGGGCCTGTAAGAAAAGCTGTGTACAGATGGGGTGAAAACCTATTTCTGTGGGAGGAAGATCAAAGGGAGTGAGGCTTTAAGGTTGTGAACAACCAGAGGTGATAATAAGATGCCCTTGGTGGGCATCATTTGGAGGGCCAGGACCTGAAGTACCGCAGCCTACCTTTGAGTGGCACTGATTTTGCTGCATCACCCTGTTCTGCCCACTGCCCCTCAGATGCTCTGGTATCAAGAAGGGTGGGGGGGACTTAGAAGGGCTGATCACTCCCAGGGTCTCCTGGGTGTAGGACTTGTTGTCAATTGCGTTCTCTCTTAATTTGGCTCTGTTTAATTATGTTTGCTCAAGAGTCGCCAGGTATCTTTCGATACCGCCACAAGGTTCAAAACCGAATACTGATCAAAGACTCGATACACCAGTTAGTATGTTCAAAATCAATGCTCATTTATTTACACACACAGTCAAATATACTTATGCATAAAACTCTACAACCTAAACTATCACTACTACTAAAAGCCTATACTTAGCTTCGGGAGCCCACTCAGTCAGAGGAACAACGGTCGTTGCTCGGTTCTGAGGCTGCTGGGTTGAGCTGTTTACAGGATAGCAACTAAGAGCGTCTATCTCGTAGCGTGCATTGACTTGGAACTTACTTGGTCTGGAGCAGCTTTGGCAGGTCTCTCCTCGCTGAGAGCCAAGGCCAAGAGAGCGATTCTCTCTTGGGGAGTCCTTTTTATACTCGAAAGGGCTTCGCGCGCTTTTGGACGGGCCTTGAACTTGGCCCCAATTAATTGGGCCATTTCCCAATCGTTCTTATTGATTTTCCTCCAATAGAGGGGTGGGTTCCCTGATTGCTGGGGGTGTCCTAGGTGGCTGTTGGTCTGCTTTGTTTTAGTCTCCTCTGGCGCCGGGGTGTCTGTCTTAGCATTGTTTACCTAAATGTTACCCTTTTATCCCCAGATATGGCTCATTAATATGTCGATGGTTCTGCAGTCTCGGTCTTGTCTGGGAGCTATAGCTCCAATCAACAGACAAACCTTGCACCTGCTTGCTTTCTCGGTATTGTCCAATTTTCCCTGCATTCTTTGCAAAGTGTCCATTTTGTAATCGGGACGTGGCCATCCCAGATGGCTACAGACTCCAGGATTTGCTCCATCACTTCCTCCTCCCTCCAGGTGTTCATGGGCCCTTGCGTTACTCCATGGGATGGAGGGGAAGCAGGAGTGAGTTCCAGAAACCTCAATGCCATCTGAGAGAGCCAGGGGTCAGGGAGGTTTGAGGATGATGCTGTGAGGTCAGGTGCTGGGGACGTGTGAGGTGGTGGCATGTGGGTTCAAAGTGACATTCTTGGAGTTGACAGAAGGGTGGACAGCCACAGGGAGACAGGGGGCCCTTACCCTTGCAAATCATAGTCGGTCATTCATCTTTTTCATACATTGAATCACTGCCTTCTTGGTCAGGTTCTGGCACTGACCAGTGCTGCCACCACCTCCCTGATAGGATTAGTGATCTTGCTGAAGGTCTTCCTGCCAATTCATGGGTAAACTGTTGCCCGCCTCTCCTTCACAGCAATTGAGTGAGAGCCCCATCCGAAAATCGGGGAGTTGGTCTTCGAGCTGCCATCCTCCTGGCTTAAATGAGATCAAGTACTGTGGAGCTGTTTAAATGCAGCGACTCCTTGATTGAAGTGCTCAGATAACCCCGGCGTGGGCAAATCTGGTGCTGCGGTTATCACATGGGAATTTTTCTTTCACGAAGAGCCTCAAGATTGTGATCCAGATTGCACCTCATGGCCAACATGATTCGCATCAATTCCCGCACTGAAAATGACAATTTGCCATTTTTTCAGAAAATCCCATCCATAGTTGTGGTGATATGCATGTGCATAGCAATGTAGAGAGTTATCAAGACAACCTCCGACCAACAGGTGGCAATAGAGATCCATCATGTGACTCCAGAGATCCACCAGTTGGTAGTAAGCCGTACCAGAGACCAGTCGCATTAGAAGTAGATCCAGGAGAATTCACAGAATTCACTTATTCATTACTATTTGTATTACAGTTCGTTAGTTATCTTTCCACATGTTCATTTTGTTAATACACTATCTTACTAGTCAAAGAATTACATGTTCTGTGTGCACCTTTACCTTGGCCACACCACAGAACATAACACTAGTTTCTAATATTCGGTGTGATTCCACGATTGGGCAAGACCTGCTAAATTTCTTGATCAATCCAAATCTTCCAAAGAAGTCTGGAAGTTAAATTGACATTTTGGGGGGCACGGTGGCACAGTGGTTAGCACTGCTGCCTCAGCCGCAGGGACCCGGGTTCAATTCCGGCCTCGGGTCACTGTCTGTGCAGAGTCTGCACGTTCTCCCCGTGTCTGCGTGGGTTTCCTCCGGGTGCTTCGGTTTCCTCCCACAGTCCAAAGATGTGCAGTTTAGGTTGATTAGCCATTCTAATTTGCCCCTTAGGGTGGGGTTGGAGGAATGGTGCGGGGGGTTGGGACTAGATAGGGTGGTCGTTCGAACGATCGGTGCAGACTCGATGGGCCAAATGGCGTCCTGCTGCACTGTAGGGATTCTATGAAAATTGCAGTGCAAAATCCCATGCAAAGTCTGTGGACAAGTATAAGTGTAATAATCGTCTGGTGCGTTCATAGAAACATCAAAAATAGGAGCCCTTTGAACCCGCTCCACCATTCAACATGGTTATGCCTGATCCTCTATCGTAACGCCATACTCCAGTGTTCTCCCCATTCTCTTTGACACCCTTAGAATCTAGAAATGTATCTATTTATTTCTTAAATATATTCAATGATTTGGCCTCCACAACCTTCTGTGGTAGAGAATTCGCCAGGTTTACCAATGCCTGAGTGAACAAGTTTCTCATCATCTCAGTTCTAAATGGCCAACCCTGTATTCTGAGACTGTGGCTCCTGGTTCCAGAACTTCCCCAGCTGGATGGAACAACATCCCTGCAATGTTTGTCCAGCCCTGTCAGAATGTTACACGTTTCAATTATATTCCCTCTCATTCTTCTAAATTCCAGTGAATACAGGCCCAGTTGACCCAATCTCTTCACATACGACAATCCCGCCATCCCAGGAATCAGTCTGGTGAGTCTTCGCTGCACTTCCTCTACGGCAAGCATTTCCTTTCTTAGATGAGGAGACCAAAGCTGCACACAATCCCAGCCCGGATGGACTACCCCAGGGTTCTGAAGGAGATAGCTGAGGAGATTGTGGAGTCATTGGTGGTGATTTTTCAGGAATCACTGCAGGCAGGGAGGATCCCAGAGGATTGGAAAATAGCTGAAGTAAAACCCTTGTTTAAGAAGGAATGGAGGGTGGCAGAAGACAGGAAATTATAGGCCGGTGAGCCTGACTTTGGTTGTTGGTGGGATTTATAATTCTATTATTAAGGATTAGTTTGCGGAGTACTAAGAAGTGCATGGAAAATAGGACTGATTCGTCAAGGGGATGTCATGTCTGACAAACCTGTTATAATTCTTTGAAGAGATAATGAGGAAATTAGACAAAGGAGAACTGATGGACATGATCTGTTTGGATTACCAGAAGGCCTTGACAAGGTGATATACAGGATGCAGCTAAATAAGATAAGAGCCCATGGTTTTAGGGCCAAGGTACTGGCATGGATAGAGGATTGGATGACTGGCAGAAAGCAGAGAGTGAGGATAAAGGGGTCCTTTTCAGGATGGCAGCCGGTGACTAGTGGTGTTCCGCAGGAGTCAGCGTTGGGACCACAGCTATTCACAATATACATTAATGATCTGGAAGAAGGGACTGAGGGAACTGTTGCTACGTTTGCAGATGATGCAAAGATATGTTGAGGGATAGGTTGTGTTGAGGAAGCAGGGAGGCTGCAGAAGGACCTGGACAGGCTAGGAGAGTGGGCAAAGAAGTGGCAGATGGATTACAATATGGAAAAGGGTGAGGTAATGCACTTTGGTAGGAAGAATAGAAGCATAGACTATTTTCTAAATGGGTAAAGGTTTCGGAAATCAGAAGCAAAAAAGACTTAGGAGAACTACTTCAGGATTCTCTTAAGATTAACATGCAGGTTCAGTTGGCAGTTAGGAAGGCAAATGCAATGTTACCATTCATGTCGAGAGGGCTAGAATACAAGAGCAGGGATGTACTGCTGAGGTTGCATAAGGCTCTGATCAGATCACATTTAGAATATTATTGTGAGCAGTTTTTTGGCCCCGTATCGAAGGAAGGATGTGTTGGCCTTGGAAAGGGTACAGATGAAGTTCACAAGAATGATCCCTGAAATGAAGGACTTGTCAGATGAGGAGCAGTTGAGACCACTGGACCTGTACTCGATGGAGTTTAAAAGGATTATGAGGGATCTCATTGAAACTTACAGAATTCTGAGAGGCCTGGATAGAGTGGATGTGGAGAGGATGTTTCCACTCGTAGCAGAAACCAGAAACTGAGGGCACAGCCTCAGACTGAAGGGATGGTCCATTAAAACAGAGATGAAGAGGAATTTCTTCAGCCAGAGACTGTGGAGCTCATTGCCGCAGCAGGTTGTGGAGGCCAAATCACTGAGTGTCTTTAAGACAGAGATAGATAGGTTCTTGATTTTTAATAGTAATAATCTTTATTTGTGTCACAAGTAGGCTTATCTTAACACTGCAATGAAGTCACTGGGAAAATCCCCTTGTTACACCACATCAGCGCCTGTTTGGGTACACAGAGGGAGAATTCAGAATGTCCAATTCACCTAACAGGCACCTCTTTCAGGACTTGTGGGAGGAAACCAGAGCATCCGGAGGAAACCCACGCAGACACAAGGAGAACGTGCAGTCTCCGACAAACCCAAGCTGGGAATCGAACCTGGGTCCCTGGCGCTGAGATGCAACGGTGCTAACCATTGTGCTACCATGCCGTCCTATAATAAGGGGATCAGGGGTTATGGGTAGAAGGCAGGAGAATGGGGATGAGAAACATTATGAGCCATAATTGAATTCTGGAGCAGACTCGATGGGACGAATGGCCTAATTTTGCTTCTATGTCTTATGGCCTTATGGTCAATACTCCAAATGTGGTCTCACCAGGACCCTGCACAGCTGCAGTAAGGCACTCTTGCTCCTGCAATGAAGGCTTCACAATTGCAGCTTGCTTCACAGCTCCAGGGTCCCTGGTACGAATCCCGGCTGGGGTCACTGTCTGTGCGGAGTCTGCACCCTCTCCCCGTGTCTGCATGGGTTTCCTCCGGGTGCTCCGGTTTCCTCCCACAGTCCAAAGATGTGCAGGTTAGGTAGATTGGCCATGATAAATTGCCCATAGAGTCCAGAAAAAACGGTGAGGTGGGGTTACTGGGTTACGGGGTTAAGGTGGAGGCATGGGCTTAAGTGGGGTGCTCTTTCCAAGGGCCAGTGCAGTCTCGATGGGCCGAATGGTCTCCTTCTGCACTGTAAATTCTATGATTCTATGAACATACCATTTGCCTTCCTAACTTCCTAAACCATTATCCAAGGAAGAGGTCCTCAGATTTTCTTTCAAATATCATTATGAGATTATTGATAGTCACCCAAGGGGGCAGATATGGCCTTGAATTGACATTCCCTGTGAAGGACGATACCTCTGAAAATGGAGGACTCCCTCAGCACTGCGCTGGCCTGTCATTTTCCATTTTGTGTTCAAGCCCTTTGAATGTAATGAAACAGAACAACACCCAGGGGATATATTCCTGCTGCTGGGCCAGAGGTGGGATAGCATGCAGCACCTGAAGCAGAAAGATCTCACCTTCAGAACGAACTAGCAACAGGATGGCACCGTGGTGTATGTGGAAGAGTGGAGGAATCAAGTACGGATATGAAAAATTAAGATGGTGTAAAAATCAGAGGGCGCTGATTTGGCTGTGAATGTTTCTTATTGACTCCAAGTGATGTTAAACAGTGATACTATTAGAGGGCGGGCTGAGCCTCTGACCATTGTGTCACAGAAAAATAGTTATTAGTAGTTGAAGAAAAGATTGGGCAAATGCGTTCTGCCTTCATACAAATCCGAAAAACAAAGCGGGGCAGATTCATAAGGTACTGAACACTGTCGGTGTAAAAGGTTAGCAGCATTCTGCAACACATCTTGAAGAAACAAAAATCAAAACTTCAAAGACATACCAGCCTGTACCTCCTGAAAGAATGAGCAGAACCGAGTTCCTGTGACGGTTGTTTGCCTCAGATCAGCAATCAGTGCTCGAAAATCTGGGTGTAAAGCCCTTTGACTTTTATTTGTACTTGATTTACATTTCTGGCACAGATATCAGAAAGCCTTAGAGAAAGATTGGACGCATTCCTATTCAGAAATTGGCTCGGGGCAAATGATTATTATCTTTTTTTCTGCAATGAACCCATTCCGGGGCACGATTTAGGAGCCAGGTAGAGGAAGCACGATCCTCATTTCTCCGCCTGTCTTTTTGCAGGGGAGGATGGTTCATTTGCTTTTCCAAGCAATGCAAAAATTCTCCTTCTGAACCTCAGGACAGCTTCTTCTGGGCTCCAACCATTCGTGATAGTTTATAAAGCAACCTTTGGTATGGCAATGTCAGCACCGTTGGTAATAAAAAGAGAGCTTTTGGCAAAAGTGTGTCTTTGGTTGCTACAAAATGAGCAGCACGTCTGAGCAAAGATACTAAATGGGAGAGACAAATGCAGCTAATGTGAAACCAACCCCATGATGATCTGGCTTTTAGATTCTGTTGATAGGACCGAAGGAGTAAGTCAAGGACTTTTATTCTGCTTGCATTGTTAGATTGAATTGGATTTTGGATTTGAATTCTGTTACATGTGCCGAGGTACAGTGAAAAGTATTGTTCTGTGTACAGTCCAGACAGATCGTTACATACATGAAAAACATAGGACATACAATAATACACAATGTAAATGCACAGGCATTACCTTAGGGTGAAGCATATGGAATGTAGTGCTACTCAGTAGAGAAGATGTATGGAGAGATCAGTTCAGTCCATAAGAGGGTCATTCAGGAGTCTGGTAACAGCGGGGAAGAAGCTGTTTTGTCAATCTGTTAATGCGTGTTCTCAGACTTCTGTATCTCCTGCTTGATGGAAGAGATTGGAGGAGAGAATAACCAGCTGGGAGGAGTCTTTGATTATGCTGCCTGCTTTCCCAAGGCAGCAGGAGGTGCAGACAGAGTCAATGGTTCAGAGGCGGGTTCGCTTAGGCAACCCCTTCGAAAGTTTCAAGCATTCAGCTACACTTCTCTGCATCTTCTTTGAACAGATGGCATGGACTATTGCAATCACATCAAATTACACTGAATTTGCAGTGCAGAGGAGATTGTTCAGCTCAACTGCTCTAGAATGGTTTTTATGCTCCACAAGGAAGGCAGTGGCGTAGTGGTATTATCGCTGGGCAGTAATCCAGGGACCAGGGTAATGCTCTGGGGACCCGAGTTAGAATCCTGCCATGGCAGTTGATGGAATTTGAATTCAATGAAGATATGGAATCAAAAAGTTGAAAGACCATGAAACCATTGTTGATTGTTGTAAAAACCCATCTGGTTCACGAATGTCCTTTAGGGAAGGAAATCTGCCATCTTTACCTGGTCTGGCCTACATGTGATTCCAGACCCACAGCAAGGGTGGCACAGTGGTTAGCACTGCTGCCTCACAGCTCCAGGGACCCGGGTTCAATTCCGACCTTGGGTGGCTGTCTGTGTCTTCGGACACTAAGGAGAGATTTAGCATGGCCAATCCGCCACATCTTTGTACTGTGGGAGAAAACCGGAGCACCGGAGAAAACCCACGCAGGCACGGGGAGAATGTGCCAACTCCACACAGTCACCCGAGGCTGGAATTGATTCCGGACCCCTGGCGCTGTGAGGCAGCAGTGTTAATATTTCCATCAAATATGCAATAAGAAATGCAGAAACCATATGGTCATTTTGGGAGTGACGGTACCATCCTGATTGAATGGCACCTCAGATAAAACAGGATACCTTTGTCGCTGTAATGAATGCACAAGTAATGGAAGCATTTGACTGAATAATCCCCATGGACAATCTTTGCTAATGCTAAAAATGTTCAAGCCATGAATATTCTGGTAGATTGTTATGCCAAAGAGTATATTGTAACATGTGGACAGGAATCACTCATGAATAATTTGCTTGAAAAAACAAGTCTGTTGTTCAAGCAAAATTAATAACAGGGAAATGCTCCAAAAATGCAATGAGTTCATTAGAAGCTTAAACAAAAACATGTTAATGTTTCTGGCAGAGAGCCTTTGATGACGGGTCTTCACCCAAAAATGTAACCTGCCTTTGCGCGTTTGAGATCTGAATAGACCTATCGTACATTTCTCGAATTTTCATTTCACAGTTCTAACATTTTTGTTTTTCCCTCTCCTACTCTATAGTCTATGGTTCAGTTTAGAACATAGAACATAGAAAAATACAGCACTGAACAGGCCCTTCGGCCCACGATGTTGTGCCGAACCTTTGTCCTAGATTAATCATAGATTATCATTGAATTTACAGTGCAGAAGGAGGCCATTCGGCCCATTGAGTCTGCACGGGCTCTTGGAAAGAGCACCCTACCCAAAGTCAACACCTCCACCCAACACTAAGGGCAATTTTGGACATTAAGGGCAATTTATCATGGCCAATCCACCTAACCTGCACATCTTTGGGCTGTGGGAGGAAACCACAGCACCCGGAGGAAACCCACGCACACACGGGGAGGATGTGCAGACTCCGCACAGACAGTGACCCAAGCCGGAATCGAACCTGGGACCCTGGAGCTGTGATGCAATTGTGCTATCCACAATGCTACCGTGCTGCCCTTAAGAACAAATAAATCTACACTATATCATTTTACCGTAATCCATGTACCTATCCAATAGCTGCTTGAAGGTCCCTAATGTTTCCGACTCAACTACTTCCACAGGCAGTGCATTCCATGCCCCCACTACTCTCTGGTAAAGAACCTACCTCTGTTGATTCCCAAATTTCTTTCTCTGTCAGTCTGGCCTCAATAAAAGTTGAGACGGATTCGCACGTAAACAGAAGTTATTTATTTAGCTTGCAAGCTTGAATCATCTTACAGAAATGTAAGAGACATCCAGCTTCTTACATCCCAGAAAACGACTGAACTAAAAGACAAAGGGATCTCTGCAAAATCAATTCAAATGGTATCAAGTTTCACATACTCGACGGACATAGGTCAGCCTATGTCCCTCCTGACCTGTTCGATCTATTCTGATTGGCTCACTTCCAATCCCTTTCTCTGGCCCCTATCAATGCAGCATCACTCTCATAGACCCACCTCTTCCTGCTTTTTCCATGCGGTCTCAAATTCCTTTGTCCCTAACTGCAAGAATCAAAGTGGCTTATTTCTACATTACATTAACTAGTAACTCTAAAGTAACTATTTTATATCACATTCGTCATTCCCTCCTTTTATCATTCCATGATAACCGAACTATCCAATCTATAGCTACGGTTCCTCATCTAAAAAGATCCGTCGCTGCATTTCCAATTCCTGTCTTAGCCCCCCTTCATCTGCTTCACCCTCATGGATTTTAACAGCTAAATTTTTTTTCTCGGTGATTGGGGCGGTGATCTGATCTAGTGCACCCCGCATTCTACCCATCACACATTTAAGGATGGCCAGGCCCACAAAGATGCAGCCGATAGCTACCACTAGATACATGGCCATATTTATCAACCAGTCCTTCCATCCTCCAGATCCCCAGTTACCCCAAGAGTCAGGATCCTGCATCCCGTCCAAGTGATCCCGTATGCGATCCATAAATTTAGTAATGTTAGCGGTCAAGTCTTGAACTCCCATGATACACTTGCCCTGTACTATGGCGCATACCCCACCCTCACGGGCCAGAAGATAGTCAAGAGCATACCGGTTCTGCATTGCAAACAACCGTAGCTGAGACAACTCCTTAGTTATTGCCCCGAGGGCTCCCAAGGTTTCATTTCCCAAGATGGTAAGGCCGCAAATAAAATAATTCCGATCACTAACAGCCAAGGAACCCCCCACACCTCCCAGTGTCAATACGCTCAGAATGCCCCACCCGGCTGAGTGGCCCCGGTTGGGTGCAAGAACCTGAGGTTTTTTCCAGTTCTCGCAAAATTCAGCAGAGACTGCCCGGCGTGCTAACTGATTATGCAGGTTCCACGCTGAAGGGCAGGGGACTGTGGTAGGGACTAGAGTCCCTATAGCAATTCGGCGGGGAAATGGGGTGACAAAACGTTGGTCGCCGTACCATTAAATAAAAAGTAGTATCCTTGTTCCGTGTGGAGACTAGCATCACAATCAGCATATCGGTTGCGTAAGGACCTCCCAGTAGCCCAGTTTATCCAATTTTGAAATGCCCATTCGGGCCGCCCAGCAATGCAGAAAGCCCTATTCCCAACAGTGATATGAGAGACATTCGCCCAGCCACAAAGGAGCTGGAGGCCAGCGTTCAATGGAACGCAAGTGGTGTTATAACAAACGCATTGGCCAGACGCCTGGGTGATATGGCACCTCCTGTCCGTACAGGTGGGAAACAGACATGTTATATTTGTGTCCACCTCTACCAGCAAACAGCCATATCCTTCACTGCTGAAGCAATTCTCGTACGACCGGGAATCCCTATTGGGAGTGAAGTGGCTAGGTATGTACGCCCTCCACCGTCGCAGCCTATCGTACTGTGAATGGGAATTATCCCGAGGGAGGGGAAGGCAAATAGCCGGTGGTGCTGAATCCGGATCGTAAGGAAGAGTGACGTGCTCGGGCAATGGCTCGGAACGCTGACAATGAACCACCGTTTGGGGAGTGCCCCAAAGCGGTGAAACAGAAAATAACCTAGACACCGCTGCGGGGTTTGGGTAGCAGACAACCCGTCCCTGGCCATACAGACGGTGGTAAATCTGGTAGAAGAGATTCATACTACCCGGGTTTTCCTCAGTTTGGCCTTTAATTAACTTAAGTGCATCTCCCGGTAACCTACGTTCTAGCTGTACTTCCCTTCTCACACGCCCCGTCCTCTCTCTAGTCCCTTTCTCTTTCTCATGGTCTCTTCCTACACTCTTCTGACAGCCTGATGTTACCTTTATTGTACCACTTTTAACACATCCAAAATCAAATTTACATGTATTCCAAAAACAAGGCAATGTCCATATAATGTTCCCTTCCCATCGCCGGGACCGGTGCAGCTGCTTCATGACTCCCGCATTCTCCTTAACTTTGATGACCTTCCATGAGTCGATACCATGTCCTCGTATATGGGGGCAGTGAAGGACATCACCTTTGCATAGGTGATGTATCCTTGTAGATTGGTTGGGGCTACACAGATACATAATATTCCCCTTTTCCATGTCCATCGCCAATAACACGCCAAGTGAAGTGAGGCCAAATATCAGACAGACGATGCGTAGCCACTCCATCATGCTCCACACCTGTAAAATAGCACTGGAGAAGGGAGGCAGGTTAGTATCCGACCTTTTACAGTAGTGGAGATGGACTCAATTTACAGTGATGTAGGTGGACCCAAGCACTTCGCCCCTCCACTTTAACTGCTGTGGGGGTGGTAAGGAGAACTTGGAAGGGCCCGTCCCATCGCGGCTCCGACCCCTTCCTAGTCCAATTTTTGACCATGACATAACTACCGGGCTGGACTGAAAGTGAGCTAGGTACTGGGGCAATGGCTGGTGAGCCGCACGGACTGGGCCATGGAGTTCCTTGAGCACTTGCGTAAGGGCTAGAACATAGGTGGTCATTTCTTCAGTCATCTGATGAAACTGAACCCGTCTGGGAACCTGCAGGCTCCAAGGAGTTCTAAGAGGCCTGCCATAAAGAATCTCGGCGGGAGAGAGCCGGGCTGGTCCCGCAGGTGTAACCCGCAGCTGGAAGAGGGCAACGGGGAGCAACTTAAGCCATGTCAGTCCCGTGTCTGCTCTTAATTTAGCCAATTTAGTTTTGAGGGTCTGATTGTGTCTCTCAACCACCCCGGCTGCCTGCGGTCTGTAAGCACAGTGTAACTGCTGGCGTATGCCCAACTGGGAGCAAAACTCCTTGTTAATTTGTCCAATAAAATGAGGCCCATTATCAGAACTTAACTGAGCTGGTATACCGTACCGGGGAATGATTTCCCTCATCAAGACTTTAACCACAGTAGCAGCTTTACTATAGATAGTCGGATACGCCTCGACCCATCTGCTGAACACATCCACAATGACCAAAACATATTTGTAACATTGACACCTTTCCAACTCAATGTAATCCATTTGGAGCGTCTCAAAGGGACCACTGGGCAACGGGGTTTGCCCCTTCCCACAAGGGATACCTTTTCCGGTGTTATATTGCTGACAAATCAAACACCGATTACTGATACTCTGGGCCAACCCCTGCATTTTAGGGTGCCACCAAGTGTCCAGCAACAAATCACTAGTCCCTCGAGCCCCACAATGAGTTGCAAAGTGTACACATTCGATGACCCATAAAGCCAGTACATCAGACATACAAGTCTGATGTGCAGGCGTGGTCCATAAAGAGGAAGCAGAATCATATGTACAACCTAACCGTTTCCACATTTGTTTATCACTCTCAGGAGCGTCCTCCTGTAACCTTATGACGTCTGGCATTGGCTTGTCAGAAGCAGACACATTCATAGTAGATCGTTTAGTCTGACTTAACATTTTAGGCACTTCACTTGCTGAATTTGTGCGGCTGTGCGCGCTGCACGATCTGCTCGTTCGTTACCAACGTCAACTGGGGTTGTACCATTCGTGTGGGCAGCGCATTTAATAACGGAAATCTGCGCTGGCAGAAGGAGGGCCTGCAGTAGGTCATTAACTAAACCCCGGTGGGATATTTGACCACACATAATCATGTCAGGTTGTTCTGACGAAATGTCACTCAAATCGCCCCTTATTGTGGTAGTTTCCTGAATCAAGGCTAAACAGTCGTGGCCAGGTGCGTCTTCATGGACAGGGGGACCACTAAGAAAACAGGCTGGATTGATAGTGGTACAGTATTTAAATGTCAGACGTGGATTGTTCAAAAGGTATATCTCATACCTATTCTGACGAGCTGCGGTAAGATGCTGACCATTCGCCCCATATCCCTGGCATGGTACTGGTCATGGACCTGACGTGTAATATGAGGGCTTACCGAAGCTGACTGTGGCCATAAATGTGGTGATATTGTAACAAAATCGGCTGTACCTTCTTTTCCCGTGACTGTGGCTGTAACCTTGACTGGCCATTCGGTCTCAAGTAATGGCCGGTATTTGTCCTCCAACTCCCTGTTTCGTCCAGTTCTGTCATAGGCCAGGGTAACGTGATGCAGTGACTGTTCAATGTCTAACGTCCACCACTGGGGGGTGATAGAAATATAGCACTGTTGTCTCATCCTCCTCTTCGCTGATCCACCCACCCAAAGTCACTATATTGGAGCTCCTGCTGGTAAACTACCATTTCTGCCGCTTGTTGGGATCGCAGATCATCCTTTTTCATTACATACTCAGTCTTAACCTTTGTAACTGAGCCTCCTTCTTGGCCTACACCCTCCTTCCAGTAAAATCTGACTGCCCTTGCCATCTGGGAAGGGTCGTTCTCTGTCCAATTCATGTTATTACATTTCACAGCAGTAACCACAGAAGGTAGTAGGCAATGCATTAACATAGCACAGTATTGAGGGGAATTCTGACCATTTTGATACAGCAAATCGCCTGACTGCCCCCGGTAGATTTCATTAAAACGCCCCAGAAATTCCTATGGCTCGTCAATCTTCCTAGGTTTTAGGTCTAAGATAACAGAAAGATTTATGGGCCTTTGAAATGTGCTATTCAACGCATTCAAGATCTGTGTCCTTCTTTTCTCTATTTGCTCTCTTTTTTTTTAAACTTAAAAATGTTTGAAAATTCAAATTGAATTACTGCAACTTGCAAGCTTAGCTCTGATCTCAACTCAGAACTAAATTTACAATTTGCTTAACACAAACTTGTATAACATTTACAACTTAATTATTTCTTTATCTTAACAATTTTTCTTTTAACAAGTTTTTTTTCTGTTACATACACATAAGTATTAGCAAAATCAACTATCATAAGTATTAGCAAAATCAATTATCATCTCCAGATTGACACTTTTTAAAATGGTGTCCATGATCTTCTTTAAGTTTCTATTAATCTCCAGATAAAATGAGATAAACCTTATTTCAAGTAAGTAAAATTTAAGATTCTGGCAATTTCAATCAATTGCTTTCGAAAATAATAACTTTTATCAAAGAGGTGGAGAAACCCACTGGTTTCCTTTAATTAATTCAAAACGTAACTTTGCTGGTGTTCACTGACTCAAAGGAAAGGTATCCGATTACACTGCAGACTGGTGCTGTTATCTCAAGGCCTGAGTGAGAAGCACTGTCTGTTTTCAACTCCGCCTGCTGCTGTTAACCCTTTGAGAGACTTCTGCTTCAACCAATATGCAGCATTCCTCACAATCTCAACTAGACCTCGGAACTTTACAGTCCAAGGAGACAATTTTAGCTTAATCAACTATATATTTAAAACACTCACACATAGAGTTGAACCATCTTCAGATTTAAAAACAGTTATACTGGACTGAACCTTCATTAATTAAGTCACATCAGCCTCTGAACCCTGATAATAGACTGAACCTTCATTAATTAAGTCCCATCAGCCTCTGAACCCTGATAATAGACTGAACCTTCATTATTTAAGTCCCATCAGCCTCCCTAACTGCAAGAATCAAAGTGGCTTATTTCTACATTACATTAACTAGTAACTCTAAAGTAACTATTTTATATCACATTCGTCACCTCTGATATCCCTCCTATGTCTTCCACCTTTCACCTTAAATTTATGTCCCCTTGTAATGGTTTGTTCCACCCGGGGAAAAAGTCTCTGACTCTACTCTATCTATTCCCCTATCATCTTATAAACCTCTATCAAGTCACCCCTCATCCTTCTCCGTTCTAATGAGAAAAGGCCTAGCACCCTCAACCTTTCCTCGTAAGACCTACTCTCCATTCCAGGCAACATCCTGGTAAATCTCCTTTGCACCTTTTCCAAAGCTTCCACATCCTTCCTAAAATGAGGCAACCAGAACTGTACACAATACTCCAAATGTGGCCTTACCAAAGTTTTGTACAGCTGCATCATCACCTCACGGCTCTTAAATTCAATCGCTCTGTTAATGAACGCTAGCATACCATAGGCCTTCTTCACAGCTCTATCCACTTGAGTGGCAACTTTCAAAGATGTATGAACATAGACCCCAAGATCTCTCTGCTCCTCCACATTGCCAAGAACCCGGCCGTTAACCCTGTATTCCGCATTCATATTTGTCCTTCCAAAATGGACAACCTCACACTTTTCAGGGTTAAAGTCCACCTGCCACTTCTCAGCCCAGCTCTGCATCTTATCTATGTCTCTTTGCAGCCGACAACAGCCCTCCTCACTATCCACAACTCCACCAATCTTCGTATCGTCTGCAAATTTACTGACCCACCCTTCAACTCCCTCATCCAAGTCATTAATGAAAATCACAAACAGCAGAGGACCCAGAACTGATCCCTGAGATACGCCACTGGGAACTGGGATCCAGGCTGAATATTTGCCATCCACCACCACTCTCTGACTTCTATCGGTTAGACAGTTCGTTATCCAACTGGCCAAATTTCCCACTATCTCATGCCTCCTTACTTTCTGCAGAAGCCTACCATGGGGAACATTATCAAATGCCTTACTAAAATCCATGTACACTACATCCACTGCTTTACCCTCATCCACATGCTTGGTCACCTCCTCAAAGAATTCAATAAGACTTGTGAGGCAAGACCTACCCCTCACAAATCCATGCTGACTATCCCTAATCAAGCAGTGTCTTTCCAGATGCTCAGAAATCCTATCCTTCAGTACCCTTTCCATTACTTTGCCTACCACCGAAGGAAGACTTACTGGCCTGTAATTCCCAGGGTTATCCCTAGTCCCTTTTTTGAACAGAGGCACGACATTCGCCACTCTCCAATCCCCTGGTACTACCCCTGTTGACAGTGAGGACGAAAAGATCATTGCCAACGGCTCTGCAATTTCATCTCTTGCTTCCCATAGAATCCTTGGATATATCCCGCCAGGCCCGGGGGACTTGTCTGTCCTCAAGTTTTTCAAAATGCCCAACACATCTTCCTTCCTAACAAGTATTTCCTCGAACTTACCTGTCTGTTTCACACTGTCCTCTCCAACAATATGGCCCCTCTCATTTGTAAATACAGAAGAAAAGTACTCGTTCAAGACCTCTCCTATCTCTTCCGACTCAATACACAATCTCCCACTACTGTCCTTGATCGGACCTACCCTCACTCTAGTCATTCTCATATTTCTCACAAATGTGTAAAAGGCCTTGGGGTTTTCCTTGATCCTACCCGCCAAAGATTGTTCATGCCCTCTCCTAGCTCTCCTAATCCCTGTCTTCAGTTCCCTCCTGGCTATCTTGTATCCCTCCAACGCCCTGTCTGAACCTTGTTTCCTCAGCCTTACATAAGTCTCCTTTTTCCTCTTAACAAGACATTCAACCTCTCTTGTCAACCATGGTTCCCTCACTCGACCATCTCTTCCCTGCCTGACAGGGACATACATATCAAGGACATGTAGTACCTGTTCCTTGAACAAGTTCCACATTTCACTTGTGTCCTTCCCTGAAAGCCTATGTTCCCAACTTATGCACTTCAATTCTTGTCTGACAACATCGTATTTACCCTTCCCCCAGTTGTAAACCTTGCCCTGTTGCACGCACCTATCCCTCTCCATTACTAAAGTGAAAGTCACAGAATTGTGGTCACTATCTCCAAAATGCTCCCCCACTAACAAATCTATGACTTGCCCTGGTTCATTACCAAGTACCAAATCCAATATGGCCTCCCCTCTGGTCGGACAATCTACATACTGTGTTAGAAAAGCTTCCTGGACACACTGCACAAACACCACCCCATCCAAACTATTTGATCTAAAGAGTTTCCACTCAATATTTGGGAAGTTGAAGTCACCCATGACTACTACCCTGGGACTTCTGCACCTTTCCAAAATCTGTTTCCCAATCTGTTCCTCCACATCTCTGCTACTGTTGGGGGGCCTATAGAAAACTCCTAACAAGGTGACTGCTCCTTTCCTATTTCTGACTTCAACCCATACTACCTCAGTAGGCTTATACTCCTCGAACTGCCTTTCTGCAGCTGTTATACTATCTCTAATTAACAATGCCACCCCCCCCCCACCTCTTTTACCATCTGCCTAATCTTATTGAAACATCTATAACCAGGGACCTCCAACAACCATTTCTGCCCCTCTTCTATCCAAGTTTCCGTGATGGCCACCACATCGTAGTCCCCAGTACCTATCCATGCCTTAAGTTCACCCACCTTATTCCTGATCCTTCTTGCGTTGATGTATACACACTTCAACCCATCTCCGTGCCTGCAAGTACTCTCTTTTGTCAGTATTCCCTTCCCCGCTGCCTCATTACACGCTTTGGCGTCCTGAATATCGGTTACCTTAGTTGCTGGACTGCAAATCTGGTTCCCATTCCCCTGCCAAATTAGTTTAAACCCTCCCGAAGAGTACTAGAAAACATTCCTCCCAGGGTATTGGTGCCCCTCTGGTTCAGATGCAACCCATCCTGCTTGTACAGGTCCCACCTTCCCCAGAATGCCCCCCACCACCACAAGTCTCCAGCTCCTCCTGTCCACGGCCTATTGTAAAACTCCTCCTCCCAACCTCGGTTCCTTCCCCTCAACTTTCCACCCCGGCTAGACCACTCGGACCCTGTTCTGCCAGGCTCCGATGGCCGCAGCCCCTCCCCCACCTCACTCCCGTTCACTGGCCGGCTTAAACCGACCAACGTGGAGGCCCCCGCCCGGGTCCCTTTCCTCCTTGCCCAGCCCTAGGAAAGCACAGAGATCCCCTTTTAGCACACACACCCCGCATATCCACCTACACCCCAAAGAGCCCTCATTTCGAGTGAAAGTCCCATCCCTTCCCTTGTCCAAATCTCTACAACATTGGCTCCTTTAGCCCCTACACCCGCACGCAGTGAAACAAAAAAGAAGAAAATACAGTCATGTGGTTACATCGGCACATGACCATTTCTCAATTTGTCAGTTCTGCCACAGTCCTTCTGCCTTCGCAAACTCCTCCGCTGCTTCCGCCATTCCAAAATAAAAGTCCCTGAGCTTATAAGTCACCCTCAGCTTCGCTGGATATACAATGCCGCACTGCACCTTGCTGATGTTCAGTGCCCTCTTCACCCGGTTGAAGGCAGCCCACCTCCTCGCCAGCTCCACCGTAAAGTCCTGGTATACACGTATACAAGCTCCAGCCCACTGCACCACACGCTTCTGCTTGGCCTAGCTCAGGACCTTCTCCGTCACACTGTACCTACGGAAGCTCAGAGTCACTGACCTTCGCGGCTCACTCGCCTTTGGTCCAGGCCTCCACGACTGATGAGCCCGATCCAGTTCATATCCGGAGGGATCCTCCCCCTCCCGCAATAGTTTTGCCAGCATCGCGGCAAAATACTGTCGGCTTCGGTCCTTCAACTCCTTCGGGCAGCCCCACAATCCTCAAATTCTGGATCTGTTTTCCAGGTCTTCCATTTTTCCTCGCAGATCCTTGTTAATGTCCATCACCTTTGTTAATGTCCATCACCTTCCACATCTCCTTCCCCATCGAGGCAAGTTGATCACCGTGTTGCAATAACGGCTCCTCCACTTCCTTCAGAGCCTCCCCTTGTTCTCGCACCTCCGCCACAGCGCTCGCCACCGCCGTCCTCACCGGGGAAATCGCCTCCTCCACCAGCGCACTCAAAACCTCCCTCATCTCCTTCCTCACCGTCTCCATGCATTTTGCAAACTGCCTTTCGAATTCCGCAGCCATCACCTTAGTTATTTCTTCAGCCGTAAGCAATGCGGCCTCCCCTGGTGCTCCAGCCTCCATTTTCTTTACTGACCCCGTGGTGACCTTTCCACTCCCCGACGGACTTTCAGCTGCTTTTTTCACGGCCGTTTTTTTGCTGGTCTTCGACATTCGCCTCCTCTGTGCTGTCTCCCGACTTTTACTGCCTTCGCTAGCCCTAGGACCGGGCATTAACCCCCGACAATGCCGTTCCCGAACGGGAGCCCTCCAACGCGCGGCTGCCTCCCGCCAGCTATCATCGGAAGTTGTCGTTGGCAGGCTAAGTTAAGTCTGTTTTGGAGGTTTAATTTTTTCTCTTTACTCATGGGATGTGGGATGTGGACATTGCTGGCCTGGCCAGCTATGATGAACATAGAAATTGTTACATATTATATTTTATAAAAGTTGCAGTAATGTTTTAAAAGCCTGGGTTAAAGTATATACTTGTTGCGGTAATACTATTAAAGAACCTAGGTTAAGGTTTCCAGACTGTATGCCTGCTGAAGCTATAAGTAAAAAGTCGTAAAAGGTGAGGTCATGATTCATTCTAACCGTTAACTTGTTTACGCATAGAGGGCTAATGGAATTGTTTTTACATTTCTGCAGAATCCCTGGAGAGTGGATCATTTATGAGGGGTTGAACTTAGTCGAAGTTCAGCAGGTCATGTAACATCTTAGTGCGATACAGATGATGTAATAAATGGGAGGAGCCAGGTCTGTCTGTAGTGTTGCCGTTTGCCATTGATTTGAGTCTGACAAGACCCAGGGATTTTAATTTGAACAGTAGTTTTGCCAAATGCTTCTAGGTTGAGCAGAAGTGTACAGGACCTTAGGTAGAAATGGTCCCTCAGAAAGCCTCCACACAACCAAGAAAATAATGTGTTTGTTAACTTTATTTATAATTGGTATTTGAACTGTATTAGGTTGCTTAATTTGAGTTCGTATCTTTCTATATCGCTGCAGTCCATGTGGTGTAGGTACACCCACTGTGCTGTTAGGGAGGAATTTTCAGGATTTTGATCCAGCGACAGTAAAGGAATAATGAAATATTTCCAAGTTAGGATGGTGAGTGACTTGGAGGGGAGGTCTTTCAATACATCTGCTAATCTTTTCTTTCCAGATTGCAGCAGTTCTGGGTTTGAAAGGTGTTTTCCAAAGAGCCTTTGTGAGTTCCTGCAGTACATCTTGTAAATGGTACACACGGCCGCTGCTGTGCATCAGTGAAGGAGGGAGTGGAGCAAATCTCTGAAATGCTTCACACTCATCCCCTCTCAGTGAATGACATCACTCCTCATACACATGCTGAGTACCAGGGGCTGGCTTAGCACAGTGGGCTAAACAGCTGGCTTGCAATGCCGAACAATGCCAGCAGAGCAGGTTCAATTCCCGTACCGGCCTCCCCGAACAGGTGCCGAAATATGGCGACTAGGGGCTTTTCACAGTAACTTCATTGAAGCCTACTTGTGACAATAAGCGATTATTATCATAAGACCATAAGATCTCCACATGTGTGCGTGGTTCTCACCCCCACAACCCAAAAATTGTGCAGGGTAGATGGATCGGCTGCGCTAAATTGCCCTTAATTAGAAAAAAAAAGAATTGGGTACTCTAAATTTGAAAAAAATAAGAAGACTATAAGATGTAGGAGCAGATTTAGGCCATTCAGCCCATCGCTGTTCCACCATCTGATCATGGCTGACATGTTTCTCATCCCCATTCTCCTGCTTTCTTCCCGTACCCCTGACACCCTTTATAATCAAGAACCTATCTATCTCTGCCTTAAAGACACTCAATGATTTGGCCTCCACAGCCTTCTGCGGCAAAGAGTTCCACAGATCCTCTGGCTGAAGAAATTCCTCCTCATCTCAGTTTTAAAGGATCGTCCCTGTAATATCCCGCACGGGACCTAAGGGGTGGGAATGCTTGTCTTCCCAGTGCTCGTTGTGGAGTACGAGTTCTCCCGCTGGGGCTGGGCATCTCAATTATCCAATGTATATAAGGTCGGGCAGTAAGGCATCGATCAGAAGGAATCCAGTAGGGGTCTACCGGGAAGTATATACATATCGTTTGTAAATAAAACTTTTTTCTTATTGTTACTCGGTGGGGACTCCCCGTGCCCTTATTAAAGTCCCTTCAGTCTGAGGCTGTGCCCTCAGGGTCTAATTTTTTCTACCAGTGGAAACATCTTCTTCATGTCCACTTGATCTAGGCCTCTCAGTATTCCATAAGTTTCAATTAGTTTCCCCCCTCATCCTTCAAACTGGGGTCTGACCAGAGCTTTATACAGCCTCAGCAGTACATTCCTGCTCTTGCATTCTAGCCCTCTCGAACTGAAAGCTAACGTTGCATTTGCTTTTCTAACTGCCAACTGAACCTGCACATTAACCTTAAGAGAATCCTGAACTAGGATTCCTAAGTCTTTTGTGCTTCTGATTTCCGAAGCCTTTCTCCATGTAGAATACAGTCTATGCCTCCATTCTTCCTGCCAAAGTGCATAACCTCATATTTTTCCATATTGTATTCCATCAGCCACTTCTTGCCCACTCTCCTAGCCTGTCCAAGTCCTCCGTAGCCCCCCGCTTCATCAATACTACCTGTCCCTCTACATATCTTTGTATCATCTGCAAACTTACCAACAGTGCCCTCAGTTCCTGCTTCCAGATCGTTATTGTATATTGTGAATATTTGTGGTCCCAACACTGACTCCTGTGGAACACCACTAGTCATCAACTGTCATCCTGAAAAAGACCCTTCTCTCCCACTTTCTGCCTTCTGCCAGTCAGTCAATCATCTATCCATGCCAGTACCTTGCCCCAATATACCTAACACCCTAACCCCTTACTCTACATTAAGTGGCACAAAAAGTGTTGTAAATGAGAGCCGGAAGATATTACGGTATATAAGTCTCCTGGGTCAGATGGGATTTACCCCAGAATACTGAGGGAAGCAAGGGAGGAATTTGTTGGGGCCTTGACTGACATCTTTGTATCCTCATTGGCAACAGATGAGATCCCAGAGGACTGGAGAATAGCTAATGTGGTACCGCTCTTTAAGAAAGGTAACAGGGATAATCCTGGAAACTATAGGCCGGTGAGTCTCAGGTCGGTAGGAGGTGAATTACTGGAGAGAATTCTCAGGGACAGGATTTATACCCATTGGAAACAAATGGACTCATAAGCGATAGGTAGCATTGTTTTGTGAAGGGGAGGTCGTGCCTCACTAACTTGATTAAGTCTTTTGACGAGGTGACAACGAAGATTGATGAGGGGAGGGTGGTGGATGTTGTTTACATGGACATTGACAATGTGCCTCATGGCAGACTGGTACAAAAGGTCAAGTCACACGGGATCAGAGCTGAGGTGGTAAGATGGATACAGAACTGGCTCGGTCACAGAAGGCAAAGAGTAGCAGGAGAAGGGTATTTTTCCAAATGGAAGATGTGACTAGTGGTGTTCCACAGGGATCTGTGCTGGGGCCTCTGTTGTTTGTAGTATACATAAACGATTTGGAGGAAAATGTAGCTGGTCAGATTAGTAAGTTTGCGGATGACACCAAGTTTGGTGGAGTGGCAGATAGTGTTGAGGATTTTCAGAGGATACAGCAGGACATAGATAGGTTGGAGACTTGGTCAGGGAAATGGCAAATGGAGTTTAATCCAGACAAATGTGAAGTCATGCATTTTGGTAGGTCTGACAGAGAGGGGAAATATACCGTTAATGGCAAAACTCTTCGGAATATAGAAAGTCAGAGAGATCGGGGCATGCAAGTCCACAGATCTTTGAAGGTGTCAACACAAGTGGACAAGGTAGTCAAGAAAGTATACAGAATGCTTGCCTTCATCAGACGGGGCATCGAGTAGAAAATCTGGCAAGTCATGCTCCAGTTGTATAGAACCTTGGTAAGGCTGCCCTTGGAATATTGTGCACAATTCTGGTCTCCACACTACCAGAAGGATGTGGAGGCTTTGGAGAGGGTGAAGAGGAGGTTTACAAGGATGTGGCCTGCTCTGGAGGGTGTTAGCTACGTGGAGAGGCTGAATAGACTTGAACTGTTTTTATTAGAAAGGCAGAGGTTGAAGGGTTACCTGATAGAGGTCTGCAAGATTATGAGGGGTATTGATAGAGTGGATGGACAGGAACTCTTTCCCAGGGTGGAGTAGTCAGTCACCAGGTGGTATAGGTTTAAGGTCCTTGGGGCAAAGTTTAGAGGAGATCTGGGAGGCAGTTTTTTTACTCAGAGGATGGTGAGTGCTGGAACGCATTGCCAGGGGAGGTTGTGGAAGCAGATATATTAATGGTGTTCAAAAGGCATCTTGACAAACACATGGATAGGATGGGTATAGAGGGATACGGCACAAGAAAGTGCTGAGGGTTTTGGCAAAGGTTGGTATCATGACCAGTACAGGCTTGGAGGGCTGAAGGGCCTGTTCCTGTGCTGTATTGTTCTTTGTTCTTTATTCTAAAGCTGAAGCAGGGCATTGATAAATTAAATGAATGGGCAAAACTGGAGTAAATGGAGTTCATTCTGAGGAAATGTGAAATCATCCACTTTGAACTTGAGAACAATATATAAGAGCACTCTCTAAATGTTGAAAATGATCAACTGTGGATAGGAAGATAGACTTCGAGGCCAATGCACAGAAATCAGGCAGAGAACAGGTAGAAGTAGTAACCAAACATGCTGCAATGTTAGTCTTTATCTCAAAGATCCTGGAGTACAAAGAGGGAGACGTGATGCTGCAGGAGGTTAGACCACAATTGGAGTATTGGATTTAGGTCTGGGCACCATACCTCAGGGGAGACCTCCTTTGCTATTCTTCAAATAGTGCATTGAATGTCTTCATTTTCAGCAGTAAAGTAAACAGATGAAGCCTTTGTGTGATATCTCATCCAAAATGTCAGGCTCCATGCACAATTCCTGCAGTGAGTCTTGAACCATGGCCTTATGACCTCGAACCAAGAGCACTGTACCTGACATTGGGGAGATTGCAAGTGACACACAATTCAGGTGGCCCCATTGCCACATCAACATTGAAGATCACGTTGGCATTCCTTAAATCCATTTCTGCTATCCGATATCAGCAGCTTGAGATAGTCTCCTGTGAAATAAATTCTTTAAAGTGTTTGGTGTTGAACACTCCTGTTTCAGCTAATTTATCCATTACAGATATTGCGCCAGAGTCTCAGTGCATTCATCCTTATCTTTATGAGCTTCAGTGCTCATTATTCCATTTCACAGAGAACCCTATTAATGAATTCTCCGATCTTCTCCGTGTTATGGTGAACCTCTAGGTCGATGATGGGATGAAAGTGAAAGAATAATGACATGACTAAAAAGTATGGAAAATGAAAGAAGTGAACATTTATAATAAATAATGCATAAAGCATCTTTATCGTATTAAACATCGCAAAGCAAGCTGATACCTGCGCAAGAATAGAAACCATTCTGCAGCAGCAGTAGTCCACAGACAGCAGGGAAGTGAATCACCAGGCACTCTGCTTTGTTTGGTGGCATTGTGTCACAAGCGTGTAATTGTGCCATTATAGATTTTAAGGACAGCACTTTTAAAGGTACATTTCTGTTTTCAATCCTTGACATTGAACTTAAAGACCTTTTCAAGTTGGAAGTATGGAAAGGTAACGAGGCACAATCCCATGTTTACTTAAAGCTCATCAGGCTCATATCTCTGGAGCTGGCTATGAAGAATCATCAAAAATGCAAAGACCCCTCCAGGGATGTCCATTGAATTCTAAAAGGTATAAAACATCCCTTTATTTATGAGGAAACTGGAGACAGGAAGGGAATTCGAAAGACCCCTGCATTATTAACATTTTTGCCTGAACAGTGACAATTTTAAAAGTCACATAGCAGCTGTTATATATGAAATGAAAATCGCTTATTGTCACAAGTAGGCTTCAAATGAAGTTACTGTGAAAAGCCCCTAGTCTCCACATTCCAGCGCCTATTCGGGAAGGCTGGTACGGGAATTGAACCGTGCTGCTGGCCTGCCTTGGTCTGCTTTCAAAGACAGCGATTTAGCCCAGTGCTAAACAGCCCCTTAGTTGTCGTAAAAGAAAAATGTATAGAGGGGCCGCACACTCTGGATTCATGTAAAACACAATGAGAGGTTTATTAAAGGATTTCCTCAATGCAATCAAGATGATGACATGCCTAAAGCCCGTGCAAACACTCCGCTGAAGTCACTACACATTACAGGACACAGAATCAGCAAGAATGTATTCCCTGGAGGCCAGCTCAGTTCACTTGGCTGGATAGCTGGTTTGTGATGTCGAGTCAAGGCCAACAGTGTGGGTTCGATTTCTGTGCTGGCTGAGGTTATTAAAGAAGGCTCCGCCATCTCAACCTTGCACCTTGCCTGAGGTGTGATGATCCTCAGGTTAAATCACCACCAGTCAGATCTCCCCTCAGAGGGAAAAGCAGCCTATGATCATCTAGAACTGTGATAACTTAATTCCCAGATACATAACAGCCTTTCCTCTTTACTTCATTCGTTCAACAATTAACATTTATATAACAGATCTCCTTATGTATTATCTTTATACATACATACAATTCAATAAGACAGTCCACGTGGTGGACATCTATTCTTTTTGTTAGAATTCGGCGTTCTTGAACTTGGCTACTTGCAAGTTCGGAAGTGTCCTCATTCCTTTCTGTTGTACATGAGTACTTATTTCAGTATCTATCACTATTGGCATTGAAAAGTCCTCAAAAACAGAATCTGAACTTATCACTGTATCTGGTCTTTGTTGTGAAGTATAGCTCTTTAGATTTTGAAAGGTAGAACCTCTTGGTGCCAAAGAAGAACCAGGTAACGTGCCTCAATGACTACCGTCCGGTGGCCCTGACATCAATCGTAATGAAATGCTTTGAGAGGTTGGTCATGAAGTGCATCAACTCCATACTCCCAGAACGCCTAGATCCATTGCAATTCGCATATTGCCGCAGCCGGTCCATAGCAGATGCCATCTCCCTGGCCCTACACCCATCCCTAGAGCATCCAGTGGGCGGCATGGTAGCACAGTGGTTAGCACAGTTGCTTCACAGCTCCAGGGTCCCAGGTTTGATTCCCGGCTTGGGTCACTGTCTGTGCTGTGTCTGCACATTCTCCCCGTGTCTGCGTAGGTTTCCTCCGGGTGCTCCGGTTTCCTCCCACAGTCCAAAGATGTGCAGGTTAGGTGGATTGGCCATGTTAAATTGCCCTTCCTGTCCAAAAAGGTTACTTGGGGTTACTGGGTTATGGGGATAGGATGTAGCTGTGGACTTAAGAAGGGTGCCCTTTCCACAGGACGGTGCAGACTTGATGGGCCGAATGGCCTCCTTCAGCACTGTAAATTCTATGATCGCGACAACAAGGACTCCTACATCAGACTCCTATTTATTGACTACAGCTCCATCTTCAACACCATAATCCCAGCCAAGCTCATAGCAAAGCTCCAAAACCTAGGACTTGGCTCTTCACTCTGCAACTGGATCCTCGATTTTCTGACCCATATACCACAATCAGTAAGAATAAACAACAACACCTCCTCCACAATAGTCCTCAATACCAGGGCCCCACAAGGCTGCATACTTAGCTCCCTACTATACTCCCTGTACACACACGACTGTGTGGCAAAATTTGGTTCCATCTCCATTTCACGTTTGCTGACGATACGACCATAGTGGGTCAGATCGACTAACGACGAGTTAGAATATGGGAAGGAGATAGAGAACCTAGTGGAGTGGTGTAGCGACAACAATCTCTCCCTCAATGTCAGCAAAACTAAAGAGCAGGTCATTGACTTCAGGAAGCAAAGTACTGTACACACCCCTGTCTGCACCAACGGAGCCGAGGTGGAGATGGTTAACAGCTTCAAATACCTAGGAGTGCACATCACCAAACATCTGGCCTGGTCCACCCACGTCGATGCTACCACCAAGAAAGCACAACAGCGCCTATACTTCCTCAGGAAATTAAGGAAATTCGGCATGTCCACACTGACTCTTCCCAACTTTTACAGATGCACCATAGAAAGCATCCTATCTGGCTGCATCACAGAATAGAATCATAGAATTTACAGTGCAGAAGGAGGCCATTTGGCCTATCGAGTCTACACTGGCCCTTGGAAAGAGCAACCTACTTAAGTCCTTCGATGCTTTAATAGAATGCTTTAATGATTCACAAAATGTTCGGCCAATCCATTCATTGTTTGATGAAATGGAAGCCGACTTGATATGGTGCACACTGTTCCTTTACAAGTAGTCCTCAAAAACTTTCAAAGTAAACTACGTACTGTTATCACTGACAATCTGCCCAGATGTTCCATATCTTGCAGATGTTTTGTATAGTTTCATAATCATCTGCTCAGTCACTGTTGACTTCATTATCGCAACTTCTGCCTATTTTGAGTGCGCGTCCACAATCACGAGGAACATGTGACTCTCCAGTGGACCAACAGAATCGATATGTATTCTCCGCCATGTCTGAGTCGCCCATTCCCACGGATGGAGTGTTCCTTAGTTTTGCACAAGGTTGGTATTGCCCAACTTTCTCTTCAAATTGAGCATCCAGTCCTTTACACCAAAACTAACTATGTGCTATTTCCTTCATCCACACCACACCAGGATGACCCTCATGCAGTTGGTCAAGGACTCTATGACACAAATGCGAAGGGATATTCTCTGCATCCTCGCTACTGCGTAGCACTATACTCCGTATGTTTCACCCGATGTCTATGTCTATGTACTTAATTTGTGTATTTATTGTATGTCCTATATTTGGCATGTGTGGAAGGATATGTCTGGACTGTACGCAGAACAACACTTCCATTGTACCTCGGTACACGCGACAATAAATTCAAATTCAATAATCACATGGATTCCCCACAATAGAACTCCATTCTGTACTGTCAACTCAAGTCTTCATATGATGTAAGGCTTGAGGTCTGGATTTTTCTCATGAATGTCTAGCCGTGTTCCTTTCTGGACCAAGAACATCACCTTCCCCATTACTGGATTGGTTCTTGTATATCTTTGAACTTGAGATGAAGTCACAGATACACTATCCACGAGCGAGAAATACAAAATATTTGTGAAATCTTCTTCATGGCAATCATGATAAAGTATCAGCTGCTCTGACTTGCGATATTAGATATTCTAAGTGTGTACCAACTATATCAATGACCAGCTTTGCAATCTACTAGCTGCCAAAGAAGGTATATCTTTATACAGCCCGAAGATTGTAGTCAAGGGTTGATCATCCGTCAAAAGGATAAAATGATGCCCATAAAAGTAATGGTAGAACTATCTTACACCACAAATGATTTCAAAGCTTCTTTTTCTAGTGGAGCATAATTAATGTTTGCACTAGTAACAGTGGATGAAGCAAATGCTATCAGTGATTTCTCTCCTCAAGACATAATGTGTGAGACAACTGCATCAATCCCATAGGGTGAGGCATCGCAAGCAAGTTGCAACTTTGTCTTGGGATTATAATGAACCAAAAGCTCTAGTTTTAGTAAAGCCTTCTTCACTTTAGTGTATACATTCTCACATTGTTCTGACCAATGCCATGGCTGTTTGACACATAGCAAGTTTGTAAGGGCTTCAAACATGTTTACATATTTATCATAATAATTTATCAATCCTAAAAACTAACTTCAGTGTGTCACATTTTGAGAATGTAGTGCTTCTAAAATTGCTGACATTTTCATAGGTTTCATAGAATTTACAGTGCAGAAGGAGGCCATTCGGCCCATCGAGTCTGCACCGGCTCTTTGAAAGAGCACCCTACCCAAGCCCACACCTCCACCCTATCCCCATAACCCAGTAACCCCACCCAACACTAAGGGCAACTTTGGACACTAAGGGCAATTTAGCATGGCCAATCCACCTAACCTGCACATCTTTGGACTGTGGGAGGAAACCGGAGCAACCGGACAAAACCCACGCCGCACACACGGGGAGAACGTGCAGACTCCGCACAGACAGTGACCCAAGCCGGGAATCGAACCTGGGACCCTGGAGCTCTGAAGCAATTGTGCTAACCACTATGCTACCGTGCTGCCCCTTTTTTTAAATTGGTTCACACTTTTATTTTCCATATTATTATTCTAATTTATTCTAAGTTACTTCATGGAACAAAGAGTAAAGTTCAGGCGTTAGCGACCATTCCCTTGCAGGTTCGTGGGTCCCGTAGTTTAAGGTGAAAAGTCCATCAGTCAATGTTTTCTAACCCCTTTGATTTGTAATAGGTTTTGCAACCAGACACTCTTCTGTCTCGATCCAGGAGGGACCAATGATAAGGTAAACGAGCAGTCCGTTGCTCCTTGCCGCCATTTGTCCTCCTGTGAATGTAGATGGTGGCGAGTCCGGGCACCGTCAGGCAGCCGGCCATGATGTAGAGGCCCAGCAGGATCTTGTACCACATCATGGGCCTCCTCCGCTCCCACCCACCGACCGACTGACTGACCTTCCCCCCGGGGCGCAGTACGCATCTTTGGCTCTTTGTGGAAACTATCTTTGTCGATAATATGACCAAGGTAATTTAAGGATGACTTAAAAAAATTCACCCTTTTACCTTTCAACTCTCAGGTTGTGGCTCTGTAACTGCTTCAGGGGAGCTTCCAAATTCTCCAAATGTGCCTGTTCACTCATACATTGATGAGTTTACATGCAACCCAATTTGATCCATGGCTCTTTTAAAAAGAGCAGGTGCAGATGTTATTCTAAACAGAACTCTTCTGTAACAAAACAGACCTTTGTGCATTATGATGGTGAGTAGTGACTGTGATTCGTCAGCCACATTCATCTGCAGACCAGATCACATTTGACTGAATTGCTGCCCTTCAATCAGTGGCAATGGACAATGATCTACGCAAAAAACTGAGTTAATAGTAGTTTTAAAATATTCACAAATACTCATTGAGCTATCTCGTTTTAATACAGGAATGATTGGTGTCACCCAATCACTTGTAGCAACAGGGTCAATGACTCCTATTCGTACTAGTGCTACCAGTTCTTCTTCAACTTTTGGTCTGATGGTGTATGGTATGGTTCTAGCTTTGAGATGTTTGGGTATCATTGAGCCTAACAAAACTTTGAACACCTTCCCTTACTTCTTCAGAAGTTGTTACAAGTTGTTGGTCTTTGAATCTACTAATTGATTGACTGTTTTACAGTTAAGCCTAATCTTAGCCAACTACGCTCTGCCAAATGCAGCAGGAAAGTTTCTACAGACAACAAAAAGAGGCAACTTTGCTGTCTGCTCATTTGCTTCTACTTTCACCATAATACATCCTTTTAATGGTACGACCTCTTCATTGAACATTCTTAGCATCATATTTGATGATTTTAAGGGCAGATGGTCCAGCTTTTGATGATAAATGGGGTGCGATTTAACAGCCTTGTTGCACCCAACTTGGTGTCGCAGCGAGAACATTGAATCCTGTGAGATTCATGACACTGGTGACGTCGTGTGAGATTCAATTGAACCTCGCGAGATGTCACAAACTGGATCTCGCTGCACTGGTGAGATCCAGATCATCATATTTAAATAAGTGATTAGGCTCATTTAAATATTTATTCGCCAGATTCTCCCGGGGCCTGGAATTCACCAAGCATGTCTGGGAGACCTCGCCAGGGCATTATTTAGTACTGGTCCACAAACATGTTGTATCTGCACCTGGGACTGACTGCCAAGCGATTGGAGACCACCGGGTGGTCGGGAACAGGGCAGGGTGGCAGCCTGGGACTCCTTGGCATCTTGTCACTACCAACATGGCACCCTGGCACAGCCACCTAGGCACCCTGGCAGTGCCACAGTGGTGCCAGGCTGGCGGTGCCCGAGTACCAGTTTTGCCAAGCCAGAGGTTGGGCCCAGGGCTGCCATACCCATAAGAGGTGGGTTGAGGGGGAAAGGACCCCAGAAAAGGTATTTTGGGTGATGTGGGGGGTCCCAAGGCTGCGGTGGGGCACTGAGGTGGGTTGAAAGATCAGGGCTGCCTTTCAAAATGGCGCCCTTTGCCAGTGCAGGAAATGACTGAAGTGCGGCCTCAATGGAGCGTTCCTCGCTGAGGGAAGAAAAGGGCAAAGTGCGTTGAATAGTGAGATCTTTCTTAGCGCTGCAGATGCCGAGAAACACCTGGCTAATCGTGCCCAAAACCACAATATATTGCCCCAAGAAATAGACTGTAATACATTCAATGAACTTTCCCCCCTCACGTCTACCCTTGCTAATTTAATAAATCCAGTCTACATGCCTATTAAAATCTCCCGTGATTATTATCGTACCTTACTTGCAAGCCTCCAATATTTCTTTGTTTATACTGTGCCCCTCTGCAGAACTCCTGTTTGGGGACTTCCCACCAGCGACTTCTTCCCTTTGCTTGCTGTTTGTATCCGGACTGATTCCACATCTTGATCTCCTGTGAAATAGGAAGCCTTCTTTCTCCCGCAAAAACCTGCTGACCTACCGAGCCCACAAAATCTCCAAAATGTCGACTGCAGAAGTCATCGTAGCTCATAAGTTTAACCTCAAATTTCAACTTCTTCACTTTGAAGAAACACAAGCATTGAGGGCCGACATTGCTATCTCCACAGGCTGACTTTAAATGTCATTTTTTTGTAATGTTTCATCTTGATTTGCTTTTAAACATTATATCTGTATTTTAGCAAATAACTATCACCTTTAGCTCAGTAACTTATAGCAGTAGCATTTTGTAATAAACTGATCTCCATCTTGTTTAAGACTAATGCTGGGTTATTTTTAAATTGAACCATTCATAAATTTAAAAGGGATGAAATACACACACGAGTTCTCAGCTCGTGAACCACTTTAAGTCTTTTATGTGGTTGTGACAATTGGTTGAAGGAGGCATTGATGGTAATGCCCGGGACAGTTACCAGGGATCAGCTGGGCCATGTTTGCCACCCAGTGGCACAGGCAGAATGAACTTTAGGATGAGTTCCAAAGAACACCAATCATGCAGCACTCCTTCAGCACGACAGTCCCGATTATCCACTCAATTTCCTGCGTGAAATTAAAATTCAGACTCGTATGTGAGATTGCATCTAACTGAGCCAAGCTGACATGGGTAACTAGCACGTTAACATGCATTCATATCATGGGAAGTTGTAGTCTCAAAATATAAATACAAAATAAAATCTGTCCGTAAAAGCAATTTATGCAGGAACCTGGCTCGAGTATGTGTTGGAAGCGTTATCTGTGATGCCGGCTCACTTTGATCGGACTCTCATTTATGAATATGAAGTTCAAAATAAATTTGCAATATCAGTGCGCAATGAAGGCTAAAACTTTGGTGCAATTAAAAAGCTGGTGAACATGTTACTACTTTCATTACTAATTCTGGGATCTGGCTGTGTGCAAAATGATGCCAATTTGAGTATTTTAATAACAGCCATTACAGGTCAGAGTAATTCATTGTGTGTGGAGCAGTTGGAGCTTTCCTCAGAAACCTGTAGTATACCACTTGTGAATTCTTTGCCACGTTTTCAGTTCCCTCTGTCATGTGAGAGTACCTTTAAGGAATGGGTGTTTATCAAATAGATGTCTTGGTGTACCTTTAAGAAATGGGTGTTTATCAAATAGCTGCAGTAATGTCAGAGTGTGGGTGGAGCTGGGCTGTCTGTCTGTTTTTACTTTTGTTTTTGCGTTGGCAGCTACAGGGTGTGTTTGGTTTCGTCTTCAGAGTTGGAGCTGCATCCAGCCAACCAAGGTGTAATTTTGAGCTTTTGTAATTAAAAGTGATAACTGTACTCAGTAGAGAATTTCAACCTGCTGTCTTTGTTGAAGAGAGTATTTGTCTAATGGATGTTGCTAGGAAACATTAAGGGTTACTTATTGAGTACTGTATTCTTTGGGGGAAGTATTTGAGTTGATAGTTGCTAAAATGTTTACTGTGTGTTTATAAAATGTTAACTGGATTCTAAAATAAACATTGTTTTGTTTTAAAAGTATTTTAGATCTCTGTTGCATCACACCTGTAGAGTGGGCCCTTGTGCTCCCTATATCCAAAATCTATTAAAAGTTATGGGTCAGGTGAACTCCATGATACACTTTGGGGTTCTCTAAACCCTGGCCCATAATACCTCCAAGGTCTCATCACTCCCTCTATCTGTAACCTCCGCCTGCCCTTCAAAGATCTGAGTTCTCTGCACTCATCCCCCATTATAGCTTCTTGCTTATCCCCACTTTCATTGCGCCACCATTGGTGGCCATGCTTTCAGCTAGCTAGGCCCTACTGGAATTCCCTCCTCAACCTTTCCCCTCAACCTTTCCCCCTTCCAGATGCCTCTTATTGTCTACCTCTTTGAACAAACTTTTGGTCACCTCGCTTTATATATCGTTACGCCGCTCTGTGTCAAACTCGGACTGATAATGCTCGTGTGAAGTGGAATTGAGACCTGCACTCCATTAAAGGTGTTACAAATTGTTGTATTGTATCCCAGCACATTTTCCAGTGTGTTTGTGTGTGCATTACTCTTCTCCCTTAAATGAGCAGAACATGAAGAGAAAGAAGGGGGTGCCATGGTGGCACAGTGGTTAGCACTGCTGCCTCACAGCTCCAGGATGCCAGGTTCAATTCCAGCCTTGGGTTACTGTCTGTGTGGAGTTTGCACTTTCTCCCTGCGTCTATGTGGGTTTCCTCCGGGTGCACTGGTTTTCTTCCCGCTGTTCAAAGATGTGCAGGTTAGGTGGATTGGTCATGCTAAATTGCCCTTCGAGTCCAAAAGGTTCGGTGGTGTTACTGGGTTACAGGGACAGGGTGGAGGTGTTGGCTTAAATAGGGTATCCTTTCCAAGGGCTGGTGCAGACCAATGAGCCAAATGTCCTTCTTCTGCACTGTAAATTCTATGATTCTAAGTGATCACTGTGAGGTCCTCTTTTTACTTAAGAATCAGTGTGTGTTTCAGGTTACTACATGTCCAATAATCTCCTGAACATCTTGCCAGTGCATGCAGACATGGTGCAGGAGTAGACCTTCAGCCCATTGAGACTATTCAGCCATATAAGACCATAAGAAATAGGGTGAGGTGTAGGCTGTTTGGCCACTCAAGCCTGCTCCGCCATTCAATAGGATCATGGCTGATCCAACATTCCTCATGCCCACTTTTTTGCCCTTCCCCCGTAACCCATAATACTCTTACTGATCAAGAATCTGCATATCTCAGCCATTTAATAAGATGATGGCTCATAATAACCTCAAATCTGCCTCCCGCCTACCCCAAAAACCTATAACCCACTTGCTTACCAAGAATCTATCCGCATCTGCCTTAAAAATATTCAAAAGCACTGCTTCCACGGCCTTTTCAGGAAGAGAGTGCCAAAGACCCTCTGAGAGTAAAAATTTCACTTGATCTCCATTTTAAATGGGCGACCCAGTTTTGTGATGGGAAATAGAGGAATGTAAGGCTCCTCCCTATTTATTCCCTTATTTCCTCTTTCTTTCACTTTGTCATTGTTACTTTAGATCCATGGTTGATTAATGGACATATATCTTCAAGTCAAGCAGGATTGATGGACTTGTAGCTTTAAGTCAAGCATCTGAGTTCAGAAGTTAGCGGGGAGAATACGAGTTTCTGCTGGTTGGAATGGGAGGCTTCAGACTAGGTGGCACCAAAGAGAGAGCGAGAGATTGGGTGGGACTCGGTTTGATTGATTGGCTGGTGGCCAATGAATGGACACACAAGGCTGTACTCTGCCCACTAATGGGCAGTGATTTGATCCTATCCCAGTGTAAAGTTTGTCTCTCCAGAAAGCCTGTGAGTGCTGTATTTCTGAAACAACAGAGGCCTGGATGAATCTATCTGCAGGGAAACCAGTACAGGCTGCATACTATGACAAGAAGCTGCAATCTCTATTCAGAAAGGCTGTACTTGTGAAGTTGCAGAAGAATGAACTGATCTACTGAGAAGACCATTACAAGCTGTGGACAGAGACTATAACTTGCATGCTTGCTGTGAAGGAGGGTGTGCTAAAAACCATCCTATGAAACAAAGACTCTTTTTCCTTTTGCTTATTATTTTTACTCCTTTCCACCCCTCTCTGTTTGTCTGTCTTGTGTGTGTAGAGGGTGGGGGGAAAGTTAAAGTGGGGAGTTAGGAATTAGTTAATAGTTAACCAGTTGCATTTGATGCTGAGTTCATTGAAGATCGTGTTATAAATAAACAGTAATTGCGCTTAAACTTACAAACTTGGTGACTCTAATTATTGGGAAGCCAAGTGCCAAAGACTTTGGGAATTTTTAAAAGAATTATTGGTTAATTCACTTGTGTTGTGACTCTGGGACAAGTAGGGCTGGAATCGACTGCTGAAAGGCCCAGGGTGTTGTAACAGGAAGATTTCCTACAAAGTTTTAGAGTACAATCCTGCTGTAGAACTCTCCACAATATTATCCTTGTTCCAGCCCATTATATCACTCCGAATCAGATGTGGAACATGCAAATATCTGACCCAGACTATTGTAGCTATTTCTGATGCATTTTTTTTCCCCATTTACTTCATGTTTTGACATTTCGGTTCATACCATTTGTCGAGATTATTTTGTTTATTTTACACAGCATCATTATTGACATCTTTAGGTTTTCCGGTGGGAATCCCCCAACTGACATGCCTTAGCAAAGCGAGGACCAGTGGAGTGATGTCAAGCAGGTTAGACGACATGAGGGATGCTCTGTGTCCACCCATCAGCAGATGGAGGTGAACATTTATAGCTTTGCCAGACATTTAATGCAGGTGGGGATCTGCCTTCTCCACAGAAGGGAACAGACCAGATGGCATAGCAACATACCACAAAGATATATGAGTGCCTGACAAATCAGATGCTTCTTCAGAAACACTGGAATCACAGCGCGGCTCATTTTCTGTGGCACAGGTTTTAAAAAACGTCATGCTCGAGTGGTCAGGAGTCAACATCGCCTGATGGCCTGTGTCTGACAAGATGCCACTCACCAATTCTGAAGCCCCTGGCATATGTACCTGGCAAAGTTGGGAACTGTGTTCTCAGGGTCTGGACTGGTAGAGAGATAGATGCAGCGATGGGGCTGTTTAGCACAAGGCTAAATCGCTGGCTTTGAAAGCAGACCAAGGCAGGCTAGCAGCACGGTTCAATTCCCGTAACAGCCTCTCCGAACAGGCGCTGGAATGTGGCGACTAGGGGCTTTTCACAGTAACTTCTTTGAAGCCTACTTGTGACAATAAGCGATTTTCATTTTAATTTCATGTGTCACATGCTGCCAGAATACCTATCAGTATCACATAACACCGGGCCAGCAAATATGATGATAATAATCAGCAGCTCCTGGAAGAAGGTTGGCTTCAACATCTTGCAGGCGTGCTGCATTTCTGACCTCTTGTGATTGACACAGAGAACTGATAGACAACCCAACCTGCAACAATGCGTGCAGCAACTCATGGAGTTTAATAGCCGTTGGGTGTGAATCTGCTCAGTTGCTTGCCTGCTAATTGGTGCAATGTTTTATGTTTTCTTCCTCTTCATTTACGCCTGCCTGTTCTTAGTTTCCCATCTCTTTTGCATTAAGGATGAGAAATGTTTTGAAGCTCTTGCAGTTTTCATTTTGATAATAAAGCACTTACTTTAATTATTCCCATAGCCTTATTCTCCCAGCACTAGTCTACTTTTTAGATTCTTTCAAACTTACACCCTGGGCACTTTTTTTGCGATGGTGGGGTTTCTGCCTCGTCACCTGAGGAATCAGAGTTTTAGCAGTGTGCAGAGGTAATTATACAGCCTGAGGAAAGAGTTGGCCCAAGTAGACTGGGCACAAATAATTGAAGGTAGGACAGTTGAGGAACAATGGCAGATGTTCAGGGAGATATTAAATACCACTCAATTAAAGTATATTCCTGAGAGGAAGAGGAATTGTAAAAGGGATAAAAATATTCCATGGCTAAATAATAAAGTCAAGGTAGACATAAAGGTAAAAACTAGGACATACCATATTGCAAAAACTAGTGGTGAGCTGGAGCATTGGGAGAACTTTAAGTTTCAGCAAAAGGCTACTAAAAATGAAATCAAAAGAGCTAAGATGAACTACAAAAGGAAACTAGCAGAAAACATAAACATTGATACCAAAATCTTCTATCAGTATATAAAGAGGAAGAGAATAGCAAAAGTAAATGTTGGCCCTTTAGAGGACAGTACTGGTGAGGTAATAATGGGGAACACAGAGATGGCGGAGGCACGGAACCAACATTTTACCTCTATCTTCAAGGTTGAAGATAATAAAAATGTTCTCAAAATTACAGTTCATGTAGAGGAACTCCATGCAATAACGATCACAAGGAAAGCTAAATTGACCCATTCCGCTGACCCAGGTAATGATGCTGCCACGAGCGGGGGACCGGAGCATTGGAACGTCAATTCCATTTTTATGCCGAGGCTGGATTCTCCACCGCATCGGGAACTCCGCTACCTGTGGTGGGTGGCGGAGCATCCAGCCGCGAACTTGTAAGTCAATTTATTTATTTGTTTAATTTTTAATGTTTTTATCACTTTTTAACCATGCCCCTTATTTCTTAGACCGGTGGTTTGGAGGCCCCGTGTGCGAAGTTTGTCACATAGTAGTAACATGCAAGAGAGGCAGTATCTGTCCCTTACTGTGGATACATGAAGAACTGTAATGTGGCTACAAGGCAAGTTGGGTAATTTAGTCAAGTCACAGCCTTGTTAGAATTCTCAATGTCTGTGAAATGAATTAAACCGTACAGGCCTCGATCTGCGAGAACGAGAGAGCACTCATGTGCTCGTTAGAGGTAATCAAGATGTCTGTGTATACCAGCCTGGGGATTGATAACAGTGGAAGTGGAGTCAGGCTGGCTCTAATCCTTCAACCATGGCCTTGTGAGAGGCCTGAGATGTAAAGACAAGGGAAAATGTAATTGAAAACCATTTAAATGGGCTTAAAACAGGTATTCCCTGAGATGGCACAGAGCCAGAGCCAAAAACAGTATAAAGAAAAAGCATATAAAGACATACTTGCTGCAGATGTGGTCTCGCCAAAGCCCTGCACAGCTTCCCTAATTTTAGCAAAGCCCTTAATAAAACTTCCCTAATTTTATATTCCGTTCCTCATGCAATAAACATCAACTTTATTTTACCTTCCGGGTCACTGGCTGTGCCTGCATACTAGCTTTATGTGATTCATGTACCAGGACACCCAGATCCTTCTGTACTATATTCTATATACTATAAATGAAGAGTATATTCTTCATTTAAATAGTATACTGCTTTTCTATTCTTCTTTTTAAAGTGGAGTGCTGCACATTTACCCACGTTATACTCCATCTGAGAAAGTTTTGTCCACTCAATCATCCCTTTACAGTCTCTCAATCTATTCTTAACAGCTCACTTTCCAACCTCTCTTGGTGTCATCAGCAGATTTAGCTACCATACAGGTTGGAGAAAAGTGATCACTGAACACCCTGGGTGGACGTGGCCTCCTGCTGAGAGCCCTTCTCCTCTTCATTTTCCTCCCTCTGTGAGCACCTTATCCACCTCTGCACCACCTCTGTTCATTCTCCCTGTCATAATGCAAACCAGAGGAGTTGGCAACTATAGGAAATGGGCTGAGCAGAAGCCTTGAAGTGAAAACTGAAGCCACTCCACTGCCTTGGTGACTGAAGAATTGGAGGACAAATTGAAATACAATATGTGTGCCTGTGACAGATGTCAGGTTGGCAATAGAAGTGAGAACCAGCACTAATATGAAAAGTTCAGAGGAGAATTGAGAATGGAAGTGAGAGAAGCAAAGAGAGAGTTTGAGAAGAGACTGTCAGCTTTCATAATAGGGAACTAAAAAGTCTTCTGTCGGTGTATCCATCATTAAAATGCCAATGTGAGGATGGCTGGGGCTGATTAGGGACCTAAAAGTGATCTATAGATGGAGGATGAGGGCTTGGCTAAGGTGTTACATGAATATTTTGCCTCTATTGTTTCCATGGAAGAAAATTCTGCCAAAGTCATACTGAAGGAGAAGGTAGTTGAGATACAGAATGGGCTACAACTTCATAGAGGAGGTACAATATTAGAAAGGTTGGTTGTGCTTAAAGTTACTGAGGGTTCAGTGGGATATTTCCAAGGATGCTGAGAGAAGTTAAATGGAAATCATGGGTAATCTTCCAATCTTCCTTCATGGCAGTGATGGTGCAAGGTGACTGGAAAATTACAACGGTTATACCCTCGCTGAAATCCAGTAAGTCAGTTTAACCTCATTGGTGAGGACGCTTTTGGCAAATGTAAACAATTATAACATTAACAATTTGTATTTGGATTGGATTGGGTTTATTGTCACGTGTACCGAGGTACAGTGAAAAGTATTGTTCTGCGTACAGTGCAGACAGAATGTTCCATACATGAAAAATAGGACATGCAATAAATACACAATGTAAATACAAAGATATGGACATCGGATTTTCACGACTCTGTAGTTTCTTACAGTCTTGGGACGAGCAGTTACCATACCACGCTGTGATGGAGCCAGATAAGATGCTTTCTATGGTGCAACTGTAAAAATTGGTAAGAGTCAATGTGGACATGCTGAATTTCCTTAGTTTTCTGAGAAAGTATAGGCGCTGTTGTGCTTTCTTGGTCGTAGCATCAACGTGGGTGGACCAGGACAGATTGTTGGTGATGTGCACACCTCGGAATTTGAAGCTGTCAGCCATCTCCACCTTGGCACCATTGACGCAGACAGGGGTGTGTACAATACTTTGCTTCCTGAAGTCACTGACCAGCCCCTTAGTTGGCTGACATTGAGGGAGAGATTGTTGTCGTTACACCACGGCATTAGGTTCTCTAGCTCCCTCCTGTATTCTGACTCATCGTTGTCCGGGATCCAACCCACTATGGTCATGCCATCAGAAATGTCATAGATGGAGTTGGAGCCAAATTATGCCACACTGTTGTGTGCGTATAGGGAATATAGAAGGGAGCTAAGTACGCAGCCTTGAGGGGTGCCGGTATTGAGGACTATCGTCGAGTAGGTGTTGTTGTTTATCTTTACTGATATTGTAAAAGTAAAATCGCCATAGACCTAGAGGCTGATTTCCCATTTGAGGGGGAGAGTTGACTGGTGGTGATTTAACCTGAGGATCACCACACCTCAGGTGAGTGGCAATGTTGAGAAGACGGGGCCTTCATGAATAACCTCAGCCAGTTGGGGGAATTGAAACCCTGCTGTTGGCCTTTCTCTGCATCACAAACCTGCTGTCCAGCCAACTGAGCTAAACCTTGATTTCCTCATTATTTTTAACCCCTAGGTTACCATCTATTTCTGGTAAGAAACTTGTGGATTCCTTCTGTGCTGACAGCATCCTGTGATAATGGCCGCATTGCGCTGGGCGCGAAAACTAGCAGACCGGTTAGATCGCGGGTGTGCTTGGGAAACATGACGGTCGCCGATGGGTTTCCAATCTAACCGGCCCACTCCAGTTGACGAGATCCGGATACTGCCGCGGCGTGGCACGAAACCAATAATCCCCAAATACGGACAATCGAACGGCCTTCCGTGAACTAACCGCATCACCAGTGAGCGGTCATGCGGGCGCCATTCAGTACATCTATTTAAAAATGCAAAGCTAGCGAACTGGCTGCTGTGGGGATCTGAAGAGGTGAGTCGCCATCTTCGAAATTAGACTGTCAGCCTGGGGAGGGTGGGGCTGAATGAGCTTTTTCGGAGCTGGTGGGCCGCCATTGTTGGTGGGTCGTCCCTGGTGTGGGGGGGATGAGGGAATGCAGCAGCCATGGGTCCCCCATGCCAACCTTTGTATTGTCTATACCCATAGCAGGGTCAGCTCCAGCTGCTGCCTGCCCATCCTACTGAACACCCCCATAACAGAGCCCTGACCATGGTCATATGGTGATGGTCACTTTAACTCCCACTGACCGTGGCGGCCGCTGGCCACACAGCTGAAGGAAATTGGGGGCAGCACGGTAGCATGGTGGTTAGCACAATTGCTTCACAGCTCCAGGGTCCCAGGTTCGATTCGGGCTGGGGTCACTGTCTGTGCGGAGTCTGCACACCCTCCCCGTGTGTGCGTGGGTTTCCTTCGGGTGCTCCGGTTTCCTCCCACAGTCCAAAGATGTGCAGGTTAGGTGGATTGGTCATGCTAAATTCGCCTTAGTGTCCAAAATTGCCCTTAGTGTTGGGTGGGGTTACTGGGTTATGGAGATAGAGTAGAGGTGTTGATCTTGGGTAGGGTGCTCTTTCCAGGAGCTGGTGCAGACTCGATGGGCCGAATGGCCTCCTTCTGCACTGTAAATTCTATGATAATTGCTAATGGGGAATTGGCAATTCTAGTAATGTGAGCACTTCACAGCTCCAAAATGGATTCCTGTGGGCACGCGTGGCATGACGCAGGCGGCTGTTACTGCCTATCATCCCAATCAGGTCGTGAGGCCTGGATACTTGTCCTGAACTCCAGAGGCATCAACACCACAGAGGCAGTAGGCAACATTTGAACACCCAAAAGCTGGGCCTCAGCACTGGGGACATCCCCGTGATCAGAGGGTGTGTGCTTGGACCGGGGAGGGAACCGGCTCCTGCTCCAGGTGACGTTACCAGTGGGTGTTTGGAGTACAGGGTCTGGGGTGCAGTGCCCAGGGGCCACAGCTGCAGCCGAGGGTGTATGTGCAGGGCATGATGGATGGCACCCTAAGGGATGGCAGAGGATGTGAGGATGGGGGATGCTCGGGGGATCCAAGGGTATGGGGTGGAAGCCATAGCTGATTGTCAGTCTCACACTCTCTCCAATTCTTTACAGATATTACAATATGAATGATACCTTGGATCCGATGGAAGCTGCCCTCACGGTAACGTTGAGAGGAGTTGGTTGGTGTCAAGGTCACCGCAACCCTGAACTTTCACACCATCGGATTATTCCAGGGTACCCGCTTAGGACCTGGCTATGACGCCAGCATGGAGGCCGGGGACCGATGTGGAGACCCGATATACCAAGGCCCATGTGACCACCCGAGCTGTCATTGGTGTTTGCCTTGGACAGCTCTGGTGGTGCACTGCAGTATACCCCCGGAAGGTCTCCCATTTTGTGCCCCCTGGCACAGGAACGGGGCGACGTGCTGGAGTTGGAGGAGGTGGAACATGCGACCACCTCTGAGGAGGAGGAAGAGGAGCAGCTGGACTAGGAGGGCTGGAGGACAAACCCGGGGAGGAATGCACGAGCAGCCAGAAGGTTCAGGGCAGCGGCGAGGGTCCGGCATGCGACATGCTCAGCAATGCCTCGGAAAGGTCCATCTACGTCGTGGAACGTCCCCCAGTGACTCGAACATGCTGTTAAGATGCTCAGCCGTGGCCGTCACTGATTGAGCTACACCTTGAACACCACCACTCATGGTGCTGACGTCGTGCCCCAGACTTTCCACTGTGGTTGTCACCCCAGCAGTTTTGGCCTCGGTGCCACATTGCTGGCGCTTTCTCCTGCACTGGAAGCCTTTGGGACTCCTCCAGTCAGCAACGGACCTGCAAGAGTATCGTTGACATCCCCCTCTGAATCACATGGCTGCACCCTATCGACTGCATCGGCTCTGGGATAACCTGGTCCAGAGGCTCAGCATTTGACTGGGAGTCAGCTTGGTCCTGGGATCCAGCAGCACTGGACAGCTGTCTCCCTGGGCATTCCTGCTTCCACCTGATGTGTATCTGCAACTGTCTGGTGCTCACCAGAATGTGCCCATACTGAGGTATCTGTCTCTGTGCTGGAGGAGGGTGGGGTTTACAGCCATGATGCATTGATTGTGGCATCCTTGCATCTCTCCTCTGTTGCCTTGTTTACCTACTGTGAATATGGCAGTCAGTGAGGTTGCCCTCCTTTCTTTGGATATCAATATTATATTGCTCAGCGTTGCAGGTATCAAATGATACCACCACAAGGTTCAACCGGCTATCAATCAAAGAGCCAAACGCCAGTTAGTTAGTTCAAGATCAAGGGTACTTTATTTACACACGCAAATAATCATGCAACATAAACACTACTAGTTAAACTACACCTATCGACTATGACAACCTGTACTTAACTTCAGGCACCCGGCTTAGGTCAGAGGAACAGTGGCCGCTGTTCGATTCTGGGTCTATCGGGTCTGTAGAGGTAACTGCTGCTCAGCTGGGCTCATCCGTCTGGTAGCGTGCGTTGAACTTGAACTTGCTTCTGGTGTTGCTGCAATTGGAGGTAGACGTTGCCGGAGCGCCAGGTCCAAGAGAGGCCGAACACATGGTGGTCTCTCTTTTTATTCTTGGGGGTTTTCGCGCTCTTTTGGGCGGACCTTCAGTTTGGACCCCACTAATTGGGTAACTCCTGATCACTGTGTTCGATTCGAACCAATAAAGGGGCGGGTGCCTGGATGTCTGGGTGTGTCCTAAGCGGTCATTGACCCTGTTGTTCACGCTTCCTGAGTACAGGGAGTGGCGCTGAAATGTCTGGGATTGTATCGGTCGCTCAAGTATCAGGCCTTTGTCTGGCGGAGATGGGCCATCAAATGCTAATCGGTTGGGGGTTTCGTTACCGTCTGGATTCCTCACTCACAAATATACATTCAGGCTCTGAGTCTGCTTGAATCTCGCATTGTCCATTTTTCCCGCAAAGGTTGCTTTGCGACCTTCCCTGTTCCTGGTTGGAAGTGGCCATCCCAGATGGCTACACCTCCAAAGTGTTATCTTGGACGGTGGGGGGCACCCCACATGGGTTGACACCATCGGATGGAGATTCTGTGGGAGAATGGATATGTGGTCCGTGGGAGGGATGGATCATCATGCTGGCACGAGCAACTCACGAGTGACAGATAATCTGGATGAGGGCCGGTAGATACTTGCCTCTGCGGTGCTGGCCAATCTCGACATCGGTGGCCGATCTGTCCTTGGCTATCTCCGTGACCTCCAGGGACCAATCCTTGCAGAGTGTTAGAACCCTGAGGCCGGCAACCCACCATCTGTCTGGGTCCTTTCCCAGCTGTTGTGGGCTAACGTCTCCTGCGGGGACACATACGGGGCATTATGAGCTTCATGCATCATGGGTGAGTGGGTGGGGGCGGCGGCATGGTGGGGGACATACGGGTGCACCACTGCTGGGCATGGGTGGGGTGTGCTGGTGGGCGCCATCGTGTGCTGGACAGGTGTAGCGTCATCGCAAGGGGGTAGAAGGCAGGGCTGGTGCCAGGGGGCCGATGTCAACTCACTCGCGCTGCCCTTTGGATGTCATTGAGCTTCTTGCAGCAATGGGTGGCGGTGCTCCTGGTGACTCTCCCCGAGCTGATGGCTGCTGCCACTGCCTCTGAGGCGGGACAGGCCGACCTGTGGTTGATCCTCCGACCCCCTCGGGGGAACAGGGTATCCCGTCAGGACTTGACCGCATCAATCCGCCTGGCCAGGTCAGCATCTCCAAATCTTAGAGCTGGTCTGTGTGGTGGCATGACTGTGTGCTGTCTGGGGTTTACTTTGTGGGATCCTCTGAAGTGCTGCTCCCCCTCATAAGAAGGGAGCTGCTGGGCAGAACATTCATTTACGGCGTGCCCCATGGGGCATCATTAAGTGCCATAATTAATGTCAGATCCCGGTGACAGCTTTGCTGGGTCAGCCTTCGAGAAACACCCGGCGATTCCCACTCGCTACCATGCTTAGAACGTCTTTGGTTGGATCGTGCGCACCTGTATTCAGTATTTTACGTAACAGGACAAACCAAGAAATATTTCTCCGAACCCAGGAACATCCTATAGAAATCAGACAGAAGCTGATGTAAAAGTGGGTGATGATCAAAGCAGCACTACATGAAGACGCTTCCTGCTGGTTGTAGGTTCAGGTTCCAAGGCATGCTGGACTGTTGATGTCAGAAATGACAGGGTGGATTCTCCAAATGAACGACCATGGCCTGGATTGTCCATTGGCAGAATCCTCCACTTCGCCGACAACGCCCGGCGGGGCATCATGCGACTTGCCCAAGTGCAACACCCACAGAAGCCCCCATAGTGAGGCACCGGATGGGGGCTGCAGACCATACGCTAGCAAGGGCAATGCCAGCCAACAGTACCGATGGCAGCAGGTATGGGCACCAGGGCCAGAGGCACCCATGGTGCCGGGCACCGATGGGACCAGGGTTGCGGGGATGGGGGGGTGGAGGGGGACATGCGGAGCCAGGGTCCGCAGTGCCATCCGGGGCCACTGTGTCGCCCCCGTTGGTCCTGGTTGGGCAATTCAGCGGGGTCTCATTTCCTCGCCCGATGCCGACATCCACCCTGGCGACTGGCCTTTCTTTGGGCCCACCGACCACATTCAGGGCCCTCTGCTCTGCTGCGGTGAGGGGCCATAGGTCCGACGGTCCCCCTTCAGATTTCTTCTGCTCCCGGAAGCTATGGACGGCCTTCTCTTGGGGCGGGTGGGGAGGGGGGGGCAGTCCAGGGGGTGCGTCGCTGGTGGTTCAGTGGCTAGGGCACCCGGCCATGCCAGCTTGTATGGGTAGTGGTATGTGGAGCAGGGTGGGGGTTCGGCAACCCTCGGTGTGCGGGGAGGGGGGGTTACAGGTATGTGGTGCTCATGCCAGGGGCACAGTGTTGCCTACTCACCCTGGCCGCCCTCAGGAGGTCTTACAATTTCTTCCTGCACTGCTGGCCAGTCTGGACGGTGTTGCCCACGGCGCAGACCACCTTTGCCACCTGCGTCCATGCCCGGTGAACGGCTGGCAGCCTTCTTCCCATCTGGGCTTCAGGGCCGCCCACCTCTCCTCCATGGCATCCAGCAGGATCTCGACCTCGGCGTCAGTGTAATGGGGTGCCGCTCTCCTCGCTGCTACCTTGTTGGCTGGGATGGTGTGTGTGGGGAGTGAAGTATGTATATACGGCTCCACCTTGTCAGCCTGAGTGTCAATTGCAGAACCGCCAAATCCGGCATCGTTTCTCATCGGGATTGATTGTGTTCCACGTGGCGCCATTGCTCGCCCCTTAACGGTTGTTGAATTGGTCCAGGTGCCAGTTTTGCTGTCATGGAACTCTACAAATCCTGCCCCGCATCAACACTAAAGTTTGGCTAACTCGCGTGCCCAGGATCGCCCCACCACAATGCCCCCCAGCCCCAAATTTCTCCACCCCTGCCCGTGGATCGGCCCTCTCCCGACTGTGGCAGCGCTGGACAGAGTCATTGGCAGAGCCTGGACAGGCCATTGCCTGAGGCCCGCCCGCTTGTGCTCCGCCCTCAACCGGCCAAGTTCCCTACGGCGTGGGACACTTGTTGTCTTAACCGTCGGGAACTCGGCGTGACGACTGCGGACTCTGTCGGGAGAGGGCGGATCCGCGGGCAGGGGTGGATATATTTGGGGCTGGGGGGCATTGTGGTGGGGCGATCCTGGGCACGCGAGTTAGCCAAATTGGGAGAACATTTCACGGGCCGCGTCTGTGAGCGGCATCCACCATGAAGTACGGTGCGGCCGCTGCAGGCCGCCGCCGTGCACGTGCGCAGCTACGGACTCGGCAGTTCTCCAGGCTGTATCAGCAGCTAGAACCGGTCACTCTGAGCTGCCTGGCTGCTAGCCTCCACCGGAATGGAGAATCGGTTGTTGTTTCACAACGATCTTTCCATCGTGAAAAGCCACCATTTTCACGCTGGCGTGGGGACTTAGTCTCCAGAACGGAGAATCCAGCCCCAGATTCTAGTGTTACTCGTTATGCTTTAAAAGGTGTTTCCCCAAACTCACGCCTCAGTAATGTACTTTTTGTGTGTTTGTATCTTCTTTCTCTTGGACTAAGAAATTCAATTTAAAATACACCAGCGGCAAGGCCTTTTTACTGACAGAGGAAAAGGTTAGTTTACTGCACACTATTGCTCTTCAAGCCACCTCAAAAGAGATAGATATGTGCAAAAGGATTAGTTACAGATGAAGGTGAAACCAATAACCAGAAGGTAAAACCAGTAAAACCCGGAAATGAAGGGTACCCGGAAAAGCTGTCCGAATTGGTCCTGTACACCTTAAAATGGAACTCCAATTTTACTGGTGCCGGTATTCCTGGTTTGTTTTCGTAAGATTTGAAAATTCTGAACTCGTCTTTCCTTTTGGGGTACTGATAGAAATTGGATCAATTCAGTCCCTCTATTATAAAAGCAAATTACTGCGGATGCTGGAATCTGAAACAAAAGAGAAAATGCTGGAAAATCTCAGCAGGTCTCGCAGCATCTGTAGGAAGAGAAAGGAGCTAACGTTTCGAGTCCGATGACTCTTTGTCAAAGCTGATTTGTCCCTCTATTGCCCCTCTATTGTTCGATACAGACCTGAGATGTTAGAAGTCGGCAGCACGGGAGCATTGTGGTTAGCACAATTGCTTCACAGCTCCAGGGTCCCAGGTTCGATTCCCGGCTTGGGTCACTGTCTGTGCGGAGTTCGCAAGTTCTCCCAGTGTGTGCGTGGGTTTCCTCCGGGTGCTCCGGTTTCCTCCCACAGTCCAAAGATGTGCAGGTTAGGTGGATTGGTCACGCTAAATTGCCCTTCGTGTCCAAAATTTCCCTTAGTGTTGGATGGGGTTACTGGGTTATGGGGATGGGGTGGAGGTGTGGGCCTGGGTAGGGTGCTCTTTCCAAGAGCCGGTGCAGACTTGATGGGCCGAATGGCCTCCTTCTGCACTGTAAATTCTATGTCGCATTCTCTGGCCGTGAGGTTGTGTCGTTGACTCTGCAGCTGTGATTGTTTCCAGTGTTGAATTGCCAGAGGTTCCTTTCAAAGTTAACTTGGTAAATGGAATTGGATAGTATGGGAGAGAGGAGTTTCTTTAGTTATCTTCCAAGGAATTCGGGAGCAGTCCTTTTTTAGCCTGCTTGATTAAAGCAGCTCAACAGCTGTGCTTGTCGGTCCCTGTCTTCCTCTTCTCTTTGCAAAAATATACCTTCTTCATAAAATATCTCAAAGAACAGTCCGAAACATTTCAAAATGGCCATCACAAAAATTTCAATGTCATTCAAATTTTCTACATAAATCATTTGCTAGCACCCTGAGGTGCATGAATGCAAAAAAAAAAAGAACATTATAGACATTTCAAAATGGCCATTACAGAGAGTTCAACGATATTCAAATTTTCTGTTAGGTCATGTTGCACTCGGAGGTTGTTCAATGCAGTTGCGGTTCATGTAAGTTCTGGTGATGAGGCATTCTGCCAAATGACTTCGACAGACTGCTCAGGCAATATTTCAACAGGATCACCCATGTCCTTTTCCCGGAGGGCCTCCGGGACCTTAAGTACAAACCACTGCCAGTCGACTTGTGCTCTGATCATTCCTGCCTACCCCGATAATCTTTCAAAACCTTCTTTATCACAAACTATATAGCCTGCCTTAAAAATACTCCAAGATTCTGCTTCCACTGCCTTTCGAAGAAGAGAGTGCCAGCGACTCATGACCTTCTAAGAGGTCCTCATCCCCATCTTAAATGAGAGGCCTCTTATTATTAAACTGACCGCCTTCCCCCCTCCGCTTGTCTCTGTCTCTCTCTGTTGAACCGCATGCCTACTTCCCTGAAGATGTTTTTCAAGATGTTTATCTGTGGATATGCCTTATGTATGCCACCGTCACAACAATGCTAAAACATGTTGAGTCAATTCAGAATGAATGTTCCCGATGGTGGGGGAATCCAGAACGAAGGCTCCTTTTAGGACTGAAGTGAGGAGAAATTTCTTCACGCAGAGAGTGGTGAGTCTATGAAATTCACAGCCACAGAAATTAGTTGAGGCCAAAACGTTGTGTAATTTCAAGAAGGAATTAGATAAAGCTTTCGGGGCTGAAGGGATCAAGCGATATAGGTGGAAGGCGGGATCAGGGTATTGAACTTGATGATCAGAATGAATGGCGGAGTAGGCTTGAGGGTCCAAATGGTTTCTTCCTGCTTCTATTTTCTATGTACCAATTAAGCCCTGGGACCTATCTTAGCCATTATCTGTATGAGGGCCCATTGAATTCCAAATCTCTTGAGGGAAACATGTAGTCTGGCCTACACTGGATCGAATCCTTGTGAAAAGTCACATGGCCATCAGAATCCAATTTGTTTAATTTTTAAAAAAATCAGTTCAAGGTTTTATTTAAATTTTTCCAATTAAGGGGCAATTTAGCGTGGCCAATCCACCTACCTTGCACATCTTTGAGTTGTGGGGGTGAGACCCACGCAGACACGGGGAGAATGTGCAAGCTCCACACGGACAGTGACCCGGGGGCATTGATCGAACCCGGGTCCTCGACACCATGAGGCGGCAGTGCTAACTGTGCCGCCCTGGTTAAAGGTTTTTAACGGTAAAACACCGTTGTGACATTATGTACAAAAGTTTGAAGAACAATTGTTCCTTTCTAAAGTTCTTATCAGTCTTTTTACTGTTATATCGATGTCCTGGACTTTTGCTTGATTATCTTTGAAGGTTCGACAAAATGTTAGGCCCCACTTAATCTTCTTGGAAACCTTACCCTGCCTTAGGAGATGAAGTAAATTGAGTTGAGGTTGAAATGAGGCAACTTGTAGATGACTTGGAGAAGGAATAACCCTGATGGCCTTTCATTTTACTGTATTTCCTTTGATCCAAATAAAAGGACGTTGCACTGCGGGATGATTGACGAGGTGTTCCTGCTTTCTTAAAGATTCAGCAATTTTATTGTCAATATTAGCCATGGAGATCAAATAACCAAATTAATATGCATTACTGCTCGAAGGGTATTTTATCTCTTCACTGATGATGCCATCATTCAATGAGTGCATCAGGATGTTTCACAGGTGCTGTTAAATTTAGCATTATTGTAAAATGACCTAGAGAAGTCAGATGGAGCGAGCTACCTCAGAACCATACAAAATTCCATCAAATGGATTCATTCACGTTTCATCTTTCCAAAACCAGTGTGAGCTCAGTCCCCCAAAAACCTACTAATCAGTGGGCAATGCCACAGGAGATTTACTGGTACATCACTGCTATGGGCCCATCATCTATTGTGGATTTTATTATGGAGGTCAATAACATTCTTCAAGAAAGAGAATGAATCAAGTTATTCCCTGGGCGGGATTCTCCGTCGGCCGACACCTGGGGCGAAATTCTCCGGTATCGGCACGATGTTCGCCGGCCGGCGCCAAAAACTGAGCTAATCAGTCCGGCATCGCGCCGCCCCAAAGGTGCGGAATCCTCCGCATCTTGGGGGTCAAGCCCTAACCTTGAGGGGCTAGGCCCGAGCCGGACTGATTTCCGCCCCGCCAGCTGGCGGAAAAGGCCTTTGGTGCCCCACCAGCTGGCGCAGAAATGACATTGCCGGTGCGGCGCATGCACAGGAGCGTTAGCGGCCGCTCACGGCATCCCCGCGCATGCGCTGTGGAGAGAGTCTCTTCCGCCTCCGCCATGGTGAAGACCATGGCGAAGGCGGAAGGAAAAGAGTGCCCCCACGGCACAGGCCCGCCTGTGGATCGGTGGGCCCCAATCGCGGGCCAGGCCACCATGGGGGCACCCCCCAGGGCCAGATCGCGCCGCCTTGTCCCGCCGGTAAGAGAGGTGGTTTAATCCACGCCGGCGAGACGGGCATTCTAGCAGCGGGACTTCGGCCCACCCGGGCCAGAGAATCGCAGGGGGGGGGGTGGCTGCCAACCGGCGCGGCGCGATTCCCGACCCCGCCGAATCTCCGGTGCCGGAGAATTCGGCAACCGGCGGGGTCGGGATTCACGCCAGCCCACGGCGATTCTCCGACCGGGCGGGGGGGGTCGGAGAATCTCGCCCCAATCGGCAAACTCGATTGAGCGAAGAATGAGTTCCGACGCTGAAATCGCGGTGGGCGCCGATTTCACACCACGTCACAATTCTCCATCGCCTCGACAGCGGCATCAATGCATTCCACTCTGCACGTATAATAAACATTGTTGGCATATCATTGGCAGGCCCGACCCGGTATTCTCCAGAGCCTCCGCGATTCTCCGCCTCCAATGGACCGAATTCCGGACGGCGAGGTTCACTTGTGCTTTTACAAATTGTGAAATCGGTGTCGTGCTGAGGGTGAGAGAGGAGATAGGACACGGAGAGGCGCGACTGTGGGCTGCTGGGCCGGACACTGGTCGGGCTGGGGTGGTGACGGGGGAATGGGCATGTGGCCGGGGTGACCCTCCCACAGGACTGGGGTGGTGTCCAGGCACAGACCGTCTTTCCCGCGGCCTGCAAGACAGCCATCTTGCTGCCCACTCCACCGCCCATGCACCTTGGTCCCTGGACTGGATCTGCAGAGTGACACCGCCGTATGGATGCCCCCACCACACCCGGACCCCAGCCCACACTGTACCACTCCATCACCCCTGTACCCAGCCACCACTTGCCCACTCCCCACCCTCCATCCCCACCACCCACGCACTACACCCTTCAACCCCGCCACCCTCTGCCATACTCCCCCAACCGAACAGCACCCGCCAGTGGGACATCAGGTGGCTCATCCAGGGTAAGGGCCACTATAGCACCTATGGAGGCACCAGATGAGTGCTGCAGAGCATACTGCTGGTAAGGGCCGCACCAGCCGATGGTAGCCCTGGCAGCAGGGATGGGCGCCAGGGTCAGAGGCACCCACGATGCTGGACATTGATGCAGCCAGCGGTGCGAGGATGGGGTGGGCGTTTATGTGGAAGCAGGGTGCCTAGTGTCAACCGGGGGGCACCATGTGGCCTGTTGGACCTAGTTGGGCATGGGGGTATGCACCATGCTAACATGTCGGCCTTTCACCACCTGCAAACAATGGATATTGGAATTCAACCAGCAATGGTGGCCTTCCTGCTAGTCACCGCAGCCCTGGGGGATGCCCTGCAGCTGTTCGAGCTGGAGCAGCTGGAGGAGGAGGAAGCTGGAGCAGCGGAACAGGAGGCAGCCGGTCAAGATGTACAGCCAGCCGCCCAACAGGCCGAGGATGCGGTGCTGCATGAGGCCTCACATGTACCTGCAGCGCCTGTCATTTAAGGACCTGCCTCAGGTATGCCGTCGAAGACTCTGGCTGAGCAGGGGTACAGTGCCCAGTTGGCACAATACATCCATTTCAATGTGGACCGAGCCCACCAGGATTTCCCGGGTCCAAGGGGTGCTTGACGGGATCCAGGGCTCCCTCGATCACCTGCAGATGATGGGCTGCTCTACAACTGAAAGAGGTTCCACTTGATGAACGTGCAGCTGATATGTGACCATCAGCTGTGCACCATGCACGTCTGCGCCATATACCCGGGTAGTGTACAAGACACCTTCATCCTGGCACACTCAACAATTCCCGGCCTCTTCGAGACGCCCCACCACGGCTGGGGCTTGACTCCTAGGCGACAGGGATTATCCACTTAGGTCGTGGCTGATGATGCCTATCCAAAGGCCACAGGCTGATGTGGAGATGAATGATACCCATGCAGCGACCAGGGGTGTGATCGAGCGGTGCTCCGGCTCCTGAAGATGCAGTTCAAGTGCCTGGACCGCTCTGGAGGGGCCCTCCAGTATGACGCTGAGTGGATCGCCCGCATCGTGGTGGCCTGCTGCGTCCTCCTCAGCACCCAACAGAAGGGGGATGTGTTGATAAGGACGAGGAACACCAGCTCTGCCCCGACGACGAGGACGCGGGGGAGGGCAAGGATGGGCAGGACAGGAGGCCGCACAGTGTGTACGCCAGGGCTAACGAGCACTGATTGCCTCTAGGTTCACCGACTGCGGGGGGAGGTGCCGGCGGGGGTGGCGGAGTGGACACTGGCCAGGTGCATGGACACCACTCCCTCCACCCCCTCCCCCCTGGCCACCCTGCACCTCCACCCCCACCCCCCCACCTGCAAACCCCTCCATGATACATATCTGCATTGCCACATTGCGGGAGGGGTGGGTGCTTGGTTGGCAATAACAGCGGGTCTGGTCCATGAGATGGAGGATGATGACAACCCGCTCTGCGATGAACTCTGGTGTTCCACATCGTTTGACAACGTCTGACTCTTGCCCACAATAGCACTTCCCACCATCCACCTGGGTGATCCATGCACGTGAGCCGGCCATTCCATTACGCAGTCCCATCGAATGGGGTAGTGGATGTGGCGACGGTCGGTGGTGGCATGCTCTTGTGCAACCAGTGCCATCTTCTGATGGCTGGGATAAGTGTGGGTGGGCAGTGTAATGTGTACGTGCTGTCATAATATGCATCCATGCACATCATGAGGTAAAAGCAGGCAGTGACAGACACCCAGGTGAGCCAATCAACTTACAGAATAGAACACGACCAATCACCAAACAGAACACCAGAGGGGGGGCTTCCAACTATAAAACACACGAGACATCAGCACTCCGCCTCTTTCCACTGGTGACAACTGTAGTGACAGTCAGGGTGTACAAATCATTCAACACCTTCTACACATGGATCAGAGCTAGCCTGGTCTAGATAGTTAATGTTAGTTTACTTAGAATAGTAGAGAGTCAACCCAGAGGCAGCTGTGTGCTTCGTTACCGAAGTTCAATAAATCTTATATTGAACCAAAGCCCACGTTTGGTGTACACTTGATCAGTTAACTGCATTGTGTGCAGTCCGTGTCACCCCAGGGTGAACAACACGACATGGTACCAAGAGTCACTACTGCTTCTCAGTAATTTATCTTCGAAAATTCACTGATATCCAGCAACTGCCTTCCAGTGGCATGGAAAAGATCCAGGCACCTCCGCAGCTCCGGATCTCCGGGAACCTTGGCGCCAACTGGCGGGTCTTCAAGCAGAAATTCAGTCTGTACATTGAGGCCTCAGGCCTCAAAATTGCCTCTGATGCCTGAAAAACCGCGCTGCTGCTGTCTACTGCGGGGGACCAGGCCATCCAAATCTTCAATTCACTCACTTTTGCTGACGGTGAGGACAAGACCAAGTTCCAGACCGTCTTAGCCAAATTCGATAATCACTGTGAGGTCGAGACGAATTAAAGCTTTGAGCGTTATGTCTTCCAGCAGCGCCTGCAGGGTAAGGATGAGCCTTTCCAGTCTTTTCTCACTCATCTTCGCATTCTCGCGCAATCCTGCAACTACGGTGACACTGCTGACTCCCTCATCAGGGATCAGATCGTGTTTGGCGTCCACTCCGACGCCCTGAGGGAGCAGCACCTAAAAATAAAAAATATGACCCTGCCAGTGGTCATCGAGACGTGCAACGTCCACGAACAGGCAAAAAGTCGCTATTCCCGCCTTAAGTCGGCAGAGCAGGACCAACGTAGCTTCCACGAGGCTGAGAGTGTACAGGCCATCGCACGAATGCGGGGCCTGAGCATCGATGAAGGCGGCCATTTCGCGCGCTTTTCCAGGGGTCGCATGCATGCACACCACGGTCGGGAAAACGAAGCGGCCGAAGACTACACTGCGCAGGTGTGAGCGGCGGCTGACCACACTGCGCATGTGCAGCGACGCGCTGAGCGCCACGACGTCGACGTGATAACGTGCCCCAACTGCAGCACCGTCTATTTAAAGCGGCAATGCCCTGCAAGAGGCAGGAGATGTCTCAACTGCAAGAAGCTTGGCCATTATGCGGCTTTGTGCCAATCTGCACCTCCGACAGGGGGCCAGCGATACCAGTTCCAACTCAGACGAGTCCGAAGTGTGCAGCAAGGGCTGCTGGACTTGGAACCGGATCCCGTCACTGATCCAGAGGGCGACTGCCCGGAGTCCCCATATCGAATGGGCATCATCACCATGCATGACAAGGCTTCCTCGCATTCAGCAACACAAACACCCATCCTTAATGTGTATTATGCGGACGAGTGGCATGCCACAGTACAGGTCAATGATTGTAGCATCCGGTTCAAGCTGGACACCGGTGCTTCGGACAATCTAATATCCCAAGCAGATCTTGCTCATATCCAAAGGCAGCCTACCATTCTTCCGCCGGCCTGCCAGTTGCTCGACTACAATGCGAATGCCATCACGGCGTTAGGGTCCTGTCACCTGCATGTATCCAACAAAGCCATCAAGGCCACTTTGCGGTTTGAGATCGTCAAGCCCGGCAAGGCTTCTCTGCTTGGTGCCCATGCATGCAAGCTATTCCTTCTCGTCCAGCGTGTACATGCCATGTCCTCTGCCAACAGCACTCTTCAAGCGACATTGAGGAGCTACTATTGCAATACCCGGATGTGTTCAGTGGGATGGGTACGCTGCCCTACCGCTATAAAATTCTGCTCAGGTCTGATGCCACCCCTGTCATCCATGCGCCACGCCGGGTGCCGGCGCCCCTCAAGGACCGTCTAAAGGCGCAGCTGCAGGAGCTACAGGATCAAGGAATAATATCCAAGGTGACGGAACCAACTGACTGGGTCAGCTTGATGGTCTATGTCAAGAAGCCCTCTGGAGGACTGCGCATTTGTATTGATCCCAAGGATCTGAACCGCAACATTATGAGGGAACACTACCCGATCCCGAAGCGGGAGGAGCTGATGAGTGGGATGGCACATGCCAAATCTTTTACAAAGCTGGATGCATCGCGTGGCTTCTGGCAGATACAACTGGACGAGTCCAGCAGGAAGCTCTGCACGTTTAATACACTCTTTGGAAGATATTGTTACAATCGCCTGCCATTTGGTATTGTTTCGGCCTCAGAAATCTTTCATCGAATAATGGAGCAAATGATCGAGGGCATTGACGGTGTGCGGGTTTATGTTGACGACGTCATCATCTGGTCCACGACCCCCAGGAACATATTTCTCGTCTGCAACAAGTCTTCAGGCACATACATGCCAACGGCCTGAAGTTAAATAAAACCAAATGCTCCTTTGGTATGTTGTCAATTAAGTTTCTGGGTGATAAGATCTCCCAGCAGGGCGTGCAGCCAGACTCGGACAAAGTCAAGGCCATCAACACGATGAAGGCCCCAGAGGACAAGAAGGCGGTCCTCCGCTTCCTGGGGATGGTAAATTTTCTGGGGAAGTTCATTCCCAACCTCGCGTCACAAACCACGGCCCTCAGACACCTGGTGAAGAAGTCCACGACTTTTCAGTGGCTGCCCGCACGCACATAAAGCAGAGTGGCTTGAGTTGAAAGCGAAGCTAACCACCGCTCCTGTTTTAGCTTTATTTGACCCAGCAAATGAGACTAAACTCTCCACAGACGCCAGCCAGGACAGCATTGGGGCGGTGCTCCTCCAGAAGGATGACACCTCGTCCTGGACTCCAGTGGCCTACGCGTCAAGGACCATGACCCCCACTGAGCAATGGTATGCTCAAGTAGAGAAAGAATGCCTGGGCCTTCTCACTGGCATCGTGAAATTCCACGATTATGTCTATGGTCTCCCGACCTTTACAGTAGAGACGGACCACAGGCCCCTAGTGCACATTATACACAAGGACTTAAATGACATGACACCCAGGCATTCTCCTTCAACTCCGCAGGTATGATTTTGAACTGGTTTACACACCTGGAAAGGAGCTAATCATCGCGGATGCCCTGTCACATGCCATCACCTCGCCATGTGAGCAGGTAGACTTCATACACGACAGTGAGGCGCAGGTGAAACTGTGTGCCAGCACCCTCCCGTCATGCAACGAACGACTCGTTATCATTCGAGAAGAGACCGCCAATGATCCTCTGCTGCAGCGGGTCATACATCACCACACGAATGGCTAGCAGAAAGGGCAATGGCCCCCATACTATAATGTAAAGAATGACCTAACTTGTCGAGGGGATCCTCCTGAAATTGGATAACATCGTCATTCCGCGAAGCCTCCAGAGCTTGATGCTCACGCAGATGCACGAGGGACACCTCGGTATTGAGAAGTGCAGGCGCAGGGCCCGGCAGGCTGCCTATTGGCCCGGCATCAATGAGGACATCTCAAACATGGTCCTCAATTGCGCGACCTGCCTGCGCTTCCAGCCTGCTCAGCCCAAAGAAACGCTCCACCAGCACGAGATCGTGACCTCTCCGTGGTCTGAGGGCGGAGTGGACCTTTTTCACGCCAACGGGTGTGACTACGTCCTGATAATTGATTACTTCTCCAGTTACCCAGAGGTAGTGAAACATCCAGGACCGTCATAAAGGCCTGCAAAGAGGCATTCGCCAGGCATGGAATCCCGCTCACGGTCATGAGCGACAACGGTCCCTGTTTCTATAGTCAAGAATGGTCTAACATCGCAAAGCAATACCACTCCCAGCACATCACCTCGAGCCCGCATTACCCGCAATCTAATGGGAAGGTCGAAAAAGGGGTCCATATCGTGAAGCAGATGCTCTGTAAGGCTGTGGACTCAGCTTCGGACTTTAATCTTGCTCTTCTGGCATACAGGGCAACCTGCTCTTCTGGCATACAGGTCCAACGGTATGTCTCCGGCACAGATCCTTATGAATCATAACCTGCAGATGACTGTTCCGGCCATTCATGTACCTGACCTGGATCACCTTCCAGTGCTGCAATAAGATGCAGCAGATCAGAACATGGCAAAAGCTGACATATGATGCTCATGCTACTGATCTGCCGGTGCTCTCTCTGGAGGACACTGTTCGCATCAAGTTGCCTGGTGGAGGCTGGTCAGCTCCAGCTGTTGTTGTTCGACAGACTGCTCCCAGGTCGTTTGTGGTTCGCATGGCTGATGGATCTATTGTCCGGCGCAACAGAAGGGCACTACGCAAACTTGCCTGCCCCCCACTGGATCTTACTTTCCTAGATGTCGTTCTGCCCTATCCGGATACCGCGTTCCACGAGGCCACCAATCTGGCTGCATGCCAACCGGTCAAGACACCATCATCCCCGTCTCCACCTCCCAGGCGGTCCACAAGAATCCGACAACAGCCCCAACGACTGAACTTATAAATAGTTCCTTTGTATATATGCTGTTATGTTTCTGCACGCTAGACACCTTACATGTACATATCCATTCACTCACCAATTGCTGTATACAGTTACTTTTGGAAATATGTCGTATATGCTCTAAGCAGCCAACAATTTTTTTAAAAAGGGAGGATGTCATAATATGCACCCATGCACATCATGAGGTAAAAGCAGGCAGTGACAGACACCCAGGTGCGCCAATCAACTTACAGAACAGAAAACGACCAATCACCAGACAGAACACCAGAGGGGGGCTTCCAACTATAAAACACATGAGGCATCAGCACTCTGCCTCTTTCCACTGGTGACAACTGTAGTGACAGTCAGGGTGTACAAACCATTCAACACCTTCTACACGTGGATCAGAGCTAGCCTGGTGTCGATAGTTAATGTTAGTTTACTTAGAGTAGTAGCGAGTCAACCCACAGGCAGCTGTGTGCTTCGTTACTGAAGTTCAATAAATCTTATATTGAACCAACGCCTACATTTGGTGTATACTTGATCAGTTAACTGCATCATGTGCAGTCCGTGTTACCCCAGGGTGAACAACACGACACGTGCGGCTGTAGCTCGTCAGCCTCCTGAGTGCCAATCACGAACCCAGCGTACCCCGCACCATTTTTCATCGGAATCGATTGTGTTCCACGCGGCACCGGTGCTAGCCCCTTAACTGTAGTGGATATCTGTCCAGGTGCGGCACCGGCTCTTCAGTCATAAGAGCTCACGTATTCTGCGTTGGTGTCAACATTTAGGGCGGATTCTCCGATTTGGAGGCTATGTCCGGAGGAAGTGTCTAGTTTTACAATGAAAAAGTCGGCGGCGCCCCCGCACCGATGCCCCGCCCAGTGAGTGTCTCGCAGCCACGTCATGTGAAACACCCAGCGTTCTCGACATAAAGGGCCAGAGAATTGCTGGGTCCGTGGCTGCGTCTGCGCACGGCAACAACCTACAGCGGTCACGCCGTACAACATGGCACCGGCCGCGCGCGGATCTGGCCGGCCAAATAGTGTCTCCCTGGATAAACCCTCGCCACCCCCTGGACAGCCCCCACCAGTACCCCCAGCCAGCACCGAAGCCCCCCATGCCAGCAACACTATCCCACCCGACTGTGGAGGCGCTGGACGCAGTCCGCAGCCGCCACGCCGGGTTTCCGAAACCTCAGACCCGCATGGTCCATGAGGGGCGGAGCATCAGGGGAGGGCCTCAAATCGACGCGCCAACGGCGTCGCAACGGCGTGTGACGTGCGCCTCGATGATGCTGATTTGGAGGGGGCGGAGCATCGGAAAACCGGCGCCGGCCCCGATTCGATCGCAAACGGGGATTCTCAGCCAAATCGTCTTTACCCGCGGGCCTGTCTTGTCCTTATCACTAACTACCCGCAATCTTGTGGAATTATGGTCGCTAAGCCCAAAATACTCCCCCACTGAGACTTCTCTCAGAGGTGTGGTGATGTGCACCACTGTAAATACATGTAAGCTAGACAGACACTAGAGGGAGCACCAGCAACATCACACACACACACTCAACCAATAGATAAGTTAGATAGGAGGCGACCAATGGACATTCACGATACACAAGGAGGTGACACGACCACAGGGGGGCATTACACCAACCCATACATAAAGGACACCACACACATGATCAGCTTTTTTGGCCAGTGGATACAGTCAGTGAGGAGAGGCACAGGGTTGATTCATTATTACACCCACCACGTGGAAGACAGCAGCTGGTTAGTCAGTTTAGGTAGCTACAATAGGATTAGCAGTAGTGTCGAACTCAAGTTATAAAAGTGTACATAGTGTAAATAAATGAGTTGAAGTTATTTACACGTCTCGACCTTCCTTGACAAATGCAACACAAGGAAGCCGCTTATGTTCCAAAGGAAACATAACAAAACAAGAGGGTCATGAGTTATGGAACTCCTTGCAACAGACACTTGAGTCGTCACAGTTTTTGTGTATATTTAAGGTTGAGATTGATAGATTATTGATCAGTAATGGCATTAAGTGTTACGGGAAAAGGCAGGAAAGCAGACGTGAGGAATGTTGGATCAGCCATGTGTTATGGGCGAGGCGTTTTCAGAACCCCAAAATGTATCATGGAGTTCAACCAACCTCCCCCTTTAATGGATTGTTGCTTTTGAAGCACGCGGCTTGTTCCCCAGGTGTGATATTACAATTATGGACACATGGCTTTTAACACAAAACAATATTTATTCTATGAACTCAACTTAACCTTTTAAATAACCATTGGATCCCTTAACACCCCTTACTTCAAAGATAACCCTGAAAATATTACAACACTAAATAAGCCTTCAGTTATTCCTTTCAACATCCATGAGACTTAACACCTTTAAACAGAAACACATCAGGTTAAAGGCTTTACTATTATGAGTTTAAATCACCCAAATGACCCAGAGATAGTCTTTCATGGCAGAGATCACAGCAGATCCAGCTCACTGCAAAACACAGACAGACACCCAAGCTCTTTTTCAAACTGAAACTTCAAAATGGCTGAACTGAGCTCAGCTCCACACACTCTCTGACATCACTGTTTTCTTAAAGGTACATTGCTTAAACATCCATTTCTTAAAGGTACTCTCAGGTGACACCTCCCCCAAGAAAAGAAAAGAAACCATCAACTTCAAGATGGCTTCATTTTTCACTTTTGCACCATCCACTAAGAAATGCACACAGTAAAAAATACTTTTTCCTTTTTAAACAAAACAACACACGCAAACAGGCATAATAATATAGTCCATTTTTCCCGTTCTTCTTCCTCCAACTGAAATCCTTCTCGATTGACAGTCTCTTTGAACAAGAAAGTCTCTGCACGATCCATCCATTCCTCTAGACCTCGGCAATTCTCTTTAGATTCAATACTTTAGTTCGATCTGACCACAGAGCCCCCTGCAATTCTCCAATATAGGAACATTGGCATTGGTGATCACAGCTTTCAGGCAGTCAAGTGCCTGTTGAAAGTCCGCTGTCCATTGAAATTTTTGACGCTTCATTCGCAAGTCCATCAGTGGAGTAATCACGCCACAATACTTTTGCACAAAGGTTCAATCAAGTTCATTCATGTTAAGAGATTGCATTGTCTCCTTTCGTCTTGAGGGTATCAGAAACTCCTCAAGGAAAGTGATTTGGGTTTCTCCAAATTCACTTTTGGCTAGGTTCATCACCAAACCCGCCGCCTGAAGTCGATCGAAGGACTCCATACGATGTTTTAAATGTTCTTTCCATGTCTGGAAGTTGGAAATAAAAGCAGATTGTCCCACTTTCGCATGCGCCGCCCGACAAAGTCATTTCTGCGGCAGCTGGTGGGGCACCAAAGATCTTTCCCGCCAAACAGAAGTGTAAATAGTTTAATAAACATGTTGAAGTTATCTCCACGTCTGAACCTTCCTTTGTCAAGTGCACCACAAGGAAGCCGCTTCTGGACAGGCTGAAAATAGATAAGTCCCCGGGGCCTGATGGGATTTATCCTAGGATTCTCTGGGAAGCCAGTGAAGAGATTGCTGAGCCTTTGGCCTTGATTTTTATGTCATCATTAGCTACAGGAATAGTGCCAGAGGACTGGAGGATAGCAAATGTGGTCCCTTTGTTCAAGAAGGGGAGTAGAGACAACCCCGGCAACTATAGACCGGTGAGCCTCACGTCTGTAGTGGGTAACGTCTTGGAGGGGATTATAAGAGACAAGATTTATAATCATCTAGATAGGAATAATATGATTAGGGATAGTCAGCATGGCTTTGTGAAGGGTAGGTCATGCCTCACAAACCTTATCGAGTTCTTTGAGAAGGTGACTGAACAGGTAGACGAGGGTAGAGCAGTTGATGTGGTGTATACGGATTTCAGCAAAGCGTTTGATAAGGTTCCCCACGGTAGGCTATTGCAGAAAATACGGAGGCTGGGGATTGAGGGTGATTTAGAGATGTGGATCAGAAATTGGCCAGCTGAAAGAAGACAGAGGGTGGTGGTTGATGGGAAATGTTCAGAATGGAGTTCAGTTACAAGTGGCGTACCACAAGGATCTGTTCTGGGGCCGTTACTGTTTATCATTTTTATAAATGACCTAGAGGAGGGTGCAGAAGGGTGGTTGAGTAAATTTGCAGACGACACTAAAGTCGGTGGTGTTGTCGACAGTGCGGAAGGATGTTGCAGGTTGCAGAGGGACATAGATAAGCTGCAGAGCTGGGCTGAGAGGTGGCAAATGGAGTTTAATGTAGAGAAGTGTGAGGTGATTCACTTTGGAAGGAATAACAGGAATGCAGAATATTTGGCTAATGGTAAAGTTCTTGGAAGTGTGGATGAGCAGAGGGATCTCGGTGTCCATGTACATAGATCCCTGAAAGTTGCCACATAGGTTCATAGGGTTGTGAAGAAGGCCTATGGAGCGTTGGCCTTTATTGGTAGAGGAATTGAGTTCCGGAGTCATGAGGTCATGTTGCAGCTGTACAAAACTCTGGTACGGCCGCATTTGAAGTATTGCGTACAGTTCTGGTCACCTCATTATAGGAAGGACGTGGAAGCTTTGGAGCGGGTGCAGAGGAGATTTACCAGGATGTAGCCTGGTATGGAGGGAAAATCTTATGAGGAAAGGCTGATGGACTTGAGGTTGTTTTCGTCAGAGAGAAGAAGGTTAAGAGGAGACTTAATAGAGGCATACAAAATGATCAGGGGGTTAGATAGGGTGGACAGTGAGAGCCTTCTCCCGCGGATGGAAATGGCTAGCGCGAGGGGACATAGCCTTAAACTGAGGGGTAATAGATATAGGACAGAGGTCAGAGGTAGGTTCTTTACGCAAAGAGTGGTGAGGCCGTGGAATGCCCTACCTGCAACAGTAGTGAACTCGCCAACATTGAGGGCATTTAAAAGTTTATTGGATAAGCATATGGATGATAATGGCACAGTGTAGGTTATATGGCTTTTGTTTTTTGACTTCCCATGTCGGTGCAACATTGTGGGCCGAAGGGCCTGTACTGCGCTGTATCGTTCTATGTTCTATGTTCTATGTTATGTTACACCTACAGCATAACAAATCATGGTACCAGCAGTGAACTGTTTCAATCCATATAGCCATACCTCAGCGTACAGTGACAACCAGCAACGATACCCAGGCAAGATGTTTGAGATCCGGGTTCCACAGCAGCTCTAGTGCCACAGCGAACTCCACGTAAACTGGCGGGCATTCCGGCAAAAGTTTGAAATCTTCCTGGTGGCAGCCGAACTAGAAGAAGTAGCCGATCCTGAAAAAACAAACCTTCTCCTCACCATCGCCGGTGCCAGAGCAGAAGAAATCTTTTAAAAATTCAAGTTCTCCAAGGGTCAAAACAGGAGCGACTTCCAGGCAGTCCTGGACAAATTCGGCAAATACTGTGAGGAAAACACACTCCAACCAGCAAGAAAAGGTAAGAGAAGCGCCAGTACTCACCTCGAGGCCGAAATCCCGGAGCAGAGAACAATTTTGGTCGGCGGCCATATTTATATAGGGACTGCACTTGCGCATTTGCGCGAGAAGTGCACAGAACAGGAATGTCCGTATGCGCATGCGCGAAAAGCCGCGCCTGCGCAATCATGAAAAAGGCCCAATGTAAAGGAACAGCGATCTACGCATGCACAATCGCTTCCTACGCGCTACATCACATGCGTCATGATGTCATGTACCACGCCCATTTAAAGGGAAAACGTCCCAAATCAAAGAACAAATCTTTTAAAGCTGTAAACCAACCTTCCTTCACTTGGAATGACAGCACAATGCCTCAAATTAAACCAGGAAATGAAATTAACCTCCGAAGAATTCTGCAATAAGCAGTTACCTATGCCCAAACTGATGATTCCAACCTTGAATACTTCGATACCGACCTTTACAATTTCTCTGGACCTCGCGAGCCCAATGCCTGCTCCGACGCAAACAGAGATAATGTGGTCCTAGAAGACTACGACTCGGATGAAACTTTCACCTTGGCAGGCTACCCCAGTACCAAATCCGAACCGCAGCTAGACGTGTTGCACATTGGCGACCCCCGTATTGAATCCGACGCAGGCGCGGATTCGTTCTTCGGATTTGAGGATCTTCAGCTCAGCAGATATGACATCCCATCTCATGAGTGCAGGATGAAGCTGCAGCCTGAAACCAAGAGACAAAGAGCAGTACAAGCCCACAGAGAGCGGACTGCTGCCACACAGAGTGTAGTCCATACACCGCTCAGGGTTCCTGACTCTATGAAAGGAGACACTCAAGACTCCACGCCACAGTCCTTGCACACACAAGACGTGACTCCAGTGTCTCAAGCCTCCACAGCGAGCTCGTGGACAGACTCCACGATAGCAGCAACGCAAGACTCCGACGCGCAGTCCTTGCAGGAACAAGACCATGAGGGTCTAGCAACCTCCTCTGACCAACTAGCGGCAGACGATTTAAGTCTGCCATGCTCAAGTAAACAGCAAGAAGACTATGACAGTCAACCACGCTCCAGTGCACACCAGGACGACCATGACGGTCTATAATGCTACAGTGAAGAACAAAGCGACGATGACAGTCCAAGCCCAAATGCAGGACAATAGCACGACAATGACAGTCCACCCACATTGTTTGCACCATCAGATGAAGACTCTGACAATTTACCCAACCCAAGTGAACAACAAGCAGCTACTGAGGCTCTACCCACGGCATGTGAGACGAGTGACGACAGCATCCCACTTCTCATGCAAGATGTGCAAAGTGACAGACCTCAGCTAGTGTGTACAGAGGCACTCGACGATCACTGTGAGACCACTGGTGACTCCGGTGACACCATGATACTTCCACCCTCATTCGCTCGAACCTCTCCACCAGTCAATGCATTCCTGCATGTTCCAGACATGGAACTTCAAGAAATCTCAGCTGACTCCAGTGAACCTGCTAAGACACCGGACGGGGAGCATCAACAAACCAAGACTGACTCAGTTAAAACAGACCAGACTCCAGATGGGGAGCAACCAAACGCCGACTCTGATTCACGTAAGCCGGACTTTACTCCAGACATGGAGTGCCACAACCTCAGTGATGGCACGCTCAGCGTGACAGCAGATGCCACAACGACAGGAGATGGATCACTTAACAATTACACTGGGTCAGTAATAACAAGCAGCGGCTACAGTCCAAGAGGAATACACCAATATTCACCACAGCAATATCCACCCATTCTTTCCACACCAGCAGTGCAGCCAATGACAGCTCATGCTGGACAAACCCAGTATTTAGGCATGCAGCAGCCAGCAGTCGATGCAGCATATTCTCAAACAGGCCAGCACTACGGAATGCCCACTAATGGAATCAAGACCGAAGGAGGACTACCGCCAGCGCAATCTACACTACAGACTGGATACCTTAGTTACAGCCCAGGATTTGCTGCACCCCAGCCTGGCCAGATGGCATATTCCTATCAGATGCAAGGTTCTAGTTTCACACCATCACCAGGTATTTATGCGAGCAGCAATTCTGTTTCCAATTCGACAAGCTTCAACGGTTCTCAGCAGGATCACCCTTCCTGCACAGCACGTGGCCAGAACCAGTATGTACAGTCTTAACTAACTTCAACATATGGCACATCCATGACCTTGAATGATACTGTTGATGGTACCTCTTCAACGTCAACATCTTATCAGCTACAAGATGCCATCCGACAGCATCATCACAAACATCGAAAAAAAAAGGAACTCCAAATCAGATAGCGAAGTGATTTGACCACTTCTTGGTTCCTGTGGCACAGGGACGTTGATGCCGTTCATAACCAAGAGAGACATTTGACCATGATGATTGATGGTTTTTGGACTCACACAAATGATTTGGACTTATTGTTTAATCACTGTTCCCATGACTTGTATATGCCTTACCTTATCTACCTGTACTTTGTTCAATTTTCTCAAAGTGTGCAGAAAATATGTAACATATAAAAAAAGGGGGATGTGGTGATGTGCATCAATGTAAATGCATTTAGGCTAGCTAGACACTAGAGGGAGCACCAGAAACATCACACACACACGCTCAACCAATAGATCAATTAGATAGGAGATGACCCCCAATGGACATTCACAATACACAAGGAGGTGGCACGACCACAGGGGGGCATTACACCAACCCATATATAAAGAACGCCACACACATGATCTGCCTCTTTCCAGTGGAGACAGTCAGTGAGTAAAGGCACAGGACTGATTCAATATTACACCCACCACGTGGATTGCAGCAACTGGTTAGTCAATCTGGGTAGCTATGGTAGGATTAGCAGTAGTGTCGAATCCGAGTAATAGAAGTGTAAATAGTTTGATCAACGTGTTGAAGTTATCTCCACGTCTGAACATTCCTTTGTCATGGGCACCACAAGGAAACCGCTTATGTTGGTCTGAGGGCAAACACAAGCCTAGTTTACCTAAAAGACCACACCTCTGGCATGCGTGGCTCGCTACTGTGTTCAATTGTCAGCCTATCCAATTGGGCAGCACGGTAGCACAAGTTGATAGCACTGTGGCTTCACAGCACCAGGGTCCCAGGTTCGATTCCCCACTCGGTTACTGTCTGTGCGGAGTCTGCATGTTCTCCCCGTGTCTGCCTGTGTTTCCTCCGGCTGCTCCGTTTTCTTCCCACAGTCCAAAGACGTGCAGGTTAGGTGGATTGGCCATGATAAATTGCCCTTAGTGACCAAAAAGGTGAGGAGGGGTTATTAGGTTGCGGGGATTGAGTGGAAGTGAGGGCTTAGGTGGGTCGGTGCAGACGCAATGGGCCGAATGGCCTCCTTCTGCATTCTGTGTACTATGTTCTAGATTATGTGCTCAAATCACTGGCATAACTTCTGAGTCTGAAACAAAAATGTCATCAACTGACACAATGGTTGGAACACAGATCCACTTCTGCAGCCAAATGGTACATTGCTCAGTGGCAGCGAGGCATTTCTATCCTTTGAAAGCAACACATCTTCTTACCAACTACAAGCAATGCCACAAGAAACCTGTTATCTAAAGAGACCTTTCCCAGCTCATTCATGGATGCCTTTGGAAACGCCGATATTCAGAGCCTGGGGAAAGAACAGGGGCGAAATTCTCCCGAAACGGCGCGATGTCCGCCGACTGGCGCCCAAAACGGCGCCAATCAGACGGGCATCGCGCCGCCCCAAAGGTCCGGAATGCTCCGCATCTTTGGGGGCCGAGCCCCAACATTGCGGGGCTAGGCCGACGCCGGAGAAATTTCCGCCCCGCCAGCTGGCGGAAACGACCTTTGTTGCCCCGCCAGCTGGCGCGGAAATGACATCTCGGGGCAGCGCATGCGCGGGAGCTACAGCGGCCGCTGACAGTTTCCCACGCATGCGCAGTGGAGGGAGTCTCTTCCGCCTTCGCCATTGTGGAGACCGTGGTGGAGGCGGAAGGGAAAGAGTGCCCCCACGGCATAGGCGCGCCCGCGGATCAGTGGGCCCCGATGGCGGGCCAGGCCACCGTGGGGGCACCCCCCGGGACCAGATCGCCCCGCGCCCCCCCTAGGACCCCGGAGCCCACCAAACCGCCTTGTCCCGCCGTTCAAAAGGTGGTTTAATCCACGCCGGCGGGACAGGCAATTTATCGGCGGGACTTCGGCCCATTCGGGCCGGAGAATCGAGCGGGGGGGCCCACCAACCGGTGCGGCGCGTTCCCGCCCCCGTCGAATCTCCGGTGCCGGAGACTTCGGCAACCGACGGGGGCGGGATTCACGGCAGCCCCCGCCGATTCTCCAACCCGGCGGGGTGTCGGAGAATGACGCCCCAGAATTACTCTACCCAACTGCCCCACCCCACCACCTCTCCCCACCCTTTCTGCTGCTAGGATGAATTTTGAGTTCTTGTGTCCGGCTCCCCACCCAACCCCCACCACGTTTCCCTAAAATAAATTTCCTCGAAGCAAGAGATGATAAGTGAGCCTATTAAGCGAAAGAATGCAATCTGCAGAAATAGCTACTGCAGGGCTGGGGTCACAGGAGCATTAGCATGTCAGCCAGTAGCAATTCATCAGATTTATTTAGCTTGTTTGTTGGTTACCAGGATTACAGGGGAGGAAAATGCTCGTCTTTCATCTCACACAGACTGCATATTTGTTCCGTGACCTGCCAAATCTATTTGGGAGGAGGATTCTTTCTTTGGTGGGAAATATTTGCTGGCATCCAATGAAACCCTCATTTTCAGGGTGAGTGAAGTGTATATCTTCATTTGGCAACCACTGGGCCGCTGAAAAAAGTGATAGGATCATTTCTTTCCTTCAGGTTTTAATTTAGATGTAGAAGAGCTTCAGTAACATCTCACCTGCAAATTAATCTTTGCACAGAGTGTAGAAGACATATTGATTTTATAATTACCTTCAGGAGACAAATTAGAATCGGAACACAGGCAAAACATTGCAGCCCTATACTGAATTTACTTAAACAAAGTTTAAATTGTAGGGGAGCTCACGTTTCCTTTTCATGTCTGAGCTGTCTTGCAGAATATGGCAAGTTGCCGCACAATGCAACTAATGATGGTAAGGCTGCATCATTATTGTTTAAAAACACACACAGGCAGGTTTAAGGCATGCTTGGTGTTCGTTGAAGTATAGATAAAATGTTGGCTTGGTATTAAAACATGGAAACATAAGCCGAAGAATAGATCTGACCATAGTCCTGCAGATCGAAATATACATCCCTTTTCCACTCAAATTCCTCAGCCAAGGGATCTGATCAACAGGGAGCCAGCGAAAGGTATTTACCATGTTAGGTGGCTTGTCAAAGTATTGCGGAGCACTTAAGGGATGATGAAAGGGGCTGGTTTAGCACACTGGGCTAAATAGCTGGCTTTTAAAAAGCAGACCAAGGCAGATCAGCAGCACGGTTCAATTCCCGTACCAGCCTCTCCGAACAGGCACCGGAATGTGGCGACGAGGGGCTTTTCACAGTAACTTCATTGCAGCCTACTTGTGACAATAAGTGATTTTCATTTCATTTCATTTCAGGAGTGGTCGCCAGGATTTGAACATGGCCTGGATAGTTCAGCTGATTTCCTGCAATTCTAAACAGGCCTTTTCTTCTCTCTGAAAACCATGACACCTGTGAAATTGTTGTGACGGTCCATTTGTCCTTCGCTCATCAAAGTCCAAAGACTTGAAAAAAACATTATCAGATAAACAGCTTGATGCCTGGAGTAGCAGTAGCGAGGAATGCAGATGAATGCATTAAGCTGCTAACCCAAAATATAATTTCATATGGTCGATGTTCCTTTTTCCGTCAATAGCTGGTGTTGGTTACTAACCAACAGTTCAGGAAAGATCATTGAGAAAACTGGTGAATGTAAAGGTAGCTTGCTGTCATATCTTCCCTGAGTTAACAAGGAGTTTACCATTTTGTACACAGGTAGAAAGATCTGCATACTGCTCCTGAAAAATAATTTACGATCAGTTGGGTGCGTTTAAGCCCTTAATTTCTCTCGATTGATCCTTTTAACTATATTGATGTTTTTATCCACAAATTAACAATAATAATCTTAATTAGTGTCACAAGTAGGCTGACATGAACACTGCAAAGAGGTTACTGTGAAAATCCCCGGCGCCTGTTCGGATACACTGAGCGAGAATGCAGAATGTCCAATTCATCTAACACGCACGTCTTTCGGGAGTTGTGGGAGGAAACCGGAGCACCCGGACGAAACGCGCACAGCCAGTGGAGAACGTGCAGTCTCCGTGCAGACAGTGACCCAAGCTGGGAATCGAACTCGGGTCCCTGGCGCTGTGAATCAACAGTGCTAAACACTGTGCGACCAGAATCCTGATACTCGTGTGCAAACATTATCTAAATAAATTGCTGAAAATATCATAAATTGGTTTCTGTAACACCACCTGATTATTACTTTCTTAGTATATTTAATTGAAGCACACTTTCCACTTTGGGTCCTCGGAGTAGTAATGTTCCTACTTTTCATGTTTTTCAGCATATGAGCAAAGGAGGAATGATGAAGAAACTCTTGGGGCCCACCAAGCCTCCTTCCTGTTGCACTCTCAATTCGAAAATGACGTGCACTCAGGGTCACGAGTTGATAGGTTTTCATCTGACAAAGCAGGCTGATGTTTGACCTGCATCTTTGGACACAGGGAGCAGGGTCTCCTCCCCCCACCCTCCCCCCTCCCCGCCCCCCCCCCCCCCCCCAAAGGGGAATGCAGGATTGCTCCCTTCCCAACTGCTATTCTGCATTATCACTAAGGGCAGCACGGTAGCACAAGTGCATAGCACTGTGGCTTCACAACACCAGGATCCCAGGTTCGATTCCCCGCAAGGTCTGCACGTTCTGCCCATTTCTGTGTGGGTTTCCTCTGGGTGCTCTGGTTTCCTCCCACAGTCCAAAGACGTGCAGGGTAGGTGGATTGGCCATGATAAATTGCCCTTCGTGACCAAAAAGGTTAGGCGGGGATATTGGGTTACGGGGATAGGGTGGAAGTGAGGGCTTAAGTGGGTCGGTGCAGACTCGAGGGGGCGAATGGCCTCCTTCTGCACTGTATGTTCTATGTTCTATGTTCTAAGGGTTGGGACTGGAAGCATGGTGCAGATTGATGAGAAATTTGTAACCATTCTGAGCAATTGGTGGAAAGCTCCCCCTGCCTCCTGCCCATTTTGGTCAATGCTGCCAAATTATGGAACATCTACAAACACCACTGAGCCAGTTTCGAACCACATTAATCTCCAGAAAAAGGCAAAAGCAGCAATAATAATGTGCTGTTTGTTTGGAGTGGTGCGGGAAAGAGGGTTTCCATTTCATGGGGCATTGGCATCAGTACTGGGGCAGGAGAGACATGTACCGTTGGGATGGTCTTCACCTGAACCATTCTGGGACCAGTGTTCTAGCGAATAGGATAAATAGGTTGGTCACAAGGACTTTAAACTAGCAAGTTGGGGGGAAGGGAAGGGTAAAGCTATGGACAGTATAATGGTTAATGGAGAGCAAGGCAGCAGGTTACGTGACAGGTTATTATCTAGAGATATGGGTTCAAAGACAAGGAAAATTAGGAGAAAGGGTAAGAGGAAAAATAATTTGCGAAAAGTTACTGATCAAGGTGTTAGGATTCATAACAAAGACATAAAAAACAGCATAAGTGTACTTTACCTGAATGCTCGTAGTATACGGGATTAGGTGAATGAGTTGATGGCGCAAATCATCGTGAATGACTATGATTTAGTGGCCATTACTGAAACATGGTTAAAAGATGGTCACGACTGGGAGTTAAATATCCAAGGGTATCAGACTATACAAAAGGATAGAATGGACGGTAAGGGCGGTGGTGTAGCTTTGTTGTTTAAGGATGGCATCCGGGCAATAGTAAGGGATGATATTGGTGCTATGGAGGATAAGGTTGAATCAATTTGGGTGGAAATCAGGAACAGTAAGGCGAAAAGGTCACTGATAGGAGTAGTCTATAGGCCACCAAATAGTAACAGGATGGTAGGGCAGGCAATAAGCAAAGAAATAACGGATGCATGTAGAAATGGTACAGCGGTTATCATGGGAGATTTTAATCTGCATGTCGATTGGTTTAACGAGGTTGGTAAAGGCAGCCTCGAGGATGAGTTTATCGAATGTGTCCGGGATAATTTTCAAGGGAACAAGCGGTCCTCGATCTGGTCCTGTGTAATGAGGCAGGATTGATTAATGATCTCATAGTTCGGGATCCTCTTGGAAGGAGCGACCACAATATGGTGGAATTTAAAATACAGTTGGAGGATGACAAGGTAAAATCAAACACTAGTGTTTTGTGCTTAAAGAAAGGCGATTACAATGGGATGAGAGAAGAACTAGCTAAGGTAGAGTGGGAGCAAAGACTTCATGGTGAAGCAGTTGAGGAACAGTGGAGAACCTTCCGAGCGATCTTTCACAGTGTTCAGGAAAGGTTCATACCGACAAAAAAGAAAGATGGTAGAAAGGGGAAAAATCGACCGTGGATATCTAAGGAGGTGAGGGAGAGTATCAAATTGAAGGAAAAAACATACAAAGTGGCAAAAATTAGTGGGAGACTAGAGGACTGGGGAGTCTTTAGGGGACAACAGAAAACTACTAAAAAAGCTATAAAGAAGAGTAAGGTAGACTATGAAAGTAAACTTGCTCAGAACATAAAAGCAGATAGTAAAAGCTTCTACAAATATACAAGACAAAAAAGAGTGGCTAAGGTAAATATTGGTCCTTTGGAAGATGAGAAGGCAGATTTAATAATAGGAGACGGGGAAATGGCTGAGGAGCTGAACAGGTTTTTTGGGTCGGTCTTCATAGTGGAAGACACAAATAACATGCCAATGACTGATGGAAATAAAGATATGATAGGTGAGGACCTTGAGATGATTGTAATCACTAAGGAGGCAGTATTGGGCAAGCTAATGGGGCTAAAGGTAGACAAGTCTCCTGGCCCTGATGGGATGCATCCCAGAGTGTTAAAAGAGATGGCTAGGGAAATTGTAAACTCACAAGTGATAATTTATCAAAATTCACTAGACTCTGGGGTGGTCCCAGAGGATTGGAAAGTAGCAAATGTGACACCACTGTTTAAAAAAGGAGGTCGGCAGAAAGCGGGTAATTATAGGCCGGTAAGCTTAACTTCGGTTGTAGGGAAAATGCTGGAATCTATCATTAAGGAGGAAATAGCAGGGCACCTGGAGATAAATTGTCCCATTGGGCAGACGCAGCATGGGTTAATAAAGGGTAGGTCGTGTCTGACTAATTTGGTAGAATTTTTTGAGGACGTTACCAGTGCAGTAGATAATGGGGAGCCAATGGATGTGGTATATCTGGATTTCCAGAAAGCTTTTGACAAGGTGCCACACAAAAGGTTGCTGCATAAACTAAAGATGCATGGTATTGAGGGTAAAGTGGTGGCATGGGGAGAGGATTGGTTAACTAACAGAAAGCAGAGAGTGGGGATAAATGGGTGTTTCTCTGGTTGGCAACCTGCAACTAGTGGGGTCCCTCAAGGATCAGTGTTGGGCCCGCAGTTGTTCACAATTTACATAGATGATTTGGAGTTGGGGACCAAGTGCAATGTGGCAAAGTTTGCAGACGACACTAAGATGAGTGGTAAAGCAAAAAGTGCAGAGGATACCGGAAGTCTGCAGAAGGATTTGGATAGGTTAGGTGAATGGGCTAGGGTCTGGCAGATGGAATTCAATGTTGCCAAGTGTGAGGCTATCCATTTTGGGAGGAATAACAGCAGAATGGATTATTATTTAAACGGTAAGATGTTAAAACATGCTGCTGTGCAGAGGGACCTGGGTGTGCTGGTGCACGAGTCGCAAAAAGTTGGTGTGCAGGTGCAACAGGTGATTAAGAAGGTGAATCGAGTTTTGTCTTTCATTGCTAGAGGGATGGAGTTCAAGACTAGTGAGGTTATGCTGCAATTGTATAGGGTGTTGGTGAGGCCACAGCTGGAGTATTGTGTTCAGTTTTGGTCTCCTTACCTGAGAAAGGACATATTGGCACTGGAGGGAGTGCAGAGGAGATTCACTACGTTGATCCCAGAGTTGAGGGGATTAGATTATGACGAGAGGTTGAGTAGACTGGGACTGTACTCATTAGAGTTTAGAAGGATGCGGGGGGATCTTATTGAAACATATAACATTATGAAGGAAATAGATAGGATAGATGCGGGCAGGTTGTTTCCACTGGTCGGGGAAAGCAGAACTAGGGGGGCATAGCCTCAAAATAAGGGGAAGTAGATTTAGGACCGAGTTTAGGAGGAACTTCTTCACCCAAAGGTTTGTGAATCTCTGGAATTCCTTGCCCTGTGAAGCAGTTGAGGCTCCTTCTTTAAACGTTTTTAAGAAAAAGATAGATACCTTTCTAAAGAATAAAGGGATTCGGGGATATGGTGTACGGGCCGGAGAGTGGAGCTGAGTCCACAAAGATCAGCCATGATCTCATTGAATGGCGGAGCAGGCTTGAGGGGCCAGATGGCCTACTCCTGTTCCTAGTTCTTATGTTCTTATGTCATGTTCTTATGTTTGCACCATTTGTTAAATCTGGCTCATAATATACCCTTAAGATCCAAGAGAAATAATTAGAGAATTCGATCATTATTTTGTGCTCATTGATGTGATGTTCCATTGCTGGCAAGGCCAGCATTTATTCCCCATTTCTGTCCTTGGCAATGTGGTGGTGGAGGGTCACCTTTTGAACCATCGCTGTCCATATGCTATAGGTACAATGACAGCTGTTAGAGAGGAAGTTGGAGAATGTTTATTTTTAAAAAAATTTAGAGTACCTAATTATTTTTTCCAATTAAGGGGCAATTTAGCGTGGCCAATCCACCTAACTTGCACATCTTTGGGTTGTGGGGTTGAAACCCATGCAGACATGTGGAGAACGTGCAAAGAAGTTGGAGAATTTTGACCCATCGACAGGTAAGCCTGCCAAAAGACCTCTTTTAAGTTTGGGCCCAGACAGGAGCACATGGAACACCACAAAGTTACATGCATTCCCTTGGCGCTTGTGCTAAACATGGTGCCAGGCAAGGTATGAAGTTACACTTCCACACAGTTCACTCCTCTCACGCATTGGGGCACAATTCTTCGAAACAATGTCTCAATGTTGTCTATGGTGGAAAACACGGTGCAGTTCCCGTCGGGTAGTTCGGTACAATCCAAAGCGCAATCCATCCAGAGCACAAAATTGTTTTTGGAGGGGGAAAGTTTTGCACTGGCAATGAGCGGGGTGGGGTGTCTTCACTGAGATTGGCTGCCATTTTTAAAAGGCACCCTGATATTAAAGTGACAGTAAAGGCCCCTCCCCAAAACATCATCACCGGCATTCGGGCTTCATCCTGCAGCCTTCTCCCCCATCCCACCCAAGGATCACAAGCATTGAGCCTCTCCTGATGGGCCTCCCTTCAGATTTCCTGGGCGGGATTCTCTCAGCCCAGGCTGGGCCGGAGAATCGCTGGGATGGGCGCGAATCGCGCAACGCCGGCCCGATGCCAGTCTGCCGATTCTCCGGAAAGCGGAGAATCGCCGCCATTGGCGCCGGCACGGTCGGCGCGGCGCCGGTCGCGGGCTGCTCTACTCAGCCCCCCCCCCCCCGGCGATTCTCTGCCCGGGATGGGCCGAGCAGCAATGCAAAAAAACCCGAGTCCCGCTGGCGCCGTTCACACCTGCTCTTACCCGGCAGGATTTCGGCGTGCATGCATCCGGGGGCAGCATGGTGGGGGGGAGGGGGGTCCGACCCGGGGGGGGGGGGGGGACCGATCGGTGGAACGGCCTCTCAGGCTGGGGGCCTCCTTTGTTCCGCGCCGGCCCCTGTAGCCCTACGCCATGTTACGTCGGGGCCAGCGTGGAGAAGGGAGCCACTGCGTATGCGCATGCGCAGACCCGCGACGCCCATCTGACGCCGTGAATCAGCAGCTAGAGCAGCGTGGGTTGCTCCAGTTCCATGCTGGCCCCCTGTAGGGGGGGCTGCTACTGAGGCCATGTTGATGTGTTTACGATGGCGTCCCCTATTCTCACCCACATCAGGTCCTATCCCCAATTGTCGGGACAAGTATCCCCCTCGCCACAGGTGAGCGACACCCTATAAGGGGTCATCAAATGCCTTCCCTCCATGTCCCTAATTCATGACATGGCCCTCTTTGGGCCCTCGTCCTTTAGGCCCTGTCCCCTTCTGGCCCACCCCTTCATGCCCCACCCCTTCAGAGCCCACGCCTTCACAGTGCAAACCTGACACTGGCCCCTGCACCCTGGCAGAGACTACCTGGTAGTGAGATTTTGGCACTGTCAGGGTGAAGGGGCAGTGCCAAGACACTGTCCTGCCATGTTCCTGACCACCCAGGGATTACAATGACCGCCAAGGTCACTGGCATGGTCATCACATCTGGTCTCTAATCATGGTTCCCGCTGGCTTCACAGTGCACCAGTGGTTGGGAGAATATCAGGTGCCGGGAGAACCCATGTCAAACCGTACTGGCTTATTTAAATGATGATTTAAATATGCTAATCTGGTTCACACACAGAGAGGACATGAACCAGATTATGTTAGCTGGAATGGGCCGGGAGCATCGGAAACTGTTTAGTGCCTGGCGCAGATCCCACTTCCGGCCTCCTTTTTCCAAAAGAGCGGGAGAATTGCCCCCATAGACCGTAGACTCATTACGGCCAAGAAAGCAATTCGGCCTATTGTGGCAGTACTGGAATTCAGAGTCACTGGGCGCAATTGCTGCCCTTGTAATTTCCTTTTTAAGTTCCCTCTTGCATATTCTATACGCCTCTCGGGCATCTGCTCTTTTGAGCCCTCGATATCTGCCATAAACCTCTCTTTTTCTTTTCATCTAATTCTGTATATCCCTCGATATCCAGGGTTCACTGAATTTGTTGGTCCCACCCTTTTCTTTGATTGGAATATGTGGTCCTCTTTCCTTGTTGAATGCGCCCCACTGTTCCATCACACATTTACCAAAGGTAATCTGCTGGTATTCCACTCTGGCCAAATCATATCTGATTAAAATCGGCCCTCCCTCACTTTGATCTCAATCCCATTCTTGTCCTTTTGTATAACTATATTGAATCTAACGGAGTTATGATCACTGCCTTCAATATGTTTCCCCATTGATACATCAACCATTTGCCCGGCTTCCTTACCTAACATGAAGTCCAGGACTTCTCTTGTCGGTTCTTCCACATACTGGCTTAAAAAGTTCTCCTGGATGCATTTTAAGAATTCCGCCCCCTCTAAACCTTTCACACAATGACTACCGCAGTTAATGTCAGGGAAGTTGAAATCCCCAATGTCATTACACTATTACTTTTATACTTCTCTGAATTCTGCCCACATATCTGCTGTTCTATTTCTCTCGGACTGTTAGAGAGCCTATAGAACACTCCCCAGCAATGTGATTGCTCCTTTTTGGTTTTTCAGTTCCACCCAAATGGCTTTAGTTGAAGAGCCTTCTAAAATGTCGACCCTCCGTACTGCTGTAAATGGTTCCCTGGTCAAAATTGCGACACCCCCTCTTCTTTTACCTCCTTGCCTATCTCACCTGAGGATCCTTTATCTTGGAATATTGGGCTGCCAATCTTTTCCACCTCTCAACCATGTCTCAGTGACAACAATGACATCATTGATGTCATTGACGGGGAAGCGTACCCGCTGACAGTCAAGCAGGCAATTTGGCCCATCCAGGGACCAATTGAAAGCAACTCTATGCCTCGTGTACTTTAACAGCTGATGAGTGGGCCGATTGGCCATATGGCCTTTGTGTTTTCGCTTCAACCTCGATCCAGGGTGGGATGAACTGTCAGGGCTGAAATAAAATTTAAGAAGTTGCCTGGGGACTGAGGTTTGTGTTTGAATGTGTGACCTCGCCACATTTTGCACAGTTTTTCCATCGCAATTTATTTTTTACAAGTCTGCAGGTCCCTGAGACAGCTGCGTAATGGTTGTCCCCTTGAGGGAGCACAATAGAAGTGCCAGATCACACACTCCCTTTACTCAGTGTCCTCCCCTGTCCGGGCAGTGCCAGTTTGCATTTCTGGCTGACTGCCTGTTAATTGGTCAGCCAGCGTGAAATCACGTTCCCAGGCTGATTGTGGCTGAGAGCGCACCTTGTGCCCACGTCCAGACCCGTCGGGGGAGAGGAGCCAAAGAAATGATTGAAAAAGATTGGTTTGACATTTCAGTTGAAAAAGTGTTGGGGGTGCGGCACGGTGGTGCAGTGGTTAGCACTGCTTCCTCATGGCGCTGAGGACTCGGGTTCGATCCCGGCCTCAGGTCACCCTCCGTTTGGAGTTTGCACATTCGCTCTATGTCTGCATGGGTCTCACCCCCACAACCCAAAGATGTGCAGGATAGGTGGCTTGGCCACGCTAACTTGCGCCTTAATTAGAAAAAAATAATTGGGTACTCTAAATTCCAAAAAAAAGTATTTTTTTATTGTATTTTTACAAGCAACAATTTTCATTGGTTAACTGCATGACTGCTGGTGTTGTTTGATCAGAGTGATGCTTAAAAGGATATAAGGCATTTGCCAGCATCACAATCGCACCCAAAGCTGCTCCAACATTCCAGTAAGTTATTACGGCCCTCAGAGTTCTAAATGACAAAATCTCCAGTTGTTCAGCTGTGACAGCAGAAGGAACCTTGGCTTGACGTCTTATTATGGTGGCACTTCCAACAGTACAGCATTCCATGCCAGCTTAGATCAAATCTCTGGAGTACAACTTGAACACACAATTCCCTTCTGGCTCAGCAATGAGAGTGTCACAAAAAAAACTCCAAAAAGAACTCAGTAAGTTGAAAAAAAGTACAAGTGAATAATTCTCAGCATTGTCTTCAGTGTATTCCACATTCAATATCCAGCCATTGAATACAATGCTATAAGGGCAATGAATCTCGCATGTAATAAAGAAACAAAGTTAGCAAGAGTTAACGTATTAATTCGACTGTGTACAGAAATTGTGCATTTTTTCAACTATTAATTTATTTGGTGTTATAATTAATTCGTCAAATTAATTGATTTGAATTCTTTGAAAAAACACACATTGGTGTCTGGCAGAAAGGTGAGTAATGACTGTTTATTTTAAATGGGTGGAAGTCTTTCACTAAAGACAAAGGAAGGTTAGATAAAAGTGCAAAGCGTTTGTTTACTATTATCGCGAACAGTAATTTCCAGGTGTGACCGGTTTTTTCATCAACCTCGGCAGCGGAGAAGACCTTGATCCTTTGCTTTTAAGCGCAGAAAAAGGAAATTTAAGCTACAGCCTGCAAAAAAAATCAAGTAGCTCTTGCTGTAATCTGGATAGCAGTGCAAGCCCGCCAGAAATTTACAACCTTGTGTCAAAGGAACAGTAATTAAAGCCTTGCTGCTAAACTGTTCCAGTAGGGCCATTTCTATAATAGATGGAAAAAGAATGCAAGGGTGCCAGGTTGTCAAGTACCCTACCTGCAGGGTATCTTTCTCCTTGCCACCTACAACTGACAGGATATTTCTCTTCCCCTGTATTCCTAACCCGCCAATACATCGAGAAGCATCTGCGACTTTACTGGGAATGTAAGGCTGTTGACAACGGGTTGAAGTGATGACTCTTCCCATTAATGGCCATGTTATTAACTTCTCCTGTTATTTATTTTCCTCTCAGCCTTTCTTTCTTCTGCAGGCTTTCTGTTAGTTCAATAGTGATAGTGCCTTCATGTTGCTTGTCATCCTACCATACTTAAACTAAGTAAAAGGCCTCTGCAGGGATCATGTGGAGGAGGCTATTCCATTAAATTCTTGGAGCTTCCTGAAGGATTGATGACAACGAATATTATTTCAATATTGATCAAAATGTGGAGAAGGATAAGTCCTTAATCCAAGTAAGTCGTTTGGTATTTCTCCTCGAACATATCTCTCCCCTCTCCATTGTTCTCTTCACTTTGTGCAATTCCATTTTGGGCTCCTCTTCCCACTCACCCATACTGTTACCTCTCCCATTCTTTACTCATTGCATTTTGTCAGCGAGAATTTTGTAAGGGCCCCGAAGAATCCAGCACGAGTTTTAAGGATACAAAATAATAACGTTTATTTACTATAACAATATATACATAACAGTAGCAGTTACTTCCCTTGCTACCTTCTCCTTCCTCCTGGTTCCTGGACTGGCCAGCTTATTTATAGTAGGAGTTTCTCCGCCCCCCTCATTGGGGAAGTTCATACTCCCATAGGATTGTGGGATAGTCATTAGTCCCCAGCCAATCATCAGTAGGCAGGTTATAACAGAGAATTAACGATCTATATAACTGTGGAAGTCAACAGACGCCAACAGAAATTCTTCTTCCCACATTCACACTGATGCAAGTTCGGCAGGAGTCACCTAGCCTTTCAATGCTAGCCAGGTGCCCGCTCTTCTCCTCAGCTCCTCATTTAGCTGTGCAGAGAGTCAAATGTCAGGTTTGAATGGGCACCAGAAAGCCTGAAAATCTGTCCAATCCTTGGTGTTTCTACATAACCAACATTTGTTGGCAATCCCTAATTTCCCTTGAGAAGGTGACAGTGATCCTCCTCTTGAACTGCTGAAGTCTGTGTGGTGCAAGTACACCCACAGTGCTGTTAGGGAGGAAATTCAAGGTTTTGGCAAAAGCAATAATGAAGGAACGGCAATGTATTTCCAAGTAAAGGTGGTGTGCGACTTGGAGAGAACGTCATGGTGATGTTCTCATGCGCCTGCTGCCCTTGCTCTCCCTGGCCAAGAATGTTCTGTGTTGGGAAGATGCAGTTGAAGAAACATCATCAAGTTCCTTTAGGCAGCACATTAGCACAGTGGTTAGCACTGGTGCCTCACAGCGCTCGGGACCCGGGTCCATTCTGGCCTTGGGTCACCATCTGTGTGGCATTTGTACATTCTTCCCATGCCTGCGTGGGTTTCCTCCAGGTTCTCCGGTTTCCTCCCACAGGCCAAAGATGTACGGGGTAGGTGGATCGGCCATGATAAATTGCCCCTTAGTGCCCAGGGATGTGCAGGTTATGTTATGGGGCTGCAGGAATAGGAAAGGGGGGTGAGGTGGACATGGGCTGAATGGTCATTTGCAGGGTCAGTGCAGACTCGATGGGCTGAATGGCCTCCTCCTGCACTGTAGGGATTCTATGATTCTAAGTTGCTGCAGTGCCTATCATAGGTGCTGCACAGGCAGCCACAATAATTCAGGGAGTGAGTGCTTCATTTGGTGGATGGGATGTCACTCAAGTAGACTGTTTCGTCCTGAATGGTCTGAATCTTCTTGAGTGCTATTCGGGTCGGTTTGGGTCAGATCCGGTCGGGGGTGTCGGGCCAGGTTGGATCGGGGAGGTGTCCGGCAGGGTTGAGGGATTGGGCCGGAGGGGGGTGAGGCATGTCCAGCTGAGTCGCGGGCCGGGTGTCAGGCTGAAAGTAGGGTCAATGGATTGATGGGGAGGTGGAGGGTTCCCTTGCAGATGGGGAGGCGGTCGATGGTCGATTAGTTGAGTCTTGGGGCGTGATTAGGGGAAGCCTCTGTGTGGCTTGGTGTGTGGGGTAAGTTCCTTGCGTGGTTCGGTCTGGATCTTTAAAATTGTTCGGCAGAAGTTAAAAGTGGTTTTATTTCTTCAAACTTTTTCTGAGTAGCGATTAGCATAACCCAGTGGAACCATCTGAAGTTAGTGAGTAAAATTGTTTTTTTGGATGGTCTCCAGCGCAATTGCCATGCAATCGCTTACTTGGGAACTTCCAGGAGGGATTCCCAGCGCATCTTTGCGGTTCCCCCTGAATCTAACGCTGGGGAGCCCGGAAGTTATGGCCCACTGTGTTCAAGTCTCTGAAGTCACGATTATCAATGCACAATGTGCTTTGGGGGGCCGAGCGTGCCTCAGCACCCCACATGCAGGAGGTCCCTGGCACAGCCCAAACCCTACAGTGGACCGCGACTAAAATGCTCAACTGGATACAAACTTTTGCAGCTTTTTCATTTTGGAAACAAACAATGAAAAACGCCTGCAAAATATCCCACATGATATTAGAAACAAATTAACTTGTTCTTCGAAAATGTATTTGATTATTAGCTAATGGAGTTGGTACTCTATTTATTTTATTGTAGCACTAGGCTAAAGATAAATGCCAGATTATTGTTGCATAGAGTACAGCAGTTGCACTGAATTTTCACAACGGGCTGTAAACAGTAAAATAGTTTATAAGTCAAACTGACATTCAGCAAACAGTTTCAGCCATGATGTGCATTAATCATAGTAATTATAGTGTCAGACTTTAGTGAGCTTCATAAATAAAACAGTATTATTATGCTATGCTAATGATATACTTAAACCCATCCACTTTCTGGAAACACATTATTTCATGATAATCACTCCAGGTTAAATTACTGTAATCAGTTGCCAACATTTGCCTGAGAAGAAATCTGGCAGGTAAAACACATCCTGCACAGTGCAAGGAAGGAAAGATGAGCTCACAAAGTATTGCGAAAGTGCAGACTAGTCACATCTCAATTACTCTTTTGCTCCTGGTTCCAGAAGCAAAGTCTGAAGCCTCATCTCAAAATGAGTCATTGACTGTGGGTTTTTTGACACTTCCCAAGGATGTGAAAGGTGTTATTCTCATGCAGGCCCCCTCTTTGCCTTTACTTATCATTTTGAACATGTCCAAGAATTTCAACTTCTAGATCAGAATTATACTTTTTTGCAACACAATGGCAATCATGTACAATGTGCAATGATAATAAAGTGATCCCGCAATCGCTTATACAAATATTTTCCACACGCAAATGTTCAACATGTCAGAATTCATTTCTGTTATAACTCGGCAGGGAAGAGTGATCGCAATAAAAATGAGCTGCTTACGGTGAAAGTTCAATCGTCAATCCAGGGGCGAAATTCTCCTACCCGCCCCGCCACATTTCTGCGCCGACCGGCCGGCGGGAGTCTCCGTAACACCGGCCGGTCAATGGGGTTTCCCATTGTGGGGCAGCCCCACGCCGTCGGGAAACCCCCGGGCGCCGGCAAAACGGAGACTCCCGCCGGCGGAGAATGATGCCCCATGTTCTTGGGGTTTACGGCAAGTTCTGAATACAAAGAACAAAGAACAATTACAGTTACAGGTCCTTCGGTACTCCAAGTCTGGACGGGTCATGCTACCACCCTTGGCCAAAACCCTCAGCACTTCCTAGTGCCGTATCCCTCTATACCCATCAATCCCTCTAAACCCACCAATACCTGAAGTTTATCGCTCCAATGAATCACATGATCCTAGATTAATGCTGCATTCTTAATCCAAATGCTACAGGGACATCCACAACCTGAAACTCTGCACTGTGTGTGAATGGGTGAGGCTAAATCCTGCCTTATGGTCAGTCTGAGCTTTGTTTTTATTTTAGTTAAGCGGAACGGGATGAAGAAGGTGAAGTGTTTCAGTGGCAACATTATCTAAAATTCATCTAGTGCCTTCTTAGTGCCACCCATTTCCTCAACAAGTGGAAATGCTACACCCAATACGACACAGTGAGTCGCCCCATAGGATCATCATTGAAACTATCTCCATGGCATCATCATTCCAAATATTTCCATGGCATTACCATTCCAGATGAGAACTTTCCCAATCAACAGTCCACATAGTATGGCATAATATTGAGCTGAGCCTCAAATAAGGTTTTGTATGAATTATTGTGACGTCTTATCAGTTCTCCGAAATGTTAAATCTGCTTTTCTCTTCACAGCTGCTGCCAGGCCTGCTGTGTATTTTCAGCATTTTGTGATTTATTTTATATGGCCAGCCACAGCAGTAGTTTGCTTCGGTATTAGCTACCTCGTCACCAGCAAAGTTGAATCAAGCAATAGCAGCAGCGATGGAGCACATATCCACCTGCAATCACACTGCCTATTTGCTCTGGTTCAATGCCTGTGAACAAGAGCCATTCCCAGCATTGCAGTTCCCATTGTGTTCAGTTTTAGCATTTTAATTCATTATTTTTTTTAAAAACTGATTTTCAACATGCAACTCATTGTGAGTGAATCATCTTATTTGGAATGTCCAACACTGAAACAGACCATTCAGCTCAAATAATTGATCGGTTTACTTCTACGTTGGGCGGCAGGTGGCACAGTGGTTAGCACTGGGACTGCGGCGCTGAGGTCCCAGGTTCAGATCCTGGCCCTGGGTCACTGTCCGTGTGGAGTTTGCGCATTCTCCCCATGTCTGCATGGGTTTCACCCCCACAACCCAAAGATGTGCAGGTTAGGTGGATTGGCCATGCTAAATTGTCCCTTAATTGGAAAAAAAATAACTGGGTACTCTAAATTAAAAAAATATATATAAAAAGGTTTACTTCTACGTCATCTCCTCCTGCCACATTTTGTCCAACCCTGTTGGCGTAAGTTTCTATTCCTTTCTTCATTATATGTTATTTTACCTTCCCCTTAATTATGGTGTTGTTATAGATCAAAGCATTATTGTATAATGTATGAAATAAATATGTTCATTCATCAGATTCCATAACAGAATCACAGAATGATGCAGTGCAGAAGAGGCTCTTCGGCCCATTGAGTCTGCACCGACACTTGAAAAACATCTCACCTGCCTTCCTAAATCCATTTGCCAGCACTTGGCCCAAAGCCTTGACTGTTATGATGTGTCAAATGCTCATCCAGATACTTTTTAAAAGGATGTCAGGCAACCCGCCTCTACCAACCTCCGAGGCAGTGCATTCCAGATCGTCACCACCCTCTGGGTAAAAACGTATTTTCTCACATCCCCCCAAAAACATCCTGCCCCTCACCTTGAACTTGTGTCCCCACGTGACTGACCCTTCAACGAAGGGAAACAGCTACCCTTATCCACCTGTCCATCCCCCTCGTGATCTTGTACACCTCGATCAGGTCGCCCCTCTGTCTCCTCTGATGCAATGAAAATAATCCAAGCCTATCCAACTTCTCTTTATAACTTAAATGTTCCATCCCAGGCAACATCCTGGTGAATCACCTCTGTAAGCCCTCCAATACAATCAAATTCTTCCTATAATGTAGTGACCAGATTCACACAGTACTCCAGCTGTGACCCCACCAAAGTTCTCTACAACTCCAACATATCCTCCCTGCTTTTGGAATCTATGCCTCGATTGATAAAGGCAAGTGTCCCATATGCCTTTTTCACCACCCCATTAACCTGCCCTCCCACCTTCAGAGTTCTATGGAAAAACACGCTGTTATATTTTAAATAATGACATCTAAAATATATATATTACTCTTGAATCCACCAGGATGATAAAATGACCAATAGTCTTCTTGTTGAAAGTTGAACTATTTAATGAGTATTAAAATAATAAATTGAGTCCCTTTACTCAATACTAAACTAACAATAAAGAAATAAAGTATAATCCAGATAACTATATAACTATATACCATTATAACAAACTATTTCTAACTTCTCTCACTCTAGCTATTCTATGTCTTGCTTGTTCACTGTTCTGAATCATCTGCATCATCATCTGACTTAGAAAAGGCGGGAACCCAGTTCTTATAGTATCTGAATGTGAGACATCTAGTGTTGAAATGACTGTACTACATTTACATACATAGAACATAGAACAATACAGCGCAGTACAGGCCCTTCGGCCCACGATGTTGCACCGAAACAAAAGCCATCTAACCTACACTATGCCATTATCATCCATATGTTTATCCAATAAACTTTTAAATGCCCTCAATGTTGGCGAGTTCACTACTGTAGCAGGTAGGGCATTCCACGGCCTCACTACTCTTTGCGTAAAGAACCTACCTCTGACCTCTGTCCTATATCTATTTCCCCTCAGTTTAAAGTTATGTCCCCTCGTGCCAGCCATATCCATCCGCGGGAGAAGGCTCTCACTGTCCACCCTATCCAACCCTCTGATCATTTTGTATGCCTCTATTAAGTCTCCTCTTAACCTTCTTCTCTCCAATGAAAACAACCTCAAGTCCATCAGCCTTTCCTCATAAGATTTTCCCTCTATACCAGGCAACATCCTGGTAAATCTCCTCTGCACCCGCTCCAAAGCCTCCACATCCTTCCTATAATGCGGTGACCAGAACTGTACGCAATACTCCAAATGCAGCCGTACCAGAGTTCTGTACAGCTGCAACATGACCTCCCGACTCCGGAACTCAATCCCTCTACCAATAAAGGCCAACACTCCATAGGCCTTCTTCACAACCCTATCAACCTGGGTGGCAACTTTCAGGGATCTATGTACATGGACACCTAGATCCCTCTGCTCATCCACACTTTCAAGAACTTTACCATTAGCCAAATATTCCACATTCCTGTTATTCCTTCCAAAGTGAATCACCTCACACTTCTCTACATTAAACTCCATTTGCTACCTCTCAGCCCAGCTCTGCAGCTTATCTATATCCCTCTGTAACCTGCTACTTCCTTCCACACTATCGACAACACCACCGACTTTAGTATCGTCTGCAAATTTACTCACCCACCCTTCTGCGCCTTCCTCTAGGTCATTGATAAAAATGACAAACAGCAACGGCCCCAGAACAGATCCTTGTGGTACTCCACTTGTGACTGTACTCCATTCTGAACATATCCCATCAACCACCACCCTCTGTCTTCTTTCAGCTAGCCAATTTCTGATCCACATCTCTAAATCACCCTCAATCCCCAGCCTCCGTATTTTTTGCAATAGCCTACCGTGGGGAACCTTATCAAACGCTTTGCTGAAATCCATATACACCACATCAACTGCTCTACCCTCATCTACCTGTTCAGTCACCTTCTCAAAGAACTCAATAAGGTTTGTGAGGCATGGCCTACCCTTCACAAAGCCATGCTGACTATCCCTGATCATATTATTCCTATCTAGATGATTATAAATCTTGTCTCTTATAATCCCCTCCAAGACTTTACCCACTACAGACGTGAGGCTCACCGGTCTATAGTTGCCGGGGTTGTCTCTGCTCCCCTTTTTGAACAAAGGGACCACATTTGCTGTCCTCCAGTCCTCTGGCACTATTCCTGTAGCCAATGATGACATAAAAATCAAAGCCAAAGGTCCAGCAATCTCTTCCCTGGCCTCCCAGAGAATCCTAGGATAAATCCCATCAGGTCCCGGGGACTTATCTATTTTCAGCCTGTCCAGAATTGCCAACACCTCTTCCCTACGTACCTCAATGTCATCTATTCTATTAGCCTGGGGCTCAGCATTCTCCTCCACAAAATTATCTTTTTCCTGAGTGAATACTGACAAAAAATATTCATTTAGTATCTCGCCTATCTCTTCAGACTCCACACACAATTTCCCATCCCTGTCCTTGACTGGTCCTACTCTTTCCCTAGTCATTCGCTTATTCCTGACATACCTATAGAAAGCTTTTGGGTTTTCCTTGATCCTTCCTGCCAAATACTTCTCATGTCCCCTCCTTGCTCGTCTTAGCTCTCTCTTTAGATCCTTCCTCGCTACCTTGTAACTATCCATCGCCCCAACCGAAACTTCACACTTCATCTTCACATAGGCCTCCTTCTTCCTCTTAACAAGAGATTCCACTTCCTTGGTAAACCACGGTTCCCTCGCTCGACGCCTTCCTCCCTGTCTGACCGGTACATACTTATCAAGAACACGCAGTAGCTGATCCTTGAACAAGCCCCACTTATCCAGTGTGCCCAACACTTGCAGCCTACTTCTCCACCTTATCCCCCCCAAGTCACGTCTAATGGCATCATAATTGCCCTTCCCCCAGCTATAACTCTTGCCCTGCGGTGTATACTTATCCCTTTCCATCATTAACGTAAACGTCACCGAATTGTGGTCACTGTCCCCAAAGTGCTCTCCTACCTCCAAATCCAACACCTGGCCTGGTTCATTACCCAAAACCAAATCCAACGTGGCCTCGCCTCTTGTTGGCCTGTCAACATATTGTTTCAGGAAACCCTCCTGCACACACTGTACAAAAAACGACCCATCTATTGTACTCGAACTATATCTTTTCCAGTCAATATTTGGAAAGTTAAAGTCTCCCATAATAACTACCCTGTTACTTTCACTCATATCCAGAATCATCTTCGCCATCCTTTCCTCTACATCCCTAGAACTATTAGGAGGCCTATAAAAAACTCCCAAAAGGGTGACCTCTCCTTTCCTGTTTCTCACTTCAGCCCATACTACCTCGGAAGAAGAGTCCCCATCTAGCATCCTCTCCGCCACCGTAATACTGCTCTTGACTAGCAGCGCCACACCTCCCTCCCCATTGATCATGTATATTGATATCTGAATATCACTACACATGTTAAGGTCTCTTTGTTCCTCAGAACTTTCCAGTGTCATGCTATTCATTGAATACTTCCTTGTCAAATTTCTCCTTCCAAGGTGTATCACCTCACACTTTCCAGGGTTAAATTCAGAGTTATAGAGTTGGAGCATATCCTTATTTTTGAACTAATCCTCATTTTGACTATGAGATGCTACATTGGACATTAAAGAAAAAAAAAATTTGATATTGTGTTGGATATTAATCCTCAATTGCTTAATTGTGAAAATGGGAGCACCTGCTATGGAACAATCCTGTTTTATCTTTGAGTCAACATGCAAGCTTTGTCATCGTGAAAAGGTTTGAAAGGGAAGTGAGGTTGGGTCAGGGGTGTCAGGAGAACTGTCAGGAGTTGGCCAGCGGGTCAGTGGAGTGTCCTGTGCAGTTTGGGGCTGGGGGTATCCCATTGGGGGGGTGGATCAAAGTGGGGGTTTGGGAATATCGTAGGGGGTTGAGTAGTCAGGAGGATTGGAGGGTCAGGGGCGTAAGGCATTGTCCCGTGAGGGGTTCGGTTTGGGTGTTTAAAGTAGTGCACAAATTCACCAAGGGACCTGAGACAGTGCCTTCCAAACCCAAAACCGCGAACTGGAAGGCAAAAGGCAGCAGACATATGGGTACATCACCACCACCTGGAAGTTCCGCATTAAGCCACTCACCATCTTGACTTGTAAAGATATAGCTGTTCCTTCACTATTGCTGGGTCAAATCCTGGAATTCCCTCCCGAATAGCACTTAAGCGTCACATGCCTGAGTGGCATAGTGAGCCAGATAGGTGTTAAAATTAATCAACAAGAGCTTCAGAGTCACTGAGCAGAAACGTCCCAGAATTTGGCAAAGTGTCAGGCTCAGACAGAAAACTGGCGTGCAACTCATTAGATCCACAGACCCATTCTCTCTCCAAATTGTATTGTATTGGGAGGTACAGTGAAAAGTATTTTTCTGCGAACAGCTCAACAGATCATTAAGTACATGGGAAGAAAAGGGAAGCAAAGAAAATACATAATAGGGCAACACAACATATACAATGTAACTACATAAGCACTGGCATCGGATGAAGCATACAGGGCGTAGTGTTAATGAGGTCAGTCCATAAGAGGGTCATTTAGGAGTCTGATGACAGTGGGGAAGAAGCTGTTTTTGAGTCTGTTCATGAGTGTTCTCAGACTTCTGTATCTCCTGCCCGATGGAAGAAGTTGGAAGAGTGAGTAAGCCGGGTGGGAGGGATCTTAGATTATGCTGCCCGCTTTCCCCAGGCAGCAGGAGGGGCAGATGGAGTCAATGGATGGGAGGCAGGTTTGTGTAATGGACTGGGCGGTGTTCACGACTCTCTGAAGTTTCTTGCGGTCCTGGGCCGAGCATTTGCCATACCAGGCTCTGATGCACCCGATAGGATGCTTTCTATGGTGCATCTGTAAAAGTTGGTGAGGGTTAACGTGGACATGCCGAATTTCCTTAGTTTCCTAGGCGCTGTTGTGCTTTCTTGGTGGTACAGTCGACGTGGGTGGACCAGGACAGATTTTTGGAGGTGTGCACCCCTCGGAATTTGAAACTGCTAACCATCTCCACCTCGGCCCCGTTGATGCTGACAGGGGTGTGTACAGTAGTTTGCTTCCTGAAGTCAATGACCAGCTCTTTAGTTTTGCTGGCATTGAGGGATAGATTGTTGTCGCTGCACCACTCCACTAGGTTCTCTATCTCCCTCCTGTATTCGGACTCATCGTTATTCGAGATCCGGCCCACTATGGTCGTATCGTCAGCAAATTTGTAGATTTGTAGTTTTGTCATGCAGTCGTGTGTGTACAGGGAGTAGAGTAGGGAGCTAAGTTCGCAGCCTTGCAGGGCGCCGGTGTTGAGGACTATTGTGGAGGAGGTGTTGTTGTTCATTCTTACTGATTGTGGTCTGTTGGTCAGAAAATCGAGGATCCAGTTGCAGAGTGGGGAGCCAAGTCCTAGGTTTTGGAGCTTTGATATGAGCTTGGCTGGGATTATGGTGTTGAAGGCAGAGCTGTAGTCAATAAATAGGAGTCTGATGTAGGAGTCCTTGTTTTCGAGATGCACTCGGGATGAGTGTAGGGCCAGGGAAATGGCGTCTGATGTGGACCAGTTGCGACGGTATGCGGATTGCAGTGGATCAAGGCGTTCTGGGAGTATGGAGGTGATGCGCTTCATGATCAACCTCTTGAAGCACTTCATTACGACTGAAGTCAGGGCCAATGGTCGGTAGTCATTGAGACACGTCTGGTTCTTCTTTGGTACCGGTATGATGGTGGTCTTCTTGAAGCAAGTGGGGACCTCGGAGTGGAGTAGGGACAGGTTAAAGATGTCCGCGAATACCTCTGCCAGCTGGTCTGCGCAGGCTCTGAGTGCACGATCAGCGATCCCGTCCAGGCCCGTCGCCTTCCGAGGGTTCACTTTCAGGAAGGCCGACCTGACTTTGGAAGCTGTGATGGTGGGTATGGGTGAATTATGGGCTGCTGGGGCACTCAACAGCGGATTGTTGGTTACTTGCTCGAACCAAGCATAGAATGCATTGAGTTCATCGGGGAGGGGTGCGCTGCTGCCAGAGATACTGTTCGGCTTCACTTTGTAGCTCATTATGTTGTTTAGTCCTTGCCACAACTGCCGAAAGTCTGTCTGTGACCCTAGCTTGGTTTGATATTCTCTCTTGGCATCTCAAATGTTGAGCGCCTTAGCCCAAAATAAATGAGTGGGTATGGTTTACGCTGTCACTCTGGTGGGGCTGGGCCTCAGAAGGCTGGCACTGGGATCCAAAGGTATCGGGGCACCCTTTAGAAAGGAAACACCCCTCCCCGGACAATCCTCGGAGTTCCTATTCCTCCCGCACCCCCTCACAAACCTTAAGGCTCCAATCCATCCCTTACACTGCCTTACAAACCTCGGTGCTGATGTACCCCCTGCCAACAACGCAGAAGTACACTCAGCGCTTACCCCGCACAACACATCACATAAATGTCACCCCCCCCACTCATAGGGATCCCTCTAGAGCCCACCCGGGACTGCCCCAGCGCAGGTTGGCACTTCCTGGTTGGAACTGTGCCAACTTGGCAGTGCCAACCTGGCAATGTCAACCTGTGCCATGCCCGGGGGCTCCTCCCCAGGGGCTATATTCACCTCCCTGGAGGGATTCCCTCAACTGCTTCACGTCAAGCCAAGGGTGCTGTAAACCAGCTTGGTGAGGTTTGAATATTTAGTGAGGGGAATCATGTGGGGGGGGGGGGTGGGGGGGCGTGAGGACGCGAACAATATTTAAATGAATGCAAAAGTATTCAAATGAGGCTCGTGCCCTTTGTGGGCGTGAATCTCGTGACATCGCTGACGAGGAAAATCAGGAAATGCAATCGGTCAGGCAAGAAACGCGTTTTTCAATTCTGGCGAGATTCCCGTCTGCGCCACCACTCCCACAGATGGTGGGCACGGGCTCAGGATTGTGCCCACCATTGCCAAGCCTAGTTACAAATTCCAGATTTAATTTTTTTTGTTACGAGGAATTAAATTCCACCAGCTGCCACGGTGGGATTAGACCGCTTGTTGCCAGAGTATTGGCCTGGTTCTCTGGATTACTAGTCCACTGACCTTACCACAACACTGCCATCCCCTCCCATTCCTGAGAGGTTTTTGTTGGTTTCCTGTCCAAATTTAAAGACCCCATCTACAAGGATCAGAAGGCAATCTGTTGGGCTTCTGAGTAAATAGTACAATATTCTCCTGTCCATTCAGGTCTAAAGAAAGGCCGCACACACTCGAAATGTAAACTCTATTTCTCCCTCTGCAGGTGCTGCCAGACTTGCTGAGTTTTTCCAGCACTTTCTGTTTTTGTTGCGGATTTCCTGCATCCGCAGTATTTTGCTTTTATAACACAGAAACCACTGTTGTGTTAGAATCTCTCAATCTCAGCTCAATTAAGATCAATTTCACGCTCCAAGGCGTGGTCTGCTCCTTTTGCTCCATGTGGCAGGCTGGGGACAGTTCCAGTCCCCAGGGTCAGCATGTGTGCAGGAAGTGTCTCCAGTTACAGCTCCTGGAAGCTCGAGTTTCAGAGTTGGAGCGGCGGCTGGAGCATCCGCGAGTCGGAGAGCATCGTGGTTAGGACGTACAGAGAGGTGGTCACACCGCAGGCTCAGATTCCGCAGGCAGGAAGGGAATGGGTGACAGCCAGGCAGAGCAAGAGAGCGAGGCAGGTAGTGCAGGAGTCTCCTGTGGCCATTCCCCTGCAGAACAGATATACCGCTTTGGATACTGTTGAGGGGAATGATCTCTCAGGGGAAAACAGCAACTGCCAAACTTGTGGCACCACGGTTGGTTCTGCTGCAGAGGGGAGGGGTGATAAGTGTGACAGTGCAATAGGTATAGGGGTTTCAATTGTAAGGGGAATAGACAGGCACGTCTGTGGCCGCAAACGAGACTCCAGGATGGTATGTTGCCTCCCTGGTGCTAGGGTCAAGGATGTCTCGGAGCGGGTACAGGACATTCTGGAGGGGGAGGGTGAACAGCCAGTGGTCGTGGTACACATCGGTACAAACAACATAGGTAAAAAAAAGGGATGAGGTCCTAAAAGCAGAATACAGGGAGCTAGGAAGGAAGTTAAGAAATCGGACCTCGAAGGTAGTGATCTCAGGATTACTACCGGTGCCACGTGCTAGTCAGAGTAGAAATGACAGGATATATACGATGAATACGTGACTGAAGGGATGCTGTCAGGGGGAGGGTTTCAGATTCCTGGGGCATTGGGACCGGTTCTGGGGGAGGTGGGACCTGTACAAACTGGAATGGTTCCACGTGGGCAGGACTGGAACTGATGTCCTCGGGGGGGTATTTGCTAGAGCAGTTGTAGAGAGTTTAAACTAATGTGGCAGGGGGATGGGAAACGATGCAGGAAGTCGGAAGGTAGTAAAACAAGGGCAGGAACAAACGGCAGTAAGGGGGAAAGTGTAAGGCAGAGAAGCCATAGTCAAAAATCATAAAGGGCGAATAGTACAAGGTACAGTGACTGAGGGGAGCTCAGTGAATAGGCCCAGTAATACTAAAAGGAATAAAACGGGAAGTAAAAACATAAATGGAAAGCAAGGCGGCAGGTTGTTACATGAATATATGGGTTCAACGACAAGGAAAATTAGGAGAAAAGTTAAGAGGATAAATAACTTAGGAGAGGGTACTGATTAAGGTGTTAAGATTCAAAGCAGAGGTATAAAAGCCAACATAAGTGTACTTTACCTGAATGCTCGTAGTATTTGGAATAAGGTAAATAAGTTGATGGCGCAAATCATCGTGAATGACTATGATTTAGTGGCCATTACAGAAACATGGTTAAAGGATGGTTACGACTGGGAGTTAAATATCCAAGGGTATCAAACTATTCGGAAGGACAGAGTGGATGGTAAAGGAGGTGGTGTAGCTCTGTTATTTAAGGATGACATCCAGGCAATAGTAAGGGATGACATCGGTGCTTTGGGGGATATGGTTGAATCCATTTGGGTGGAAATCAGAAATAGTAAGGTGAAAAAGTCACTGATAGGAGTCGTCTATAGGCCACCAAATAGTAACATTATGGTGGGGCAGGCAATAAACAAAGAAATAACTGATGCATGTAGAAATGGCACAGCAGTTATCATGGGGGATTTTAATCTACATGTCGATTGGTTTAACCAGGTCGGTCAAGGCAGCCTTAAGGAGGAGTTTTTACAATGTATCCGCGATAGTTTCCTAGAACAGTATGTAATGGAACCTACGAGGGAACAAGCAGTCCTAGATCTGGTCCTGTGTAATGAGACAGGATTGATTCATGATCTCATCGTTAGGGATCCTCTCGGAAGGAGCGATCATAATATGGTGGAATTTAAAATACAGATGGAGGGTGAGAAGGTAAAATCAAACACTAGTGTTTTGTGCTTAAACAAAGGAGATTACAATGGGATGAGAGAAGAACTAGCTAAGGTAGACTGGGAGCAAAGACTTTATGGTGAAACAGTTGAGGAACAGTGGAGAACCTTCCAAGCGATTTTTCACAGTGCTCAGCAAAGGTTTATACCAACAAAAAGGAAGGATGGTAGAAAGAAGGAAAATCGACCGTGGATATCTAAGGAAATAAGGGAGAGTATCAAATTCAAGGAAAAAGCATACAAAGTGGCAAAGATTAGTGGGAGACTAGAGTACTGGGAAATCATTAGGGGGCAACAGAAAGCTACTAAAAAAGCTATAAAGAAGAGTAAGATAGATTATGAGAGTAAACTTGCTCAGAATATAAAAACAGACAGTAAAAGCTTCTACATATATATAAAACAAAAAAGAGTGGCTAAGGTAAATATTGGTCCTTTAGAGGATGAGAAGGGAGATTTAAAAATGGGAGATGAGGAAATGGCTGAGGAACTGAACAGGTTTTTTGGGTCGGTCTTGACAGTGGAAGACACAAATAACATGCCAGTAACTGATGGAAATGAGGCTATGACAAGTGAGGACCTTGAGATGATTGTTATCACTAAGGGAGTAGTGATGGGCAAGCTAATGGGGCTAAAGGTAGACAAGTCTACTGACCCTGGTGGAATGCATCCCAGAGTTCTAAAAGAGATGGCTAGGGAAATTGCAAATGCACTAGCGGTAATTTACCAAAATTCACTGGACTCTGGGGTGGTCCCGGCGGATTGGAAATTAGCAAACGTGACACCACTGTTTAAAAAAGGAGGTAGGCAGAAAGCGGGTAATTATTGGCCAGTGAGCTTAACTTCGGTAGTAGGGAAGATCCTGAAATCTATCGTCAAGGAAGAAATAGCGAGGCATCTGGATGGAAATTGTCCCATTGGGCAGACGCAGCATGGGTTCATAAAGGGCAGGTCGTGCTTAACTAATTTAGTGGAATTTTCTGAGGACATTATCCGTGCAGTAGATAACGGGGAGCCAATGGATGTGGTATAGCTGGATTTCCAAAAAGCCTTTGACAAGGTGCCACACAAAAGATTGCTGCATAAGATAAAGATACATGGCATTAATGGTAAAGTAGACGGCATGGATAGAGGATTGGTTAATTAATAGAAAGCAAAGAGTGAGGATTAATGGGTGTTTCTCTGGTTGGCAATCAGTAGCTAGTGGTGACCCCCAGGGATCAGTGCTGGACCCACAACTGTTCACAATTTACATTGATAATTTGGAGTTGGGGACGAAGTGCAATGTTTCCAAGTTTGCAGACGACACCAGGATGAGTGGAAAAGCAAAAAATGCAGAGGATACCGGAAGTCTGCAGAGGGATTTGGATAGGTTAAGTGAATGGGCTAGGGTCAGACAGATGGAATACAATATTGACAAATGTGAGGTTATCCATTTTGGTAGGAATAATAGCAAAAGGGGTTATTATTTAAATGATAAAATATTAAAACATGCTGCTGTGCAGAGAGACCTGGGTGTGCTAGTGCATGAGTCGCAAAAAGTTGGTTTTCAGGTGCAACAGATGATTAAGAAGGCAAATGGAGTTCTGTCCTTCATTGCTAGAGGGATGGAGTTTAAGACTAGGGAGGTTATGCTGCAATTGAATAAGGTGTTAGTGAGGCCACACCTGGAGTATTGTGTTCAATTTTGGTCTCCTTACCTGAGAAAGGACATACTGGCACTGGAGGGTGTGCAGAGAAGATTCACTAGGTTAATCCCAGAGCTGAAGGAGTTGGATTACGAGGAGAGGTTGAGTAGACTGGGACTGTACCCGTTGGAATTTAGAAGGATGAGGAGGGAATCTTATAGAAACATATAAGATTATGAAGGGAATAGATAGGATAGATGCAGTCAGGTTGTTTCCACTGGTTGAGGAAAGCAGAACTAGGGGGCATAGCCTCAAAATAAGGGGAAGTAGATTTAGGACTGAGTTTAGGAGGAACTTCTTCGCCCAAAGAGTTGTGAATCTATGGAATTCCTTGCCCAGTGAAGTAGTTGAGGCTCCTTCATGAAATGTTTTTAAGATAAAGTTAGATAGTTTTTTGAAGAATAAAGGGATTAAGGGCCGGTGTTCGGGCCGGAAAGTAGAGCTGAGTCCAAAAAGGATCAGCCATGATCTCATTGAATGGTGGAGCAGGCTCGAGGGGCCTGAAGGCCTACTCCTGCTTCTAGTTCTTATGTTCTGATGTTCAATTATGCTCTGGCTACAATTTAGCACAACAAAGGACCAAATCTGAAATCTCCATAGATCAGCTTTTTCTTTTATAAATTTAGAGTGCCAAATCAATTTTTTCCAATTAAGGGGCAGTTTAGCGTGGCCAATGCACCTAGCCTGCACATCTTTGGGTTGTGGGGGCGAAACCCATGCAAACGGATCAGCTTTTTAATGAATAAACTAGTCAAACCATCCGGTTAATTCTCCAATGGGTTTTCCGATTGAACATTACACAGCAAAAGACTGGCAAAACAAAATATATAATGGCCATTTATGCCATATATCTGGAGTCACAGCAAGGCGGTGGTAGATCCTCTGTGGAATTCCCACAGCTCTATTTGCATTGAGGGAATGGAGCATATGGAGAGAGGTTTCTTCTCTCTTGAGCTCTCAGTTCATTCGGATGCCTGGACGAAATGGCGACAAAGTTGGTGTCTTTATTTTTGTTTCTTTAATTATTTCACGGGATGTGGGCGTGGCTGGCAAGGCTAGCATTTTTTGTCCATTCTGAAGTGCCCCTGAACTGAGTGCCTTGCGAGGTAATTTCGGAGTCTGCCACCTGGCTGTTTGTCTGGAGTCGCATGGAGGCCAGACCAGATCAGGGTGGCAGATTTCCTCAAGAAAATTAGCAACCAAATGGGCTTTTCCGACAACCGATTGTAGTCTCATGACCGGGATTACTGAGACGAGCTTCATTTCCTGCATTTTATTAATTGAATTCAAGTTCCACCAGCTGCTATGACGGGATTTGTACCTGGGCTTACGCTATCAAGAAAGTCATAAGAAATATAAAAGCATCTTGTTTCAGTGATTAACTATGACATCCATCGACTGTTATTGCTCCTTTACATCTAATTTGAAACTCAATAATGAGGGCTGAAAATCCAGTGTAGCTGCATGGATGCAGCTTAGACACACCCAGATGCGTGGCAAAATTTGGTTTAACTCTATCTACAAGTTTGCTGATGACATGACCGTAGTGGGTTGGATACAGGAGGGAGATAGCGAACAGAGCGGAGTGGTGTAACGAAAACAATGCCAGTAAAACTAAAGATCTGGTCATTGACTTCAGGAAGTAAAGTACTGTACACACCCCTGTCTGCATCAACGGGACCGAGGTGGAGATGGTTGACAGCTTCAAATTACTAGGTGCGCATATCACCAAACATCTGTCCTGGTCCATCCACGTTGACGCTACCACTTAGAAAGCACAACAGCGCATTTACCTCCTCAGGAAACTAAGGAAACTTTGCATGTCCACAGTGACTCTTACCAACTTCCACAGGTGCACCATTGAAAATATCTTATCTGGCGACATCATAGCCTGCTATGGCAACTACTCGGCCCAAGACCGCAAGAAACTTCATAGAGCCACAAACACAGCCCAGTCTATCACACAAACCTGCCACCCATCCATTGATCTGATCTACACCTCCCACTGCCTTGGGAAAGGGGCAGCAAAATCAAAGACCCCTCCCACCTGGCTTACTCACTTTTCCAACTTCTTCCATGGGGCAGGAGATACAAAAGGCTGAGAACACGCACGGACAGACTCAAAAACAGCTTCTTCCCCGCTGTTACCAGACTCCTAAACGACCATCATTATGGACTGACCTGATTAATACTACACACCTGTATGCTTCACCCGATGCCGGTGTCTGGGCATTTACGTTGTGTACCTTGTGTTGCCCTATTATGTATTTTCTTTTCTTTTCATGTACTAAATGATCTGTTTGAACTGCAAGCAGAAAAATATTTTCACTAATAAACAAATCCAATCAATTTGCTTCAAAAAACCTCTGGCATTTACACCAGTGACCTTTCTTGGACTAAGGATGTTCCTTCTTTTCTGAAAATTTTGGCTTGAATTTTGTCATGTGGGTTTGCAGTCCCAATTTCGGCCTCAATTCCGGGTCAGGATGCCGAGCACAAACTTCCCAGAGTTAGCGAATTATGAATCACCTCTGACCATCCTGTCTAATTAAGGACGGTGGGAAGACCAGAGACGTTGAACATACAATTGAGGGGTTGGCAGTCTCACCAGGAGAGGTGAGCAATGTGGGAGATGAGGAAGACTTGGAGGGCATTCTCAAGATGAACGTGCGGATGAAGGCTTCCTTCTTCAGCTGAAATGAAAGAGACAACAGGATGCAGGGAGAGCCCATCCAGAAAAATGCCTGCAGCTGTTCCAGAAACCCTTTGAGATTGTGCTCCCCTGACACACCATTTAATGCAGCCTGTGGTATTTCATTGCTCTCCCAGCGAGAAGCCGTCACAAAAGAGCTGAAAGCCCCAAAGCATGGCAGTGTGGGTGGGTGGCGAGGGCACTCCAATGGTGAGAGGTTGCTGTGGCCTTCGAAATATAGCCCCTTGGTAGTCAAATTGGCTGCCCTCGTCCATGGACTTTTGTATTAAATTCACAGAGGCAGAAGTCCCTTCACCAGAATTCCTTTTATTTACAAAACCAACAGCCGAACAACCAGGTGCATTCAGCTTGCTGTCTACACTGGGAGTGTAGAGGATCTGACACTCCCTGTTATATACGCAGAAAGGGGTTCCCTGATTGGGCCACTAATCAGGGAACTCATATTCTAATTGGTCAATCTCAAAGGCCTGGCCTAAATCATTACAACCCCCCCCCCCCCCCCCCCCGGGGGATTAATGGCTGGGGATTAATGGCTAGGCGCCAGGTGAGCGCCTGAGGGATAGTTTGCCCGTTTCCCCCGGCGGCAGGGGCACAGCTGCAGCATCATCCATTGTGTCCATGTCCGGGTCCGATGTCCTCACCAGTGGTGTCGGAGGGGCGTGAATAGTTTATCGGGGAGGACTCTCCACAGTCCTCGATATGCTGGTCTGAGTTAGCTCTGGGTGAGGAAATGAATCGGAGGCCCGCACCTGGTCCAGGTGTTTTTTAATTACAAGGCTTCCCACACGTATCTCATTTGACACAGGTCCTGTCCTGGCCTTGACTGTTCCTGCTATCCATGTGTGGCCATTGGCATAATTTCTGGCCCATTCCTTTTCTCCTGCGTTGAACTGCCTTTCTCGGCGAATGTTACCGTGGCCCCTGCATTGGGTCTTTTGGTGTCACTCTACTCTTCCGCCTAAATTTGGGACTGGTAGACTCAACCTGGTTCGGAGTCATCTAACCATGGGTAGCTCCACCGGTGCTATTCCCGTTGTGGCATGTGGGGTTGTCCTGTAGTCAAATAGCCAGCGTGACAGTTTGGTGTCTAATGATGCTGCTGACTGTTTTTTCAACCTGCCTTTTAAGGTCTGGACGGCTCTCTCCGCCAAACCATTCGATGCTGGATGGTATGGTGCCTTCCTTATGTGCCAAATGCCATTTGAATTCATGAATTTTGTGAAGTCCTGGCTGGTGAAATTCGATCCATTATCCGAAACTAATACCTCCGGGATACCATGGGCGGGATTCTCCCCTACCCGGCAGGGCAGGGGGTCCCGGCGGGACGGAGTGGCGTGAATCCTCTGCACCTTCAGTGGCTAGGCCCACCCTGGAGTGGTTTGCACTGCACCGGCCGGCGGGGAAGGGGCTTGGCGCCACGCCAACCTGCGCCAAAGGGCCTCCACGGCCGGCGCGAGTTGGCGCATGAGCGGGAGCGCCAGCGTGTGCTGGCGTCATCCCAGCGCATGCGCGGGAGGGTTCGTCTCCGCATCGGCCATCGTGGAGGACCGCAGCGGCCGATGCGGAGGAATAGAGTGCTCCCATAGCACAGGCGCCGGATCGGTGGGTCCCGATCGCGGGCCAGGCCACCATGGGGGCACCTCCCGAGGCCAGATCCCCCCGAGCCCTCTCGAGAACCCCGGAGGCCGCCCACGGAGCTGGGTCCCGCCGGTAGGGACCAACCTTGATTTACGCCAGCGGGACCCTCGTTAAACGGGCGGGACTTCAGCCCATCGTGGCCCAGATAATTCAGGCGGCCCCGGGGCCCATTGAGTCGCGCAGGTCCCCGCCATTCTCCGAGGCGGGCGGCGCGATTCACGCCGACCCCCGGCAATTCTCCGACCCGGCGGGGGGGTCAGAGAATCCCACCCCAGGTGTTGCAAACGAGGCGCAAAGTTTTTCGATAGTAGCTGTTGTATTTGCAGAGTTCATTTTGTACACATCCAGCCATTTGTAATGGGCGTCTACTATTCCAAAAAACATTGAAACCATGAATGGGCCTGCAAAATCGACATGAAGTCCCGACCATGGTCTACCTGTCCATTCCCATGGGTGCGGCGGGCTGCCAGTGGCCCCTTCTGCGCTTGTTGGCATTCTAGGCACCGACCTACCAATGCCGCTCTGTCTGTGTCCAGGCCCGGCACCAGATATAGCTCCTAGCCAGCATCTTCATTTTTGAGACTCCAGGGGCCCATGATGTAGTTCAGCCAGTAAGGCATGACGGCCTTGACTTGGAACTAAAACTCGAGCCCCCCATAGCAGTATCCGGCCTTCCACAGTGATCTGCTATCTTCTGCTCCAGTAAGGATGGGATTCCGCCTGGTCCGGTCTTTCCACCTCCCCCGTTAGCACCATGTGTTTTACTTTTGATAAAACTGGGTCCTTTTGAGTCCACAAACGAATGTTCTGCGCTGCACTGGATGGGTGTCCAGAAAATGTAATGTCATCAGTTTCCTCTATTCTGGGTACTAATGGTGGGGTGTCCGGTAATGGCAGCCTGCTTAATGCATCGGCGTTTGCCACCCAGGTTCCCCGCCGATGCTCCAATTGATACTGGTAAGCCACCAGTAATAGGGCCCAGCATTGGATCCAGGCCGAAGCTATTGGTGCCACCACTTTGTCTTCTTTCAGCAAACCCAGCAATGGGTCTGTTTTCCTTGGAGAGAGGAAAGCTGAGAGGAGACTTGATCAAGGTATTCAAAATCCTGAGTTGCATGGACAGGATAATTAGTGAGAAACTGCTCCCACTCAAGAGAGCATCATGAACTAGTGTACAGATTTAAAATAATTGGCAAAAGGAATAAAAGTGAAGCAAGGAAAATTCTTTTCACCCAGAGGTTGGTTGCAACCTTCCTGAGAGGGTGATAGAGGCAGGTTCGATTGAGGCATTCAAAAGGGAATTGGATTGCTTTCTGTGCAAGGTTATGGGAATAAGACAGGGGAGGGAGATTTGGCAAAATGATCCTACAGAGAGCCAGTGCAGACTCAATGGGCCGAATGGCCATCCCCTGCTCTGCAAAGATTCTGTGGAGTGGACTGCTTACTTGTTTCCCAGCTTGCTCCTGGGAAATCCGCTGGGAGACAGGAAGGCACCAGGGATTCTTCCTGATGCAGTTTTTCCCCATTTCCCTTCAGCACCTGTTCCCATCCCCCCATCTCCAAAGCCATTTCCACAGGACCAGGAAAAGACTGCCCATTCTTTCCCCACTCTTGGGACTTACAACTACATTTCCACTTTACTGACTTGCTGGCGTTGCAGAAATTGCAGTTAGGATGATATCTGTCTTGTGCTAGCTGACTACCTCCTCTCCCTTGAAAGCATCACCTTGTGTTTCTCAAGGGAAACAGAAAGATAAGCAGATGATAGATAGGGTCAATAGAAAATGAAATGTACTTAAGAAAGGAGATTTTGAAGAAACAAAGGGACAGGAAGAATTTCGCTTACATGTGGAGTTGTGCAAATCAAATTATGGCAATAAATATTCATGTTATCTTAACATATTTCAAGCATTAAAAAGTACGATTAATATCGAGAAAATGTGCCACTGTAATTTATCCATTCGTTTTGGATTTCTTTATTTCTCAATGTGCAAAATGACAATATAATTTAATGAAAAGCTCAGGCATTAAATCATTGAAGTTCTAATTACTGTTGGATTCATTCCCACTGGTCAGAGCAAATGACACTGCAGCAGATGGAGAGACTTCACACTTCACTAATGGGTTAGTGTTGCCTGCTGCAGCCTGAACTTCCTAACCAATAGGGAAGGATCTTATCATGGATTAAAATGTATTATTTCCTTTCATTCACGTCTGCAAACAGTGGAGAGAGGCTGCCTGTGAACTTACTTTTATTTTGTTAAATGCTGTTTTCATGATGCGCGGTTGATTAAATTGGAGGAGCATGCTGGGGAATAAAATCAAGTTAATAGCGGTTCGAGGTGGAAGTAAATTTCAAAAACAGCACTGAAAAATAATATCTTGTTACTGTAATTATGTTTGAGCAACTCACGCCCTGTGTAAGCACAAAGCTTACTCCTGGAACATTCCTATCCTTCAAGGACTTATCATGCGCATTAAGCAAACACAATGAATACTCTCCAAATCATTTCTGGATATTGGAATTTTCTGAATTATGGAAATACATTAGAATACCGAACTACAATGAAAATGAAATGAAAATTGCTTATTGTCACAAGTCGGCTTCAATGAAGTTATTGTGAAAAGCCCTTAGTCGCCACATTCCAGCGCCTGTTTGGGGAGGCTGGTACGGGAATTGAACCGTGCTGCTGGCCTGCCTTGGTCTGCTTTTAAAAGCCAGATATTTAGCCCAGTGTGCTAAACCAATGAAAGCACCGTTGTTCTAATTATTTACCTGAATAATGAAACAGTGATTAATAATAATAATCTTTATTGTCACAAGTAGGCATACATTAACACTGCAATGAAGTTACTGTGAAAAGTCCCTAGTCGCCGCATTCCGGTGCCTGTTCGGGTCCATGGAGGGAGAATTCAGAATGTCCACATTATCTAACAGCCCGTCTTTCAGGAGTTGCGGGAGGAAACCGGAGCACCTGGAGGAAACCCACATAAGCACGGGGAGAACGTGTAGACTCCACACAAACAATGACTCAAGCCAAGAATTGAACCTGGGACCCTGGCACTGTGAGGCAACAGTGCTAACCACTGTGCTACCGTGCTGCCACATTATAGAGAAGGAACAACAATCGTTTACTCAGGAATGTTTCCGCTCCCAAAGCCCTGGGCGGGATTCTCAGGCCTCGTCCATGGCAGCATCCATTACAAGCGAGAAAGGAAAATGCGGCGTTCCAGCCCAAATTCCATTCACTCTCAGCGGCACTGGAGAATCCCAGCCACGAACGAGGCCGAAAGATTTCAGCCCCTGTTCAAAAATTATGCGGGTGACGTCAAAACAATTCTGGACAACTGGGGTTTCCAAACAGTAGATTTCCAGACCACAGAGGTTATAGCATAATATGGAACACCTCAACATTTCATTCGTAGTGTTCCTTAAAGTCGGGTTTCATAGATGGGATCAGAATCTGTGAACATGTTAACACAGGGGCTGGTTTAGCACAGGGCTAAAGAGCTGGCCTTTAAAGCAGACCAAGGCAGGCCAGCAGCATGGTTCAATTCCCATACCAGCCTCCCTGAATAGGTGCCGGAATGTGGCGACTAGGGGCTTTTCACAGTAACTTCATTTGAAGTCTACTTGTGACAATAAGCAAATTTCATGAAATTTCATTTCATTTCATGTACCAGCTCTGAATGGGGTGGCTTGATGAGCCAAAAGACTTTTCCCACTCTAGTCTTCTGAGAGAGAATTTCAACTGAGTCCTCCCATCACAACTTTAGCGGAAACCTCAGAGAAATTGACATGAATGGCATTTTCCCTCGGATCCTACTGACCCAATGTTGGGAGATTGTGGTATATAAATCTCAGCTGTATGTTACTTCTGTTGTATTCTAGGCGTTGACTGAATCTAGGTAGTTACCATGACCTTTTCCACTTGAGGGACCCCTGTTCGATTCCCAGCTTGGGTCACTGTCTGTGCGGAGTCTGTACGTTCTCCCCATGTCTGCGTGGGTTTCCTCCCACAAGTCTCGAAAGACGTGCTGTTAGGTGAATTGGACATTCTGAATTCTCCCTCAGTGTACCCGAATCGGCGCCGGAATGTGGTGACCAGGGGATATTCACAGTAATTTCATTGCAGTGTTAATGTAAGCCTACTTGTGACATTATAAAAACGTCTCTCTGTATTTTTCCAAAAAATATTGATCTCAAATTATCTGCCCGATAGTAATCTAACTTAAAATAAGGAGACCAAATAAGGAGCCTTCAATTCATGTAAAAAGAACTGTAACTGGAATTAAGCAATCCTGACAGCAGATTGCCTAACTATGGCAGCGTCATAGAATTTATCATAGAATTTACAGTGCAGAAGGAGGCCATTCGGCCCATCGAGTCTGCACCGGCTCTTGGAAAGAGCACCCGACCCAAGCCCACACCTCCACCTTATCCCCATAACCCAGTAACCCCACCCAACACTAAGGGCAACTTTGGATACTAAGGGTAATTTAGCATGGCCAATCCACCTAACCTGCACATCTTTGGACTGTGGGAGGAAACCGGAGCACACGGAGGAAACCCACGCACACACGGGGAGAATGTGCAGACTCCGCACAGACAGTGACCCAAGCCGGGAATCGAACCTGGGACCCTGGAGCTGTGAAGCAACTGTGCTAGCCACAATGCTACCGTGCTGCCCTTCGTGTTGTCCGTCATGACAGAGTGCTTCAACATTTAATAAGGATATTTACTGTCAGGTAGAGGTGGAGATGGGAAGAGAAAAGTAAAAATTTAACAATTATTATGGAGGCATGAAATTGTGGACTCGAATTTTGTGATCAATGGTGAAGCAAGGGCACTTACTGCTGACTTTCAAGTAAAATGCCCCCTTCCCTGCATCATCCCCATAACCTTGCACAGAAAGGGTTATTCCAGCCTCATTTGACCCGGAGTCACAACACAGGTGATATTAGATGTTCTCTGAATACCCGTGGCTTTGGTTGAGTTAAATTGATCACAGTCACCAAGTTGTAAAATTTAGACATGAGTAACCTTTCATTATTAACAGCAATTATAATCAAATAGGCAAAGATACAACTGGCTATCTGATTCCCAACCCTACCACCCTTCTAACTACCCCCACTCTCACACACACACAGACAAACAGCACAGAAGTAAAGAAAATATAATAAAATAAAAGGATAAGAATCTTTGATTCAGATGGATGTCTTCCAGTTAGTTTCTTTCTCAAGGTAAGGCCTTCAGTGGTTACTTTCTTTTCCTTCAACTTGTAATGATCCTTATTGCAGACTCTCAGAGGCAGCAGGCAACCGGCAGCAGAGGAAGGGAGAAAGCACAGCTCCTCTTCCTGCGAGAGCCCAGAGGCTTTTGGCAGGTTCTCTCTGAAAAAAACACCCGGCAGGAACCAATCGCTGACTATTGTCAGGAAGAACACTGTCGCTGGCCAACACACCAGTTGCCAGTTCGCCAAGCAAACTGGCTTCCTCTGAAATTGGTTTCTCCGACTCACTCTGCCCCAATGAATCTACTTCTCCTTTCCAAAATACAAAACCTAGGAACACACTGGGTGGGATTTTCCACTCCCGCGCTGAAGTGCCCACACCGTCGTGAACGCCGTCGAGGTTCACGACGGCGCGAAACGGCCCCTATCCCAACCGATTCAGGGCCCGATAATGGGCTAGGAGCGGGGCCGCGTCATTTACACGCGCCAGGCCTTGTCGCCACATAAAGGCGGCACCGCACACATGACGCGGCCGGCGCCGCATAACTGGCGTCACCCGCGCATGCGTGGTTTCCGTCCTCTCCGAGTCCGCCCCACAAGAAGATGTCAGATGGATCTTGCGGGGCTGTGTAAGAAAGGAGGTCCTCCTTCAGAGAGGACGATCCGACGATCGGTGGGCACCGATCGCGGGCCAGACCCCATTTGAGGCCCCCCCGGTGCGGGATCCCCCCTCGCAGGCCGCCCCCCCAGCGTTCCCGCGCTGTTCCCGCCGGCAGCGACCAGGTGTGGACGGCGCCGGGGGGAACCCGCCGTTTTGGCCTGGCCGCTCGGCCCATCCGGGCCTGAGAATAGCAGGGGTGCCGGAGAATCGCGATTTTGGGTGTCTCGGGCGATTCTCCGGCCTGCGCCGTGCGGAACTCGACGGGGCCGATCTCGCCGCTTGGGAGAATCGCGGGAGGGTGTCGGACCGGCGTCGCGGGAAAATTCGGCGACCCACGCAATTCTCCCAACCGGCGCGGGAGTGGAGAATCCCGCCCACTATCCTGGAAGCAACTCTTCTGCTAGGGGCAGCACAGTGGCACAGTGGTTAGCATTGCTGCCTCACGGCGCCGAGGTCCCAGGTTCGATCCCGGCTCTGGGTCACTGTCTGTGTGGAGTTTGCACATTATCCCCGTGTTTGCGTGAGTTTTTGCGAGGATTGAACCCGGGTCCTTGGCACTGTGTGGCAGCAGTGTTAACCACTGTGCCACTGATATGTGGACCATTCTGTTGTCATGGAGAATTTTGACATGTGATAAATAGAAAATTATTCTTTCAGGCCCAATGAGACTGTTTAGCAGTAATTATGAATTTAATGTGCTATTATAAACACAGATATAGCTTACCCAACAAGAACTTTCAAGGGGTTTTATTGTGAGTCTAAGGGTTGAATAATATGTGGCCTGTATCACGCCCGGACAGGTGTCTTATTAGGTGCGATGATGTTGAGTTGCGACATCAACATGCTGGATGGTGATAATGTGCCAGACAGGCAGCCGGAGAAATCAGGAGCCCACCCACCTTATTCAAGTTGATTCAGATTGGATTGTAAAGCTTATTCAAGGTGCAACTGACTGCAATACTACATGCTGCGAGCAACGGCGTGCTCAGAGGATGTGAAGCACAGCAGGTGGGCATCTCGTTTTTTTGTACAAAATGATTGCAAGGGCAGTTTTGAAGGCAGCAGGGGAGCCATTTGTTTGATGTCAGTTTTCTGGCTGTTGTGTGAGCTGATATTACTGTGGTTTGAGCATAGACTCTGCTGTTCTAGGGCTTCAGTGAGCCAGCAGAAATGTGAAGTTGGTGCCACATCTTCACCTTCCCCTGTTTGGTTGTAAGAATATGAGGATACTGGTCACCATGGGAGAATTATCCAGTGAAGAGGAGAGGAGGAGGAGTAAAAGGTGAAAGAGATTGAGAAGAAGAACGAGAAGGCCGGCTGGCCAGAGACAGGGTGCACTCATGGTGCATGAGGGAGGCAGACCTGCACTGGAGCAAGTAGCTGATGAAAGCATGATGCTACAACCATGGAAGCATTGAGTAAGGACTTATGCTGCCAATCAAGGGTGTAGATGGAGAATGAGGTACCTGAGAATTCCTGAGACACCATTCCACAGGAGACTCAGGCTCTCTGGAGTCACAGTGACCTCTCTCTGTGAGATGCTGACCGGGGGGGGGGGGGGGTGGGGGGGGGGGGGGGTAGCTTTGAAGTGCGTGGCTGGTCGCCCAACACCAGTTGCCACCAAGGTAACAGTTGCACTGCATTTCTTTGCGACTAGATCCTTTCAGGCAGCCTGTGGAGACCCCAGTGGCAGAATGCAGCCTGTTGCACACCACGGCATTTAAGTTAGCATCGCCCCCCCCCCCCCCCTCCCCCCGGGGTTTCCTGGCTGCCGCACTGCCCAAGCTTGTGGGGAATTTAGGGGTGCTTTGGATTCGGCTGTGGGTGGGGTCCACCCTGTCCATGCAGGTAATGCGCAGTCGGGAACGTAGGCCTGGGCGTTGCGGGAGGCTACATCTAGGGAGTGCGCTAGTTTCCGTGGCTCTTTAAGCCCTAGCGTGTCGTTTTCCAGCAGTCGCTGGCGGATTTTAGAGGACAGCATGCCCGCAACAAAAGCATCCCGTATTAAGAGATCGGTGAGTTCATTGACTGAGACTTGTGGACAATTACAGTTTTTACCTAACATTAACAATGCGCGGTAAAAATCGTCCAGTGATTCCCCTGGGATCTGCCATCTGGTAGCTAAAAGATGCCAAGCGTATACCTGATTCATAGTGCGGACGTAGTGCTCTTTTAACAAAGTCATTGCGTCCTCGAAACCGTCCGAGTCTTCGATAAGCGTGTAGATTTCTGGGCTCACCCTTGAGTGGAGGACTTGCATTTTCTGTTCCTCCGTGGGGGTAGTCAGGGGCGCCCCGATGTACCCGTTGAAACGTGCCAGCCAATGTTTAAAAGTTGCTGCTTCATTTGCCGCGTGGGTGTTGATTTGTAGACACTCTGGCTTGATGCGGAGAGCAGTCATTCTTCAATTTTGTTCATTAAATTGATGCATGATCAATCACTACTGAAGTGAGATCATAGTCCAATTGAAGGCTTTAATGAACAAGTAGTTACCCCAGCAACTTCGGTACAGAATGACTGCTGTGGGTGAAACACAGACTCTTATACTCCGCCTGCTGGGCGGAATCAGCAGGCAAGTTCCACCACTCATACTACAGTGTAAGGTCTCTCCCACCTCGGTACCGCGATACCCCTAATAGAGCCTACCACAAGTCTTTACTAATGTAATGTTCCGAAAGGCAGGATAATGCATTCCATTTTCCAGGGACCGCCACAATTAATGAGAATAAGCTAGAGGCTTTGCAGAGACTTCAGGTTTCCCCAGGGTTCGGAAACCAATAGATTGCACTCACATTACCATTAAGGCTCCAACATGCCATTCCATCTACATTTATTAACAGGAAAGCCGATCACCCTCTTTAAGTGTCCAGTTGCTACGTGGCCACCATAGAAGAGTTATTCAGGTCTGCAATATAAACCCGAGCAGCCGCCACAACTCCTACATTCTCTGGAACTGCCAGGTGCCAGATATGTTTAGTGGATCTGATGTCCTGGATGGTTGGCTTCTGCCTGACAGGGACTACTCTTTGAAAAAATGGCTCCTAACACCAGTGAGGGCCCCTAGACCAGATGTGGAGAGAAGCTGTAACGACAGCGACAGCACCACAAGAGTCGTCATTAAGCAAACAACTGGGCTGCGAAAAATAAGGTTCTGATGCATGGACAGATCAGGATTAACACTTCAGCACACTACATCCAGAGTTTCACTGATGGCTGTTGTGTGCAGTGCTTTGCAGGACCTCACTATTCAGAGAGGTGGTGCCCAGGAGGAAGAGGAAACACAAGATAGCAGATATTCCGCTGACGATGAGGTGTTGAGGGAACACCCTGATGGAGAAGTGTAAGTGCCTGCACGGGAGCTCATGGATGACTATGGCACACGGGAGACGTTAGTAAGGCAGAGAATCCAGTCGATCAGGTATTGTTGACCTCTGAGATGACTGGACCACCTCTGACTCAACGGTATTCCATCTGCATGGCCAGCACACTCACCATCTCGATTCCTTGGCCATCGTCGGATCCTGGCCAACTTCCAAGACTCAAAATGCATGAATCTTTTCTCCAGGCATTTCGTAAATCAATTATAGATCAAAGCAACCTCTGCAGGAGGGGTAAGAAATAGATGGTTTATGAACAAATGACTAATGGCCTCGCCAAGAAGTACATGAAGAAAATACACCCATATGACTCGGTTTGTGACAACTGTGGATTTTTACAATTATTTTCTGCGTGCGCCAGCGCAATGTTCCCCCATCGCTTTGGAGAGAGGCCACTGATCTGCTGACCTCTTCTCCCTTTTGCCATGAAGATTTTGGTGGGTGTCCTCTGTGTGGCTCAGGCTTTGAGGGTCCTGACACCTCAAAAGAGTGGCAGGAGGAGCTTCTTTTGAACTTTAGAAAGGTCCCTGTTATGTCTTTGCATTAACTCTTATTAGCTCTAGGGAAGCTCTGTTGTATTAATGTATTCATGGTGAAAAGTTTAGAACAGATGTGCGAGGCACGTTTTTTACACAGAGGGGGGTAAAGAAATGCTGCCTGATAGCGGCATTTAAGGGGCATCTAACCAAAAAAATGAATAGGGTAGGAATGGAAGGGTATGGATCCGTAAGTGCAGACGGTTTTAGTTTAGGCAGGTACCATGATCGGCGCTGGCTTGGAGGGCCGAAGGGCCTGTTCCTGTGCTGTATTGTTCTTTGTTCTTTGTATTCATCAGGCTTGATGCCATACGTCCTGGAGCAGTCAACAGAGAGAGATGAAAAACCGTGTAGGAGCTAACACATTGAAAGTAAAGCTGCGTTGTTTTAAACCTCCGTGCTCCCCATTGTCACATCTCCGAAACACATTTTCAGGTCACCCTTCGGCCTTCTCTGTTCTAAAAAAATTTGCTGTGGATTTCTGCAGTAAAAGCCAGAAACCAGGACCATGAATAAACCACAGTGTAAAGTTTGCAGTGATGCAGAGAGGAAACTGTGCCAGAGGGAGTCGGATGTGAAGGGAGTTGGGTGTAGATTGAGTTGGGAATAAGGTTCACATGAGAATTTTGTGCAGAAAGGGAAATAGGTGGGATTTCTTCTACCTTATTTCAGCCTCCAGTAGTTGTTGAAGGCACAAGACATAAATACTTTTGTGAGGGCCACGAAGAATCCAGCACGAGTTGAAGGATAGAAAGAAATAACATTTATTTACATTAACATATATATATAACAGCAGCAGCAACTCCTTTGCTGCTCCTCTCCTCTAGCCGGTTCCAAACTGGCCAGCTTTATTTATGCAGGGAATCTGCTAACGATTTCTCCGCCCCCCTCATTGGGGCAGCTCATACTCCCAAAGGATTGTGGGATTGCCATTAGTCCCCAGCCAGTGGTAAGCAGGCAGGTTATAACATCCCTCCCACCAAAAGTCCAAGGAATCCACCGAAGACCCTGGCGAAGGGGGACGTCGGACTCGTTTTGCCGCAGGCCGGACACCATTTGTACGAGGCGCTGGATCGGGCGGCGTATAACAAAACAGGAGAATGGCGCTTCCTCGATGAACGGCGTAACGTTGTACATCCACGGCCCGTGGACCCGAGGAGCCCCCTCTGAGGCGTCCTGTGTCTCCATCTCGGAGTCGGAGTCTGCTGCCTCCGTCATCTCGGCGTCTCTATCTCCACGAGGTTCTGCAACGACCTGCGCAGGCTTTGAGTGCGGCACCAGAGGAAGATTGTGAGGAATACATTCCACTGTGTCTGGTCTCTGTGGCTGTAGAAATCAGCTCCGGGGGTGGGGAATCTTTGGAACGGATGGTCTTCTGGACCGAACGTGGTCTCAAATGCTTGCGCTGGAGACGACCCTGGGCTTGCACCTGGTAAGAAATAGGGCCCGTTTTGCAAAGGATTATGCCAGGGACCCACTGGGCACCACCAGCAAAATCGGAACGAAAACTGGGTCACCGGGTGCAAACTGCCGACTCGGCCGATGCCGAGAAAAAACATGTCCCTGCCATTCTTGTGTGCGGCGTACCTTTGCGCCAATATCCGGGAAAACCATACTAAGGCGAGTGCGAAGTCTCCAGCCCATTAGGAGTTCCGCAGGAGCTACCCCAGTCCCAGCATGTGGGGTGGTCCTATCTGAAAACAAAAAACGAGCCAGTCTCGTGTCCATCGACCCGGAAGACTGCTTCTTTAGGCCTCATTTGAATGTCTGCCAACCCATTTGAAGCCGGGTGGTATGGGGCGGATATGGCATATGCCGTTCATCTTCATGAACCTCGCAAACTCCTCATTTGTGAACGGAATGCCGTTTTCCGTGACCAGCACCTCGGGGAGGCCATGCACACTGCAAGACAAACGCGCCTTCTCGATTGTTGCGCAGGACATTGTGCCTACCATCTTATGCATCTCTAACCATTTAGACTGGGCATTGATTAATAGAAGGAACATGGATTCTTGAAAAGGGCCGGCGAAATCCGCATGCAAGCGCGCCCAAGGCCGTCCTGGCCATTCCCAGTGATGTAGGGGCGCGGCCGGCGGAAGCTTCTGATGCTCCTGGCAATCGGAGCAGTTTTGGGCCACCTTCTCAATGTCGGTGTCGAGGCCTGTCCACCAGACATAACTCCGGGCCAACATTTTCATTTTGGTCACACCCGGATGCCCATTGTGCAAGTCTCTTAGTATCAGCTCCTGTCCTTTTTCCGGGACAATCACACGCGTCCCCCACAAGAGGATGCCATGTTCCACGCTAAATTCTGACAGCTTGTAGGAAATTACCCGCAACTCGCCTGGGAGCTGTCTATGCTGCCCCCATACAGGACTATGTGCCAAACCTTTGACAGGACTGGCTCCGTCTGGGTCCACTCACCGACCTGTGATGCCGTGACAGGCAAGGTGTCCATAAAAGTTAGGGTTGCAAACACCTCACCGGTCGTGGGGGTCGACATGGGGCTGGTCGATAAAGGCAATCAGCTCACTGCTTCGGTTTGCGCTCCAGAGAATACTCGTAGGCAGCGAGCAACAAAGCCCAGCACTGGATCCGTGCGGAAGTAATGGCCGGTATTGGTTTACCCTCTCAGAAAAGTCCCAGCAGAGGCTTATGATGAGTCACGATAGTGAAGTGGCGGCCATACACATACTGGTGGAAGCGTTTCACTGCAAAGACCACCGCCAGGCCCTCCTTCCCGATCTGCGCGTATTTCTTTTCCGCTGCAGTCAATATGCAGGAGGCGAAAGCTATCGGCCGCTCCGCCCCGTTATTGAAGCCTACTTGTGACAATAAGCGATTTGCATTTCATTTCATTTTCATTTCATCTTGTGGGACAGGACAGCCCCAATACCATATGGGGATGCATCACATATGATGAGCAAAGGCTTTCCAGGATCATAGTTGGTTAGTAACCCAGACAACGCCAATTGTTGTTTTACCCGCCGGAAAGCGGTTTCTTGCGGCTGAGTGTGATTCTTCTTTAGCAGAAGGTGCAACGGGGCCACCGTAGTTGCCAGATTGGGGAGGAACTTCCCGTAATAGTTTGCGAGGCCGAGAAAAGAGCGAAGATGCGAAGATTCAGTCAGGACGGGGCCCTGTTGAATTACGCGCACCTTTTCTGCGACGGGGTGCAAACCTTCGCGGTCCACCCGATAAACCAGGCAAACTACTTCCTTCGCCTGAAAGACGCACTTTGTGCAACGTAAATGGACTCCAGCCTCTGAAAAGCGTCTAAGGACAGCCTCCAAATTTTCCAAATGTTCCTGTTCCGACGTCCCTGTAATCAAAACGTCATCTAAGTAGACAGCTACACACGGTAAACCTCTCAAAATGCCCTCCATGACGTGTTGAAAAATAGCGCAGGCAGAGGATACCCAAAGGGCAACCGTGTCTATTCATACAGGCCCCGGTGTGTATTAATCATTACATATAGCCGGGAGACAGGGTCCAGCTCCAACGGGCAATACGATAGCATTGTGGATAGCACCATTGCTTCACAGCTCCAGGGTCTCAGGTTCGATTCCGGCTTGGGTCACTGTCTGTGCGGAGTCTGCACATCCTCCCCGTGTGTGCGTGGGTTTCCTCCGGGTGCTCCGGTTTCCTCCCACAGTCCAAAGATGTGCAGGTTAGGTGGATTGGCCATGATAAATTGCCCTTAGTGTCCAAAATTGCCCTTAGTGTTGGGAGTGGGTTGCTGGGTTATGGGGATAGGGTGGAGGTGTTGACCTTGTGTAGGGTGCTCTTTCCAAGAGCCGGTGCAGACTCGATGGGCCGAATGGCCTCCTTCTGCACTGTAAATTCTATGATAAACTGTAGGTAGGCATGACTCATGTCTAATTTCGTGAACGAGAGTCTGCCTGCAAGCTTCGCGTAGAGATCCTCTATGCAAGGCATTGGATATCGGTCAAGCCGGGAAGCCATATTCACTGTAAGTTTATAGTCGCTGCACAAGCAAACTATGGCTTCTGGCTTCATTACAGGTACAATTGGTGCTGCCCAGTCAGCGAAATGGACGGGCCTGATAATACCCAAACGAGTGAGCTCCCCTTCTACCTTCTTGAGCAAGGTGTAAGGCACCGGGCACGCCCGGAAATAGCGCGGTGTGGATCCTGGTTTAGAACATAGAACATAGAAAATACAGCACAGAACAGGCCCTTCAGCCCACGATGTTGTGCCGAACCTTTGTCCTAGATTAATCATAGATTATCATTGAATTTACAGTGCAGAAGGAGGCCATTCGGCCCTTTGAGTCTGCACCGGCTCTTGGAAAGAGCACCCTACCCAAACTCAACACCTTCACCCAACACCAAGGGCAATTTGGACATTAAGGGCAATTTATCATTGGCCAATTCACCTAACCCGCACATCTTTGGATTGTGGGAGGAAACCGGAGCACCCGGAGGAAACCCACGCAGACACGGGGAGGACGTGCAGACTCCGCACAGTCAGTGACCCAAGCCGGAATCGAACCTGGGACCCTGGAGCTGTGAAGCAATTGTGCTATCCACAATGCTACCGTGCTGCCCTTGAGAACAAATAAATCTACACTATATCATTTAACCGTAATCCATGTACCTATCCAATAGCTGCTTGAAGGTCCCTAATGTTTCCGACTCAACTACTTCCACAGGCACTGCATTCCATGCCCCCACTACTCTCTGGGTAAAGAACCTACCTCTGATATCCCTCCTATATCTTCCACCTTTCACCTTAAATTTATGTCCCCTTGTAATGGTTTGTTCCATCCGGGGAAAAAGTCTCTGACCGTCCACTCTATCCACTCCCCTGACCATCTTATAAACCTCTATCAAGTCGCCCCCCATCCTTCTCCGTTCCAATGAGAAAAGGCCCAGCACCCTCAACCTTTCCTCGTAAGACCTACTCTCCATTCCAGGCAACATCCCGGCAAATCTTCTCTGCACCCCCTCCAAAGCTTCCACATCCTTCCTAAAATGAGGCGACCAGAACTGTACACAGTACTCCAAATGTGGCCCTACCAAAGTTCTGTACAGCTGCATCATCACCTCACGGCTCTTAAATTCAATCCCTCTGTTAATGAACGCGAGCACACCATAGGCCTTCTTCACAGCTCTATCCACTTGAGTGGCAACTTTCAAAGATGTATGAACATAGACCCCAAGATCTCTCTGCTCCTCCACATTGCCAAGAACTCTACCGTTAACCCTGTATTCCGCATTCATATTTGTCCTTCCAAAATGGACAACCTCACACTTTTCAGGGTTAAACTCCATCTGCCACTTCTCAGCCCAGCTCTGCATCCTATCTATGTCTCTTTGCAGCCGACAACAGCCCTCCTTACTATCCACAACTCCACCAATCTTCGTATCGTCTGCAAATTTACTGACCCACCCTTCAACTCCCTCATCCAAGTCATTAATGAAAATCACAAACAGCAGAGGACCCAGAACTGATCCCTGCGGTACGCCACTGGTAACTGGGATCCAGGCTGAATATTTGCCATCCACCACCACTCTCTGACTTCTATCGGCTAGCCAGTTCGTTATCCAACTGGCCACATTTCCCACTATCCCATGCCTCCTTACTTTCTGCATAAGCCTACCATGGGGAACTTTATCAAATGCCTTACTAAAATCCATGTACACTACATCCACTGCTTTACCTTCATCCACATGCTTGGTCACCTCCTCAAAGAATTCAATAAGATTTGTAAGGCAAGACCTACCCCTCACAAATCCGTGCTGACTATCCCTAATCAAGCAGTGTCTTTCCAGATGCTCAGAAATCCTCTCCTTCAGTACCCTTTCCATTACTTTGCCTACCACCGAAGTAAGACTAACTGGCCTGTAATTCCCAGGGTTATCCCTAGTCCCTTTTTTGAACAGGGGCACGACATTCGCCACTCTCCAATCCCCTGGTACCACCCCTGTTGACAGTGAGGACGAAAAGATCATTGCCAACGGCTCTGCAATTTCATCTCTTGCTTCCCATAGAATCCTTGGATATATCCCGTCAGGCCCGGGGGACTTGTCTATCCTCAAGTTTTTCAAAATGCCCAACACATCTTCCTTCCTAACAAGTATTTCCTCGAGCTTACCAATCTGTTTCACACTGTCCTCGCCAACAATATCGCCCCTCTCATTTGTAAATACAGAAGAAAAGTACTCGTTCAATACCTCTCCTATCTCTTCAGACTCAATACACAATCTCCCGCTACTGTCCTTGATCGGACCTACCCTCGCTCTAGTCATTCTCATATTTCTTACATATGTGTAAAAGGCCTTGGGGTTTTCCTTGATCCTACCCGCCAAAGATTGTTCATGCCCTCTCTTAGCTCTCCTAATCCCTTTCTTCAGTTCCCTCCTGGCTATCTTGTATCCCTCCAATGCCCTGTCCGAACCTTGTTTCCTCAGCCTTACATAAGTCTCCTTTTTCCTCTTAACAAGACATTCAACCTCTCTTGTCAACCATGGTTCCCTCACTCGACCATCTCTTCCCTGCCTGACAGGGACATACATATCAAGGACACGTAGCACCTGTTCCTTGAACAAGTTCCACATTTCACTTGTGTCCTTCCCTGCCAGCCTATGTTCCCAACTTATGCACTTCAATTCTTGTCTGACAACATCGTATTTACCCTTCCCCCAATTGTAAACCTTGCCCTGTTGCACGTACCTACCCCTCTCCATTACTAAAGTGAAAGTCACAGAATTGTGGTCACTATCTCCAAAATGCTCCCCCACTAACAAATCTATCACTTGCCCTGGCTCATTACCCAGTACTAAATCCAATATTGCCCCTCCTCTGGTCGGACAATCTACATACTGCGTTAGAAAAGCTTCCTGGACACACTGTACAAACACCACCCCATCCAAACTATTTGATCTAAAGAGTTTCCACTCAATATTTGGGAAGTTAAAGTCGCCCATGACTACTACCCTTGATTTGGATACGGGCTACAGCCCCTTTTATTTTCCCCAAACCGGGCTGGAATACATCTGGGTACAGTCCTAGCACCTCAGTCAAGCCTCCAGAAACTATTTGGAGGATGTGCTGCCACTGCAGCCGCAAATGGCGCAACCAGTCCCGATCCAACAGGCTGGGCCCGTGGCCGCGCACCACACTAAGTGGGAAACGCCCCTCCTGGCGTCCATAAACAACAGGGGTCATCGTAGTTCCTGCAATATCCAATGGTTCCACCGTATAGGTGGCCAACCTAGCCTGTGTGTCGGTTATTGTAAGGGTCTGTATACCCTGCTTCATGCGGTCGAATGTCCTCTGGGCAATCACGGAGACCGCTGCACCAGTGTCCAACTCCATCTCAAGCGGGTGACCATTGACCGCACTGTCACCTTAATGGGGGCCATACGGGGAGCTGCCACACAATGCAGCTGCAGGCAGTCATCCTCCGTCTCCACGTCCTTGGGAGTAGTTGCCGCAAGTTCATCCAAATGGAAGTTACGGCCCCTGGGCTCGCCACAGTTTCTGTCGGAACGATGGCCTGGCGCCCCCAGGACCAGCGTCTGCGACGGGGTCGGCGCCTACAAGTCTGACACGGACATGGCTCCTCATCCATTGGTTCTGGAGAAGGCTCCCTTCGGGGAGGACTGTCCGACGGTGACTGGCGTCGATCCGGACATCGCCTTGCCCAAGGTACCGCAGGGGTGCGGTGGGACGCTTTTGGACGAAAGGGGTTGCGCCCCAAGGCATGCACCTCCATTCCCTGTCGCTCCTGCACTCCCCGTTCTGCATTCTCTCTGGACAATACTATTTGAATGGCCTGCTGAAAAGTCAATGTTGGTTCAGCTAACAACTTTCTCTGGGTGGCCGAATTGTTAATACCGCAAACCAAACGGTCGCGTAACATTTCTGACAAGGTCTCACCATAGTCACAATACTCTGCAATCCTGCACAGCCTGGATAGAAAATCTGCAAGGGATTCTCCTGGGGTCCTCTCAGCGGTATTAAACCGGTCACGCTGGACTATCGTGGGCGGGGTTGGGTAAAAATGTTGCCCCACTAAGTTCATCAAACGTTTTGGTGTCCGGCGCAGCTGGGTACATAAGGCTCCTAATCACCCCAAACGTATGAGGGCCGCAGGCGGTGAGCAATATGACCACCTGGCGCTCCTTTTCGGTGATGTTGTTTGCCCGGAAATAGTAATGCATCCGTTGTGCGTACTGGTTCCAGCTTTCCAGCGCAGCGTCAAAAACATCCAAACGTCCATACAGAGGCATGGTGTAATAGAAAACAACTTCCAACCTGTATCCAACAAAAATCCAGGGAGGTGGCTTCAGCAGGGTAGACAGCTATTCATTTTAACCCTCGTCGCCAGTTTTGTGAGGGCCACGAAGAATCCAGCACGAGTTAAAGGATAGAAAGAAATAACATTTATTTACAATAACATATATATACAACAGCAGCAGCAACTCCTTGCTGCTCACTCTCCTCTAGCCGGTTCCAAACTGGCCAGCTTTATTTATGCAGGGAATCTGCTAATGATTTCTCCGCCCCCCTCATTGGGGAAGCTCATACTCCCAAAGGATTGTGGGATTGCCATTAGTCCCCAGCCAGTTGTAAGCAGAAAGGTTATAACAAATACATAGATACATAGAAGATAGGAGCAGGAGGAGGCTTTTTGGCCCTTCGAGACTGGTCCGCCATTCATCACGATCATAGCTGATCATCCAACTCAATAGCCTAATCCTGCTTTCTCCCCAGAGCCTTTGATCCCATTCTCCCCAAGTGCCATATCCAGCCGCCTCTTGAATATATTCAAAGTTTTAGCATCAACTACGTCCTGTGGTAATGAGTTCCACAGGCTCACCACTCTTTGTGTGAAGAAATGTCTCCTTATCTCTGTCCGAAATGGTTTACCCTGAATCCTCAGGCTGTGACCCCTGGTTCTGGACACACCCATCATTGGTAACATCTTCCCTGCATCTACCCTGTCTAGCCCTGTTAGATTTTTATAAGTCTCTATGAGATCCCCCCTCATTCTTCAGAATTCCAGCGAGAACAATCCCAACCTAGTCAATCTCTCCTCATATGACAGTCCCGCCATCCCTGGAATCAGTCTGGTAAACCTTTGCTGCTCTCCCTCGAGAGCAAGAATATCCTTCCTCAGAGAAGGAGACCAAAACTGCACACAATACTCCAAGTGTGGCCTCACCAAGGCCCTGTACAATTGCAGCAACACATCCCTGCTTCTATACTCAAAACCTCTTGCAATGAAGGCCAACATACCATTAGCCTTCTTTACCGCTGCACACTCCCCTCTCCCAATTTACAACCATGCAGGTAGTAATCTGCCTTCTTGTTTTTGCTTCCAAAATGAATAACCTCACACTTATCCAAATTATACTGCATCTGCCATTGATTTGCCCACTCGCCCAACCTGTCCAGATCTTGCTGTACGATCCCTGCATCCTTGTCACAATTCACCCTCCCACCTAATTTGGTATCATCTGCAAACTTTGAGATGTTACATTTTGTTCCCTCATCCATATCATTAATATATATTGTGAAGATGCTTCCCAGAAGCAGAGGGTAACCTAAAGACAGCAATGAGAGTTTGAAGTATAGGGACGTTGGAGAGGATGTGTGTGTGTGTGTGTGCGGGTGGAGGGGGTGGAGAGGGGGGTGGGTGGGAGGAGTGAATCCTGACTTCTGAGTGTTCCAAAGAAAATGAAAAAGTGACAGAACAGCAAGGAAGATAAGTGATTAATTGGTTTGCAACCAGTTTCTCTGCCCGAAATTAAGGAATTTATAAATAACATTATAAGCAATAATAAGAACATAAGCACAGACAGGATAGTGACGTTAATTAAAATTTAGTTAAGAAAATAATTAATTAGTTCATGAGACCACAATAAGGATGGCAGGGAACTGATGGACACCAGTGTGATCGACAGGGACCGTATCTGCAGTCAGTGTCTGCGGCTTTAGGAACTCCAGCTCAGATTTGATGAGTTGGAGGCCGAGCTTCAGACACTGCAATGCATCAGTGAGGGGGAAAGTTGCAGGAACACTTTGTTGTAGGAGGCAGTCACACCCCTTTGGTTTGGGCCTCCTTGCTTGGACTAAGATCAGGGACAGGGAGTTGTGGCTGTGAGTGGCGCAGGTATGGTGATCCAGGAGGTAGGACAAAGAACAATACAGCACAGGAACAGGCCTTTCCACCCTCCAAGCCGGCGCCGATCACGTGTCCTATCTAGACCAACCGCCTGCATCCTTCTATACCCTGTCCGTTCATGTGTCTATCTAGATAAGTCTTAAAGGTCGCTAACATATCTACCTCAACCACCTCATTTGGCAGTGCATTCCAGGCCACCACCACCCTCTGTGTAAAAAACATCACGCGCACATTTCCACTGAACCTTTCCCCCAACACCTTTAACTTGTGCCCCCTTGATCAGGGGGCTAGACAGCTGGTTTGTGATGCAGGACAAGGCCAGCAGCATGGGTTCAATTCCTGTACCAGCTGAGAATTCTGAATTCTCCCTCTGTGTACCCGAACAGGTGCCGGAATGTTGCGACTAGGGGCATTTCACAGTAACGTCATTGCAGTATTAATGTAAGCCTACTTGTGACAATAAAGGTTATTTATTTTTATTTATTTGTAATTTTCATTTCCGCCCTGGGAAAAAGCCTCCAACTATTCATCCTATCTATACCCCTAATAATTTTATAAACATCTATCAGGCCGCCCCTCAGCCTCTGTCTCTCTCGGGGGAACAATCCTAGTTTATTCAATCTCTCCTCACAGCTAATACCCTCCATATCAGGCAACATCCTGGTAAACCTTTTCTGTACTCTCTCCAAAGCCTCCACGTCCTTCTGGTAGTGCAGTGGCCAGAATTGGACACAGTATTCCAAATGTGACCTAACCAATGTTCGATATAATTGTACCATAATGTTTGAGCTTTTATATTCGATACCTCATCCTATGAAGACAAGCATGCCATATGCTTTCTTTACCACCATTTGCACCTGTGCTGCCAGTTTTAAGGATCTGTGAAATGAAATGAAAATGAAAATCGCTTATTGTCACAAGTAGGCTTCAAATGAAGTTACTGTGAAAAGCCCCTCGTCGCCACATTCCGGCACCTGTCTGTGTGTCTATGCTCCTGATGGTTCTGTCATTTATTTTATAATTTCTACCTGAATTGGATCTACTAAAATGCATCACCTTGCATTTGTATGGGTTAAATTCCATCTGCCATTTCTCTGTCCAATTTTGCAGCCTATCTATATCCTGTTGTGTTCTCTGACGATCTTCATCACTATTCGCAACTCCTGCAATCTTAGTATCATCCGCAAACTTGCTAATCAGACTCACTATATTTTTTTCCCAAGTCATTTATATATATTACAAAGAGCAGAGGTCCCAGAACTGATCACTGCAGAACACCACTAGTTACAGACCCCCATTCAGACAAACATCCTTCCACTGCTGCCCTCTGTCTTCTATGGCCAAACCAGTTCTGGATCCATACAGCTACTTTACCCCTGACCCCATGTGATCTAATCTTTTGCACTAACCTGCCATGAGGGACCTTATCAAATGCTTTACTAAAGTCCATATAGACAACATCCACAGCCTTTCCCTCGTCACCTCCTCAAAAAAATCAATCAAATTAGTGTGACGTGAAGTGGAGGCCTTTGCCATTTCCCAACAGGTTTGTAGTTCTCGCACATTGCTTGGCCATAGCAAGAGCTACACACTGGATGAGTGAACTGACCATGGCACCGCGGACCCTGATGCAAGAAGTGGGTCTCCCCGAGATTACACGGTGCCACCGAATTGCTTGCCTGGCCGTCCATGTGTCCGCAGCTGCCACTCAAAGTTCCCAACGGCCGATATGTGGTTAGAACCACGCCGTCGGGAACTCGGCCAGGCACACTTGGAGAATCGCGGGGGGGGGGCTCTGTCAATGGCTCCCTACCCGCGCCGCATAGACCGCACATGCGCGATTCGCAGCGGTTCTCCGGGGACCAGAGAATCGTTTCAGCGGCGCCCGTTACAATTCCCACACGAAAGCCCATCCTCCGCCCCCACACCGAATGCAATTTCGGAGCGGAGGCTCAGAGAATCCCACCCATGGTTGTAAGGTTGCCAAAGCTGGGACCTTAATATCCACAGTTCTTTGACATTTGAGATAAACAGGAACTGAACGAAAGGTGGTGGGGTAGCTCTGTTAATTAAGTATGATATTGTTCAGTAGTGAGCAAGGATCTTACTTTACAAGTGCAAGATGTAGAATCAGTTACGGCATTAGAAGTCATTTATGGAAGTTATTAACAGACCCTCTAACTGTAGCTACACTGTAAAACAGAGTATACAGGAACAATTGGAGTTTGTAAGAAGAGTATTGCAATAATCATGAGCAATTTCAATCATCATAAATTTTGGGAAAATCACTTTGGTAAAGGTAGCCTGGAAGATAAATAGGGTGCATTTGGGACAATTTCTCAGAGCAGTACATTCTAGCGCCAGCCAAGGAGCAGGCTATTTAAAATCTGGTAATGTGCAATCAGATAGGATTGATTAATGACTTCCAGTAAAGGGCCTCCTATGCAACAGTGATCGTAACACATAGACTTTCATGTTAAGTTTGAGGGAGAGAAGTGTGGGTTTAAGACGAGTGACTTCACCTTAAATGAAGACAATGACAAGGGTATGTGGACAGAGGTGGCTAAAGTGAATTGGGAAAATAGTTTAAAATGTAGGAGAGTAGAGAAACAGTGGCAGACATTTAAGGACATATTCCTTAACTCTCAGGAAAGACATATTCGACTGAGAAAGAAAAATTCCATGAGACGGATGCACAATCTGTGGTTAATTAAGAAGTTTAAGAGTAGCATCAAATTTGGGAACATAGTGTATAATAATTTGAAGATTAGTGGTTGGTCGCAATATTGAACGTGTTTTAGAAATCAGCAACAAATGACTAAAAAATTCATGAGGGAGAAATTGGACTATGAGATAAAGTAAGCAGATAATAAGAGTATCTACAAGGATCACATGACACACTACCCTTCTACTTTTGGCATGTTGCTATCCCTTAAAGGCAAATTGCAACATCCCCCTTTTATTTTTGAATATACCTGTCCCCCACTTCCAAACAAGTAGAACTATTGACAATACATGTTCATGCTAAGAGGAACATGCTGCACTCCAGGAGCCTTTATTTCAGAAACTGATTTGTTATCATTTCGAGTTGAAATTGAGAACAAATTAATGCACAGGCATGTGGACCACATCCGGGAATCATTCCAACGAATGCGGGATCAATCTGCAATTGATATTTCGCTGTCAACCTCTGAGGTGTGTGGTCACCCTGCAGATGTTGTTCCTGGTAGACAAAGCGAGCTGGCATGTGCAAATCCACCCAGTTCCTGTGGCGCGTCCTTTTCTGTGGCTCAAGACCCCGTGATTCCTGCTCTGAAAACCCCCCCAATAGAGTTGCATCACTCTGACCATCCCCGCAGAGCCATGATTTGTAGAAGAGGGGAACTTAATGCTGAGAGACATTGCTGATGTTGTGTAGTTGGGGGGGTAGTAAGATGGTGATAATCCGGTAATATCGCCATGTATGTTCCCAATAAAGTTTACGTTTGTTTGCACCAAACCGGCGCCTGCCTCAAGTTATCACATCATGCATAACTTTAAAAGGGGAAAATAACTGATCTCCGTCACCGAATTCCAGATAAGTTCTTCTTCTTGTACATTCTTTGTCTGTGAATAGAATTTCCCAGTAAGTATTCTGGTTCTTAAACGGAAGAAGACTTGACAATCTGATAAAACAACTAGCTAAGGATTCTTGCAGTCAAAGTAACTTAACTGTGGTTATTGTCCCTTTAAGGGCAACACAGCAGAGTAAGGGTCACCTGCCCTGGGTGACTAATCAGGCCTCAGAGTGGGGAATCAACCCAGGGGGAGGAGCTCTCCTAGGCAGAGGTATTTTAGAACAGCTGTAAATATGCTGCTACTCTCAAAGATCACTAAATAAATCCCTTTCTTGTTCACTTGGGCAGAAGTGGATCTCGATTGGTCCACTAATGAAGATATCATTAAAGTGCACTACAAAGTGATAACCCTGAAGCAGATTCTCCATTGTCTTTTGGAATATTGCACTTGACAAAGACATGCCAAAAGGCAGGCACATGTGGAATAGGTCTTTGCCTGTGTTTATCGTGACATATCCCAGGAAGCATAATCCAATTTGAGTTGCTGGTGTGCATGACTCATATCCAGCTTTATGTAAGATTGATCTCCTGCCATCTTTGCGTACAGGTCTTTAATCCTCGGAATTGGATATTTATCCAGTTTATCATGAGGATGGTGTTGTTCGGTTTCAATACAGGGACGATAGATGCTGCCCATTCCAAGAACTGAATTGACTGGACAATGCTTAGTTCTTACAACCTGTTTAACTCAGTGTCCACTTTCTCTGGTGAGGCAAATGGTACCAGTCTTGCCCGAAAGAATCGGGGAATTGCCTCAAAGTCAATGTAAATCTTAACTTGTAGCCCTTTGACTTTGTCTCATTCATCATGGAAGATGGAGAGTGGTGGCATAGTGCTATTGTCGCTGGACTAGTAACCCAGAGACCCAGGATAATGATCTGGGGGCCTGGGTTTGAATTCCACCAAGGCAGATGATGGAATTTAAACCCAATAAAATATCTGGAATTAAAAGTCCAATGATGACCATGAAACCATTGTCAATTGTTGGAAAAACCCGGATTTAGCACACTCTGCCTGAATTTAGCACACTGGGCTAAACAGCTGGCTTGTAATGCAGAACAAGTCACCAGCGTGGGTTCAATTCCCATACCGGCCTCCCTGAACAGGTGTTGGAATATGGTGACTAGAGGCTTTTCACAGAAACTTCATTGAAGCCTACTTGTGACAATAAACTATTATAAGGGGCTGGTTTAGCACAGGGCTAAATAGCTGGCTTTTAAAGCAGACCAAGGCAGGCCAGCGGCATGGTTCAATTCCCGTACCAGCCTCCCCGAAAAGGCGCCGGAATGTAGCGACTAGGGGCTTTTCACAGTAACTTCATTTGAAGCCTACTTGTGACAATAAGCGATTTTCATTTCATTTTCATTTCAAACCCTTCTGGTTCACTGGATAAAAGCAAATTACTGCGGATGCTGGAATCTGAAACGAAAGAGAAAATGCTGGAAAATCTCAGCAAGTCTGCCAGCATCAGTAGGGAGAGAAAAGAGCGAACGTTTCGAGTCCGATGACTCTTTGTCAAAGCTAACAGACAGAGAAAGTGGGAAATATTTATACTGTGGAGTGAGAATGAGTATGAGAATGAGTGGGTATTTATACTGTGGAGCTATCACTCATCTTTCATTCTCACTCCACAGTATAAATATTTCCCACTTTCTCTGCCTGTTAGCCTTGAAAAAGAGTAATCGGACTCGAAACATTAGCTCTTTTCTCTCCCTGCTGCCAGACCGGCTGAGATTTTCCATCATTTTCTCTTTCCCATCTGGTTCACTAATCTCCTTTAGGGAAGGAAATCTGCCATCCTTACCTGGTCTGGCCTACATGTGGCTCCAGACCCACAGCAATGTGGTTGACTCTTAACTGCCCCCCCTCAAGGGCAATTACGGATGTGCAACAAATGCTGGCACAGCCTGCGATGCCCATGTCCCATGAACGCATTAAAAAAAATGTTGTCCAGAGCATACAGATACGATTGTGGTGCCTTTTATTTTTTTGTGCTTCTCTCGCATAAGCCTTCAACTTGGCAGAAGTGCTCCCCAAGTTTAGTGGTTGGACTCCCTCGCTTAGGCACCTAAGAAGGAAGTGGTTGATGTCCTTGTATCCACTTCCTTCTTAAGAGGCTTTGCATTTACCCAGAGCATTACTAAGGTCTGATTTCCATGTTTTCAGATTAAAAAGAGAGTGATTACCAGAATTATCATAGAATCCATAGAATCTCAACAGTGAAGAATGAGGCCATTTGGCCCATTGTGTTTGCACCAACTCTCCAAACGAACACCCCAACTACGCCCACTCTCCTGTCCGATCCCTGAAACATACACCTAACCTACACATCTGAGGACACTAAAAGACAATTTAGTTTGGCTAATCTCCCAAATTTGCACATCTTTGGGTTGTGGGAGGAAACTGGAGCACCTGGAGGAAACCTAAGCAGACACGGGGAGAACGTGCAAACTCCACAGACAGTCACTGAAGCCCAGAATTGAACCCGGGTCCCTGGTGCTGTGAGGCAACAGTGCTAACCACTGTGCCATTGTGCCACCACTGAAATTAATGGTGCCAGGTTCTTCTACATTGTATACTTATAACATCATGGTTGATTGATTACTCAGTGATCTTGATTTAGCTCTACATTGCTTTATCAAATGTTCTCTTCTGTAACAATAAAAACATTTAGGGCATGATTGAATGGCTTTGTCGCACCCGACTTGATGGCATGACAAGGCCGTTAAATCACACGAGAGGCTTCTGCTAAGATTTGCGACATCTCGTGCTATGTAATGAGGTAATGAGAACTTCACTGGGTGAGAACCAGATTGATATATTTCAGGAGCCATTAGGCTCATTTAAATATGTCGGCGCCTTATTCTCTCGCGGCCTGGGAGCGAATGCCAGCACCCTGGCAATGGCATCTTTAAAAATGAATTTTAATAATGTGGAGTCTCATTCTGTCAGACAACAATTAGGGTTGGTGGCGTGTTTTTCTTTACTTGCTCTGTCTTTCATAGCTCTCTTTCCTAATTTCATTTCTTTATCTCATCTAAATCAAATTTAATTTTCTTGCTTTAAATCGTGTGATTTGGAATTTGCTTGTCTCAGTGAGGGTTTATCATTCCAATGGATTGATCACTCCCATTTCCCTCTGGATGCCCTGTGGAAAGTGCTACATTGAACAAAGAACAAAGAACAGTACAGCACAGGAACAGGCCCTTCGGCCCTCCAAGCCTGCGTCGACCATGATACCTGCCTAAACTAAAACCGTATGCACTTTCGGAGTCCATATCCTTCCATTCCCACCCTGTAGGATCGGCTGTGGGATTATAAGAAACCTAAATTGAGAAGCCTGCAGAAGCTCTGTGGGCAATTTTCAGAAGTGCTGTCCCTTCACTAGGAAAAGCAAAATCCAAGGGCCAAAATTTCTCAGAAAATATCAAACAAATACATGCAGTCGGAATCATTTTAGATAACATGGTATTTCTAAGGAACTGAAAACTTCTTTCTTTGACTTTTCAACGGAATATTTCGGCCTGCTGAATTTTCACCACGATGGAGAGCCTTTCCATCATAGCAAAAATGGTGGGTGAGCCTGGAGATCCGACATCGGGCCCCGAACATTGCACTTCCTATTTTCGCAAGGGCGTGACTGGAGTCAGGCCAGCATTCACACATGTGCAGTTTTACAGAGGCAGCCGGCCATTTAAATCACCAGCTGCCTCCACAGAAGTGACACTTTGGTAGGTTAGGAGTGTGAAACCTGATTTGTTCAAATTAGACCAGGTAAGAGCTGATTTGATATTAATGGACTTGTTTAGATGCCCCTTTGGAGAGGTAAGGTTTATGGTCCCGTGGCCCATTTGTGAGTAGTAAGGCACCATTTGGGATATTTTAAAGTAAACGTGATTGTGCGCAAAAAGTGGATTCGCTCATTGGAACTGAAAATGTTGTCAAAGAACTGTCAAGCTGTCAAAGGACTGCCAAGTTATCAATAAATTGTCAAAACTCATTGGAACTGTTAAAGCTGCCAAGGGTTTTAATTCTACTGGGCTTTAAATTAAAAGTAAATGTGAAGTTTATAGCTCCAAGTTATTGTGGAATAGAGATGTTGTTTTTATAAGAGAAGGAATTTCAATGTATCAAATATTTTTCTTATCAATGAGAATTGTTTTTATTGTTTAAAATAGTGACATTGTCAATAGACATAAAACTTCATTTTATGGCAATAATCTTCCTGAGGTTTGACCATGGTGGATGCTTGCTGAGTTGACATGGCAATGATAGAACAAAGGGTGGTGGGTTGAGGAATGAGTTGACATGTTTTGGCACTAAATTGACGTAGGGGGCTATAAAGGACGATGAGAATTAGTGGAGGGCATAAAGTGGCATGGGAGTATGAGGGGGCATGGGGACGGACGGTAGTGAATAGAGAGGCATGAGTTGGCAACAGGTTTATGAGAGATCATGGGGATGTGGGCATGAAGTGGGACAGATTGGCATGAATGGGGCATGTAGATTGTGTGGGGAAGGCATTATGAAGTGAGGGCTGTTTTTTGTTTGAATCATTTATTAATTCAATCTAACAATGTGCGGGAGCATGCTGACCTGTCGCTCATCTCGCCTTCATACCCGGCAGGCTCCCCACTCATCCTGGGGGCAGTGGGTATGACTTTGAATCCAGCCTGCCACCCCAGAATGAAAATCGGACCTGCGGGCCTCGATGTTGAAAGGTCGGGGTTTGCAGAGCCCGGTTTCTCTCCTACCTGCGTGGCCGAACCTAGCAGCAAAGATCTGTACCTTCACTTGATGGATGAAGCTGTAAAATCATTTTCTGAAACACAAATTGCCTTCTAATGAAAAGCTTTAAAGGGTTAATTTTGCCTTCAGACAACAACTAAAGGATTAATCAGAGAGCAAGCCACACCATCATACATTTGGAGCCGATGGCTTACCCATACACTCTACACATGTAACAAATTAACCTGATTGATTACAGCTTCCAAATGTATCCTGTGAACCATAACCAACCAGCAAGGGAGTATTCACCTCACTTTACCTTCAAAGGTGATTACTCAGATACAGAGGTACCCTCTAAATATAATTAACTTCAAAAACTAGGCAGTCAGTGAGCTCTTCTTAGTTTCCTGCAATGATAAATAGTACTTTTGAATCTTTCAGCGGAATATTTCCAAGGCTGAGAAGAAAGAATGGGGTGTACGACGAATGGAACAGTTCTTTCAAAGAACACAAATATGCATGATGGGCCGAATGGTTTCCTTTTGTGCTGTTAGATTCTACCATTTATGAAATATTCATAATCAAAGCATTCCTATTAAATAAAGCAGTGGTTGGCTGAGATATAGAAATCTACCATGTATAAACGTGTATTTTTGAATTTTGAAAAACTACCTAAAGTTTTGTTTTTCCTTCAATCTTCATTTTCTGTTTCTATTTTTAAGCATATGCATGTAAGAATATTATGCCTATGATAAAATGTCGATGTTGTACAGTCTCACAGTACATTGAATATTTTTCCACCCAGGGCTTTTGTGAAAAGGCTACTTTTAGTGATTTTGTTTGTTCAAAGCAAAGTCTATTCACACGCAAGGTTTTGAAAAATAATTGCCATGTTTTCCCAGACATCCGGGGCGGGATTCTCCGGTATCCGGCGGGCGGGCAATACCGGCGCTAAAGAATGGCGCAAACCACTCCGGCGTTGGGCCGCCCGTTAGGTGCGGACTCCTCTGCCCCTTCGGGGGCTTGGCCGGCGCTGGAGTTATTGGCGCCACGCCAATTGGCTCCAAAGGGCCTCCGCCAGCCAGCACGAGTTGGCGCATGTGCAGGAGCGCCAGCGTGATCCCAGAACCGCTGGCGTGATCCCTGCGCATGCGCAGGGGGTTTCTTCTCCACGCCAGCCATGGCGGAGCTTTACACAGGCCGGTGCGGAGGGAAAGCATGCCCCCACGGCTCAGACCCACCCGCAGATTGGTGGGCCCCGATCACGGGCCAGGCCACCCCTGCGCCCCCCCGAAGACTCCGCAGGTCACTCTCAGAGCCAGGTCCCGCCGGTACAAACCTTCTATAATTCACGCCGGTGGGACTGGCCGAAAATGGGCGGCCGCTCGGTCCATCGGGGACTGGAGAATCGGCGGTGAGGCCACTGCCAACGGCCCCCGAACGGCGTGGCGCGATCCCCGCCCCCGCCAAAAATCCGGCACCGGAGAATTCGGCAGCCGGCGTCGGAGTGGCGAGGCAGGGTTCATGCCACCCCCCGTCGATTGTCCGACCTGGCGGGGGGTTGGAGAATCCCGCCCCCGATATACCTGGTTGATGTGCCATATAAAGGGTGAGATTCTCCGTTGTCCGATGCTGATATCATAATCGGCGATCGGGCGGAGGATCCCATCCAACGCCAAAATCTTTGACGCCGGTCACCAAGCTCCGCCTCCTCGGAGTGGCGTAATCACGTTGCGCGTTGCAACGGTGTTGCCACATTATCGTCACGCCCTCCCGCGGTGCCCTGCCCTCAATGGGCTGAGTTCCCGACCGCATTGTTGAAATGTGGTCTGAGCGGTCGGGAACGTGGTGTGGTGGCTGTGGACTGTGTCCAGTGCTGCCACACTCAGCCAGGATCCATGCCGCTGGCTGGGGTGGGGGGGGGGGCATCTGCGACAACTGGGGGACTGTAGGGGGGTGGCCAGGGGGTGGCCTGTGGGGTCGCGCATGGTCATCGCCTGTGCATGCGCAGCCAGGGACCTGGCTATTCTCTGGCCGTTTTCGATATGGGTGCCGGGAGTTTCACCCCATGCCGCAGCGAGCAGTGTTTAATGTGAATTTTTCGAGGATGTGACCAGTAGAGTGGACAAGGGTGAACCAGTGGATGTTGTGTATCTGGACTTTCAAAAGGTTTTTGACAAGGTCCCACACAAGAGATTAGTGAGCAAAAATAAAAGCTCATAGTATTGGGGGTAATATATTGGCATGGATAGAAAACTGGTTGGCAGACAGGAAGCAGAGAGAGGGTATAAATGGGTCCTTTTCAGAGTGGCAGGCAATCACTAGAGTGGTACCGCAGGGTTCAGTGCTGGGACCCCAGCTGTTCACAATATACTTTAATAATTTGGATGAAGGAATTGCAAGCAATGTCTCCAAATTTGCAAACAACACTAAGCTGGGTGGCAGTGTGGGCTAAAGGGGCTGCAGAGTGACTTGGACAGGATGGTTGAGTGGGCAAATACTTGGCAAATGGAATATAATGTGGGTAAATGTGAGGTAATCCACTTTATGGCAAAAACAGGAAGGTAGGTTATTAGCTGAATGGTAGCAGTTTAGGAAAAGGGGAAGTGCAATGAGACCTGGGTGTCATGGAGAACAGTCGCTGAAGGTTGGCATGCAGGTAACAGAAGCTGGTGAGGAAAGCTAATGGCATGCTGACATTCATAGCAAGTGGATTTGAGTCTCGGAGTAGTGATGTCTTGCTGCAGTTATACAGGGCCTTGGTGAGGCCACACCTTGAGTATTGTGTGCAGTTTTGATCTCCTAGTTTGAGGAAGGACGTTCTTGCTATTGAGGGTGTACAGCGAAGGTTCGCCAGACTAACTCCCAGGATGGCAGGACTGACATATGAAGAAAGACTGGATCACTGGGCTTGTTCTCACTGGAGTTTGGAAGAATGAGATGGGATCTCATAGAAATATATAAAACCCTGAAGGGACTGGACATGCTAGATGCAGGAAGAATGCTCCTGATGCTGGGGTCATCCAGAACTAGGGGTCACAGCCTAACAATAAGGGTAGCCATGATGTGGAGATGCCGGCATTGGACTGGGGTGGGCACAGTAAGAAGTCTTACAACACCAGGTTAAAGTCCAACAGGTTTGTTTTGAAACAGTAGCTTTCGGAGCACTGCTCCTTCATCAGGTGAATGAAGAGGTGGGTTCCACAAACACATGTCTAGACAAATTCAGTGATGCAAGATGACACTTTGAATGTGAATCTTTGAAGGTTATTAAGCCTTTATAGTCCAGATGGTGTGACTGGAGAGAGGGAAATCATCGGCCATCTTGCATCATTGAGTTTGTCTATATATGTTTGTGGAACCCACCTCGTCATTCACCTGATGAAGGAGATGCGCTCTGAAATATAGTGATTCGAAACAAACCTGTTGGACTTTAACCTGGTGTTGCAAGACTTCTTACTAAGAATATGGGGTAAGCCATTCAAGATGAAATGAGGAAGAACTTCTTCTCTCAGAGAGTTGTAACCCTGTGAAATGCTCTCCCACAGGAAGATGCTGAGGCTAGTTTGTTGAATATATTCAAGAGGGAGCTGGAAGTGGCCCTTGGAGCTAAAGGGATCAAATGTATGGAGAGAAAGCGGGAGTGAGATACTGAATTTGCATGATCAGCCATGATCATACTGAATGGTGGTGCAGGCTCAAAGGGCCGAATGGCCTCCTCCTGCACCTATTTTCGATAGGTGGGGGCGGGGAAGATCTCATTTTGAGATCCCTACCGGCGCAAATCCCGTTATGGCTGTCTCGTGAAAGTTAGCGACTATAACAGGATTTGAGCCTGCGGCTAACAGGCCTGGAGAATCTACCCCCAACAGCTCCTACTGTGGCTTAGTGTCGTATTTTGTTTTATAATGCTCCTACGATGCACCTTCAAATGTTTTATTTTGTTCAAGGAGCAATATAAATATAAGTTCTTGTTGTTTGTAGGTACCAATGTTGAAGCATGGATCCCAAATATTAAGTTCAGATTGATTAGATAGATCAGGTCTATATCTTTGATGTGCCAATGTTCTCTTTAATTTTACTCATTTGCAGCTCTCCCTTTAAGACATTCATCTATGCAGCAAGTGCTATATTAATTGGAGCTACTGTTACATGAGAAAGAAAAAGGTGTACTTGCATTCAATTATCACCCGATCGTGAGTGTTTCACACGTTGAATTAGTCTTGGAGTGCAGGGCCTGTTAAGAAAATTACATGATGGCACCGTTCCCCGAACAGCAGTACAAGAAGGATGGTTAAACAGTTTCTTCATTCTACTTTCTGACAAAAATTTATTCGCCAAGGCAACAGGGGAACTCCTCAATCTTCAATCCATACTGTGCCATGGGACCTTCCCACTTGGCAATCTTGATTTAACATGGGGGAGATGGTGCCATGGTGGGAATGTTATTGGGCTAATATCCCAGAGGCCCAGGCTAATGCTCTGAGAATTTAGGTTCAAATCCCACCATGGCAGCTGGAGGAATCCATGTACAATTAATAAATATCTGGATTTGAAAGCTTTGATGAATAATGTTGATCAGGGAACTATCATCGATTGCCATAAAAACAAATGTCCTGGTGCGAAGGAACTCTCTTGTCCTTTCCTGGTGTGGTCTACATTTGACTCCAAACCCAACAGCAATGTTTTCGACTCTTAACTGTTCTCTGGCCTAGTCAGCCACTCAGTTCAGTGGCAATCCATGCCAGTGATGCCAACATCCCATAAATGAATAGGTTTTTAAAAGATTCCATGGGAAGGACAGCTTTCCTTAAAGCTGCATTGCCTGTTCAACAAGGTTTACATTATGGAATCTTGGTGCAGGGACCTGAACCCCCTATTTCTGACGCAAAGGTTAGAGTGCGATTACCAAATGAAAAATTACCAATTGCCATTTTCTCAAATCTTTAACACAGTAAAATGTTTTGAGTTGAGGTTAGACGCCAAACAATCAAACAAAGATTGACACTAAGCCGAAGAAAGAGATATTGGTCGGGATTTATCTGGGATGGTAGCTTCCCAAACATCAGGGTCGGAAGGGGAGGACAATTACTCTTTGACAGTCAGGGGGAGCTGGGGCTGTAAATGAAACTGGTGGCAGCCAATTAAGTGGCTGTCTCTGCATCAATCATCCAATCAAGGAGGCTGGCCCACCCAAGTGTTCAATCAGAGGGCCAGTAATTCACCAACTTCAGCAGTGCCATGTCAACATTGAACACTGCCAAGGCTGCAGCTGGAGGAAGGGCACACAATGATGCGCATGTAGCCTCATGACCATGTCAGTAAAATCTGGGAATCCTCGGGAAAGTCAGCAAGACCCTGGCAAGGGCAACAGGAATTGCAAAGGGTAGGCAGTGCCAATGTCATGTGGCATTTTTCATGTATTGAATGATCTGTCTGGACTGTACGCAGAACAATACTTTTCACTGCACCTAAGTACACATCACAATAAATCAAATCAAATCAAATCAAAAGCAGCTATTTTTGTTGGTGCAATGGTGTCTAAAGTGTGCCAAAATGGACGTCCTCTTCCCATCTCCACAGAGACCCTTGGGAGACCACTAGATTTGCCTAGTGGTTTCCACAAGAGTTCGAGTTCCATCCTGCCACCGATGAAAGCACAGAACTACAGAATCTCTACAGTGCAGGACGAGACCATTCGGCCCATCGAGTCTGCACCAGCTCTCTGAAAGATTATTTTACGTAACCTCGCTGCCATGCCTTCTCCCCGTAACTTTGCATATTCTTTTTTGCCAGATAGCAATATTTTGAATACCGCGATCGAACCTGCTTCCACCATGCTCTCAGGAAGTCTGTTCCAGACTCCAACTGCCCTCTGGTTGAAAGACAAATTCCTCTTGTCACTTCTATTCCTTTTGACCATTATTTTCAATCTGTGCCCTCAAGTTCTTGATGTACACCTGAGAGGGAACAATTTCTCACTATTTTCCCTGTTAATACCCCTCACGATATTGCTCACCTTTATCAAGTCTCCTCTCAGCCTTCTTTTTCCAAGGTGTGGTAGTATGTATTGGGGGTCATGTGGGACTGGAAGCCCTAATGTCATTGGCTGACAGATCCCGGGCCCTGGTTGGCCGTTGACCTCATACTCCGCCCTGAAGGCGAAGTATAAGAAGCCGGTGCCTTCCCCCGCAGGCCAGTTTACTATCGGGCTGCTGGGGAACAGACACGCTGAATAAAGCCTCATCGACTTCACTCTTTTCGTCTCATGGAGTCTTTGTGCGCTACAATTTATTAAGCGTGCCTAAAAAGGACTATGGAGCTCAGGATCATTCCAGAATGCCTGAGGATCAGCCCCCACTCAGTGAATGCGGCAGCAGCCTTCAAACACTGGCAGACTTGCTTCGAGGCCTACCTCAGACCGACCACTGGCCGGGTCTCAGACGAACAAAAACTGCAGGTCCTGCACTCGAGGGTGAGCACGGAGATTTTCACCCTCATTGAAGACACTGACGATTTCCAGACGGCGTTCGCAGCACTGAAAAGTCTCTATGTCCGCCCAGTTAACCAAATCTACGCTCGCTACCAGCTCGCGACGAGACGGCAAGCTCCCGAAGAATCGATGGACGAGTTCTACGCCGCGCTACCCGCGCCTACGGCCCCGACCGCGCGGCAGGCCATTGGGCCCCGTACGTACCCGTCGCGGCAAACCCCCCCCCCCCCCCCCGGACACCCCACAGGCTTGCGCGGCCCAAACGCCGAGTCGCACCGGGGGCGCCCGCTGTTATTTCTGCGGCCAGGCGAACCACCCCCGACAACGCTGTCCGGCCCGCGCAGCCATCTGCAAAAGCTGCGGGAAAAAGGGCCACTATGCGGTGGTGTGCCGATCCCGCGAGGTCGCCGCCGTCCCGGGGCCACAGGGAGCCCTACAGGCAGCCTATGCCTCCCAACCCCCCCAGCACGCCATGTGCGACCGGCAGGCACAGCCGCTCTGGGTCCCGACCACCGCGGCCCCGGGAGAACTGGGAGCCCTGCACGCCGCCTACGCTCCCCAACCCCCCTCCCCGCAGTCCATGTACGACCCGCCGCGGGCGCTCCCGATTTGGGTGCCGGCCAACACTCTCCACGGAGAGGAATGGGTCTTTCGCGTCCCGAACGCCACCCTCACCCCCCTCCCGCGCCCCACGCCTGACCCGCCGGCTCCGCCGACTTGGGCCCCGACCACCGCTGTCCCCGGTGAGGGAGCTCCGCGCGGTCCTAGCGCTCGCTGCCCCACGCCTGTCCTGCCGCCGCCGCCGACCTGGGCCCTCACCCCCGTCCCGCGCCCCACGCCTGACCCGCCGACCTGGGCCCTCACCCCCGTCCCGCGCCCCACGCCTGTGCCGCCGGTGCCGCCGACCTGGCCCCTCGCCCCACGCCTGTCCCGCCGGCGCCGCCGACCTGGGCCCTCACCCCCGTCACGCGCCCCACGCCTGACCCGCCGGCGCAACTTACCTGGGCCCCGACCGCCGCTGTCCCCGGTGAGGGAGCTCCTCACGCTCCTTGCGCTCGCGGCCCCACGACTGACCCGCCGGCGCCGCCGACCTGGGCCCTCACCCCCGTCCCGCGCCCCACGCCTGACCCGCCGGCGCAACTTACCTGGGCCCCGACCACCGCTGTCCCCGGCGAGGGAGCTCCGCGCGGTCCTAGTGCCCGCCAGCCTGGCGCTCGCAGAGAGGGAGCTCCGCGCGGTCCTAGTGCCCGCGGCCCTGGCGCTCGCAGAGAGGGAGCTCCGCGCGGTCCTAGCGCCCGCGGCCCTGGCGCTCGCATTGAAGGAACTCCGCGCGGTCCTAGCGCTCCCAGACCCCCCAGCACACCATGTGCGACCCGCAGACGCCGCCATTTTGGGTCCCGACCACCACGAGGGGAGGAGGGGCGCCGCCATCTTGGACCGCCCCCGACCTGTACGACGCATGGGGGCGCCCATTTTGTCCACCCCCGACGCCATCTTGTGACCCCTCAGCCACGTACGATGTATGGGGGCAGCCATTTTGTCCATCCCCGACGCCATCTTGGACGGCAACAACGGACCACACCCCACTACTACAACCACGGCTCGCTTCGGTTACGCTCGATCAGGCTCGGCCCCGGACTCTCCAGACGACGACGACAACGGTCCTAATTAACGGCCACGAGATGCCATGCCTAGTCGACTCCGGGAGCACGGAAAGTTTTATACACCCCGACACGGTAAGACGCTGTTCCTTAACTACCTACCCAAGCGCACAAAAGATTTGCCTAGCTGCAGGATCCCACTCCGTACAGATCCAGGGATTCTGCATAGTCACCCTAACGGTACAGGGGAGGGAATTCAAAAACTACAAACTTAACGTCCTTCCCCAACTCTGTGCCCCCACCTTGCTGGGCTTAGACTTCCAATGTAACCTACAGAGCCTTACGTTTAAATTCGGCGGCCCCATACCCCCACTCACTATCTGCGGCCTCGCTACCCTCAAGGTGCAACCCCCGTCCTTGTTTGCGAACCTCACCCCTGATTGCAAACCCGTCGCCACTAGGAGCAGATGGTACAGCGCCCAGGACCGGACCTTCATTCGGTCCGAAGTCCAGCGGCTACTAAAGGAGGGCATAATCCAGGCCAGCAATAGTCCCTGGAGAGCGCAGGTGGTAGTAGTGAAGACAGGGGAGAAACAAAGGATGGTCATTGACTATAGCCAGACCATCAACAGGTACACACAACTAGACGCGTACCCTCTCCCCCGCATATCCGACATGGTCAATCGGATTGCCCAGTATAAAGTCTTCTCCACCGTGGACCTCAAGTCCGCCTACCATCAGCTCCCCATCCGCCCAAGTGACCGCAAGTACACAGCCTTCGAGGCAGACGGGCGATTATACCATTTCCTACGGTTCCCTTTTGGCGTCACAAACGGGGTCTCGGTCTTCCAACGGGAGATGGACCGAATGGTTGATCAACATGGGTTACGGGCCACGTTCCCGTACCTCGACAATGTAACCATCTGCGGCCACGATCAGCAGGACCACGACGCCAACCTCCAGACCGCCAAAGCCTTGAACCTCACGTACAACGAGGACAAGTGCGTTTTTAGCACCGATCGGCTAGCCATTCTGGGCTACATAGTGCGCAATGGGATAATAGGCCCCGACCCCGAACGTATGCGCGCACTCATGGAATTTCCCCTCCCGCACTGCCCAAAAGCCCTGGAACGCTGCCTGGGGTTCTTTTCGTACTACGCCCAGTGGGTCCCCCAGTACGCAGACAAGACCCGCCCCCTAATACAGACCACGACCTTCCCTCTGTCGACAGAGGCTTGCCAGGCCTTCAGCCGCATCAAAGCGGACATCGCAAAGGCCACGATGCGCGCCATCGACGAGTCCCTCCCCTTCCAGGTCGAGAGCGACGCCTCCGACGTAGCTCTAGCGGCTACCCTTAACCAAGCGGGCAGACCCGTGGCCTTTTTCTCCCGAACCCTCCACGCCTCAGAAATCCGCCACTCCTCAGTGGAAAAGGAAGCCCAAGCCATAGTGGAAGCTGTGCGACATTGGAGGCATTACCTGGCCGGCAGGAGATTCACTCTCCTCACTGACCAACGGTCGGTAGCCTTCATGTTCGATAATGCACAGCGGGGCAAGATTAAAAATGACAAGATCTTAAGGTGGAGGATCGAGCTCTCCACCTTTAACTATGAGATCTTGTACCGGCCCGGAAAGCTGAACGAGCCGTCCGATGCCCTATCCCGCGGCACATGTGCCAACGCACAAATTAACCGCCTCCAAACCCTCCACGAGGACCTCTGCCACCCGGGGGTCACTCGGTTTTACCACTTCATCAAGTCCCGCAATCTCCCATACTCTTCAGAAGAGGTCCGTACAGTCACAAGGGACTGCCACATCTGCGCGGAATGCAAGCCGCATTTTTTCAGGCCAGATGGAGCGCACCTGATTAAGGCTTCCCGCCCCTTTGAACGCCTCAGTCTCGATTTCAAAGGGCCCCTCCCCTCCACCGACCGCAATGCATATTTCCTTAATGGAGTGGACGAATACTCCCGCTTCCCTTTTGCCATTCCCTGCTCCGACATGACCACGGCCACAGTCATTAAAGCCCTGAACAGCATCTTCACGCTGTTCGGTTACCCCGCATACGTCCACAGCGACAGGGGTTCCTCTTTCATGAGTGACGAGCTGCGCCAGTTCCTGCTCAGCAAGGGCATAGCCTCAAGCAGGACGACCAGCTACAACGCCCGGGGGAACGGGCAAGTAGAAAGGGAGAACGGCACGGTCTGGAAGGCCGTCCTACTGGCCCTACGGTCCAGGGATCTCCCAGTTTCACGGTGGCAGGAGGTCCTCCCGGACGCTCTCCATTCCATCCGGTCGTTATTATGTGCAAGCACTAATCAAACGCCGCACGAGCGTCTCCTTGTCTTCCCTAGGAGGTCCTCCTCTGGAACGTCGCTGCCAACCTGGCTGGCGGCCCCAGGACCCATCCTGCTCCGAAAGCATGTGCGGGCACATAAGGCGGACCCGTTGGTCGAAAGGGTTCACCTCCTCCACGCAAACCCCCAGTACGCCTACGTGGAGTACCCCGACGGCCGACAGGACACGGTCTCCCTGCGGGATCTGGCGCCCGCCGGCACCACGCACACCCCCCCGACACCATCAACCCAACCGCCCCCCTTCCTGCCGCCGCCGCACCCCGCGACCGCCCCCTTCCCAGGAGGATCAGTCCCCCTCCCCTTTGCACCGACAGCTGAAACCGTGCGGCTCCCGGAGGCGACAACGCTGGTACAAGCACCACCACCACCGCCGGGGCCGAGGCGATCGACATGGACGACCAGACCGCCCGACCAACTCGTGGCGTCGATGTAAAACAAAGATGGACTGTTCAATGAACATTTTGTTTTTCCTATACCCTCTGTAAATAGTTGTAACAGGACGATACTGTCCAATACTGTACTACCATGTAACTGTTCTATCCTCCCAGGACCAGCCCTGTAAACCCTTACCACCATACGAAGCATCACCCCGCCGGGTTCATTTTTGACAAGGGGTGAATGTGGTAGTATGTATTGGGGGTCATGTGGGACTGGAAGCCCTAATGTCATTGGCTGACAGATCCCGGGCCCTGGTTGGCCGTTGACCTCATACTCCGCCCTGAAGGCGAAGTATAAGAAGCCGGTGCCTTCCCCCGCAGGCCAGTTTACTATCGGGCTGCTGGGGAACAGACACGCTTAATAAAGCCTCATCGACTTCACTCTTTTCGCCTCATGGAGTCTTTGTGCGCTACACAAGGACAACAGGCTCAACCTCTCCAATCTATCTTCATTACTTCAGCTTATCTCTGGAATCATTCTTGTGAATCTCCTCTGCCTTCACACTCTTCCTCAGGTATGGTGCTCAGAACTGGACACAGTGCTCCAGATGAGGCCTAACTAGTGTCTTATACAAGTTCAACATGACCTCCTTACTCTTGTACTTAATGCCCTTATTAATAAACCATGGGCGGGATTCTCCCCTACCCGGCGGGGCGGGGGGCCCCGGCGGGATGGAGTGGCGTGAACCATTCCGGCGTCGGGCCGCCCCAAAGGTACGGATTTCTCCGCACCTTTAGGGGCTAAGCCCTCACCTTGAGGGGCTAGCCCTGCGCCGGAGTGGTTGGCGCGCGGGAAAGGCCTTTGGCGCCATGGCAGCCGGGACTGAAAGGACTTCGCCGGGTGGTGGAGGTCCGCGCATGCGCGGGAGTGTCAGCGGGTGCTGACGTCACCCCGCACATGCGCAGGGGGGAGTGTCTCTCCTGCGTCGGCCATGGTGAAGACTGTGGCTGAGGCAGAGGGAAAAGAGGGCCTCCACGGCACAGGCCCGCCCGCGGATCGGTGGGCCCCGATCGCGGGCCAGGCCACCGTGGTTGTACCCCCCGGGCCAGATCGCCCGCGCCCCCCCCCCCCCCCAGGACCCCGGAGCCCACCCGCACCGCCTTGTCCCGCCGGGAAGAGAGGTGGTTTGATCCTCACCAGCGGGACAGGCATTCCAGCAGCGGGAATTCGGCCCATCGCGGGCTGGAGAATCGCCGGGGGGGGGGGGCTCGCCGACCGGTGCAGCGCGATCCCCGCCCCCGCCGAATATCTGGTGCCGGAGAATTCAGCAACTGGCGGAGGCGGGATTCACGCCAGCTCCCGGCGATTCTCCGACCCGGCGGGGTGTCGGATAATCCCGCCCCATGTCCCTGAACATGTCCTGCCTCTTCAATGTACATGCACACCGAGATCCCTCTCTTACTGCATTTCCTTTAGAGATTCCCCATTTATTTTATACCTCCTAATTCTTCCTGCCAAAATGAATCACCTCATGCTTCAGTGGTGGGGAGAGATCTTCAATTGGCCATTTAAGTGGGCTCCAGGTGGGCAGACCATCTGCCATCTTTCACACAATGGCAAGGCAGTGGCAAGGCCACCCAACCCGCTGCCTTCCCGTGTCTTTTGGGGAGCCTTCCTGCCTCCTACCAAGTCCTTAAAAGGCAGGAAATCCCAGCCATGAGGACAGGTGATCAAAAGCTTGGTCAGCGATGTAGGTTTCAAGGAGCGTCTTCAAGGAAAGTGAGGAAACTGCACAAATCTAACTTTTCCGAAGACGCTAATGACTAATATTTTTGTCTGCACTTAGATTTTGGGAGGGGCAATCACAGTTGGATTTCTGCTTGTGTCCATTTTACTTAACTTAGTCCGATGTTGCACATTTCACCACAGCCCTTTCTACTTGGGCCTGGCAAGAGATGTGTAATGTCATTGCTCCTGGGATTCTTCTGTGCAGGGCATCAGGGAAAGTGACGCCACCTTCTCTTTTTATGCAGTAGCTGCCATAAAACAGATAGGTTTAAAGGTCTAAATCACTTTGAGAAGCCAGGGAAAGAGTACATTTTTGAAGTAAGTGGATAGGATTGAGGGGTTGTTGGGAGGGGGGGGAGGGATGATTGGGGGGGGGGTAGAATGGGGGATGGTGGGGTAGTCGGGGGGCATGGAGAGGTCAGTAAAGGATCCAATGGGAATGTGGGGTGGGGGGAGGCATGGGGAGGGGGCTGAGGTCAGTATTATAGCTATTCAGGAGTTAGAAATGATTTTCATCCTTCTAACCTTTCCTGGGGAACTACCGTGTTAAGACGGTTAGGTACATTCGAAGCCTATGATTTAAATCAGAGTTTTGGATGGTTTCTGGTGCAGGGCAAATGCGCATTGGAAGTTTTAACACCCCCCTCCTGGGCAATTGCTGTGCAGTCTAAGCATGGGGGCTTCCTGGTCCGGGGGGAGTGGGGGGGGGGGGGGGGGGGGGTCACCCAGTGCATCCTCTGGGGCACATTCCAGGTACAATCACTTTTATTTTCTAAAATACAGCTTTTCATTATGTTCCAGATGAACTGTCAGTTGTTACATTGACATTTTTGTCATCAGTTACATACTTTTAATATGGTAGGCCATGTTTAATGGTAATGCTCTGATTCACAACAGTGCTGGTCTACTCCCAATATCAAATATTAAGTAAGATTAGATGTGGCCATCATAAATTCACACATTCAATATGAGGTTAATTGCGTACGTTTTCCATCACTCATTGCCATAGCTCTGAACTCAATGCTGGTATCTAAGCAAGCAATTAAGGAAAAATAATCAGCTTCAGCTCTTTCCATGGCATCAGACATTGAACCGACAGTCGGTTGAAAGTGCTGTTGCAAAATTTCTTCTGAAACCCAAAACAGTAATGTTTAGTGGATCCATAATTGCATAACATCCCACCTCATTCACGAGCTGGAGATCATGATCAGCAAGGGGAAATCTTCCCATTCAGTCTGCCTTGAGATGCTTCAACTACTGGTATGCACATTAAATGTAATAACATATCTGTCCATTTGGCAAAGATATACCTTATTGCTGAGTGCATATCACAAGTCATTCTATGCACTGGTTACCAGGGATCAATCAGTTAATAATATGCGTCAGAGTACCTATTTCCAAAGAAATTCTATTCTTCTTTTCCCGAAGTTATTGACTGAATGGATATCACCACTAAATGACCCTCACTACATCTAGACATTATTTTAAAATTGGTACGAAAATCTCAAAGGAACAGTCTCTGCACTCCAGCTTATTGATGCCAAAGCACTGATACCTGTTAATCATCAATCGATATATGTTCGCTTCTTCCTTGAAGTTTTCCGCACTCTCTTTCCAACTGTGTGGTAGTACCAGGTATTGCGGTACCTGAGAGGCTGATGACCATTGGTTAGACCCAGGAGTCTACCATTGGCTGTATTATGTAGCTCCGCCCTGAAGGCGGGGTATAAGAGATGGTGCTGTCCCAGCAGCTTTCACTTTCTGTACCGAAGCTGCTGGGGAAAAGGTTCTAGCAGATTTAAGTCTTCAGTTATGGAATCACTTTGTCTTGAGCGTAATTGATTGCACATCAATTTAATCTGCTACAACTTAAGTTGGAAGGATGGATCTCCGAATCAAACCAGAGTGCCTCCAGCTCAGCCCCCACGCGGATATTTTTAAACACTGGCTGGCGTGCTTTAAGGACTGCCTCGACACGGCCGTAGACACCCCCATGGAAGGACAGAAGATGCATCTCCTGCGCTCCCGGGTCAGCCCTGGGATCTACCCCCTTATCGAGGAGGCGGAGATCTATGCTGCCGCTATCGAACTGCTAGAAAGACATTACATCCGCCCTGTAAACCAGGTCTATGCTCGTCACCTGCTTGCGACTAGGTGGCAAAGCCCCAAGGAAACGTTGGAAGATTTCTACCGGGTGCTACTGGTGCTGAGCTGAAACTGTGGCTGCCCGCAAGTTTCGGGGAGTGAGCACACAGAACTTTTAATCAGGGATGTCTTCGCTGCAGGTATGAGCTCCCCCGATATCCGCCGAAGACTCCGAGAAAGGGACACTCTGGGACTTACAGAGGCACGGGCCCTGGCAGGGCCCATAGACGTTGCCTACAAAAACACGCTGTGTTTTGCCCCCGATCGTGCGGCGGCCCGTTGGGCTGCGTGGCACCCTGCAGCGGCAGCCCCTCAGACCATCCCCCTGATCCCGCAAGCCTGCGCGGCGAGACGGCCCGATAACGCTGCCGGACTCCGCTGTTTCTTCTGTGGGCAGGCGAACCATCCCCGCCCGCGCTGCCCAGCCCGCACCGCCGCCTGCAAAGGGTGCGCCAAGAAGGGCCACTTCGTGGGGGTCTGCCAGGCCCGCGCCGTGGCCGCGGTCTCCAGCGACTATGGACCGCCGCGACAACCCCCCCTTCAGGCACCGACCGGCCAGCGCTCACCCCCCTATCCTAGCGCCATGTGCGACCCACGTGCACGGCCACCTTGCCTCCCGGACTCCACGCTGGGCGGGTGGGCGCCGCCATTTTGTCCATCGCCGCCGCCATCTTCTTCATCCCCGGACACCATGTGCGACCCATGGGTGACGCCATCTTGGATGGGTCCCCAGGCCCCCAGCACGGCCGGCTACACGCTGCCCAACCAGAACTCGCAATTGCTTCATCTGACCTCGGTGACACTGGACCAAAGTCGACCCCGGACACTCGCAACGGCTACAATGACGGTGCTCATCAACGGCCACGAGACGTCGTGCCTGATTGACTCTGGGAGCATGGAAAGCTTTGTTCACCCCGACACGGTAAGGCGCTGTTCACTTGTAACCCACACTGTAAATCAAAGGATATCAAAGGGCAGCACGGTAGCATTGTGGATAGCACAAATGCTTCACAGCTCCAGGGTCCCAGGTTCGATTCCGGCTTGGGTCACTGTCTGTGCGGAGTCTGCACATCCTCCCCGTGTGTGCGTGGGTTTCCTCCGGGTGCTCCGGTTTCCTCCCACAGTCCAAAGATGTGCGGGTTAGGTGGATTGGCCATGCTAAATTGCCCATTGTGTCCAAAATTGCCCTTAGTGTTGGGTGGGGTTACTGGGTTATGGGGATAGAGTGGAGGTGTGGACCTTGGGTAGGGTGCTCTTTCCAAGAGCCGGTGCAGACTCGATGGGCCGAATGACCTCCTTCTGCACTGTAAATTCTATGATTCTATGATATCCCTGGCCTCCGGGTCACACTCGGTGGAGATACAGGGGTTCTGCCTAGCGAACCTCACTGTCCAAGGCAGGAAATTCAACAATTTCCGTCTGTACGTCCTGCCGCACCTCTGCGCGGCTACCCTCCTGGGGCTGGACTTCCAATGTCATTTGCAAAGCCTGACTTTTAAATTCGGCGGCCCTTTACCTCCCCTTACTGTCTGCGGCCTCGCGACCCTTAAGGTCGACCCGCCTTCCCTCTTTGCGAACCTCACCCCGGATTGCAAACCCATCGCCACCAGGAGCAGATGGTACAGTGCCCAGGACCGGACCTTCATCAGGTCAGAGGTCCAAAGGCTGCTGGGGGAAGGGGCCATCGAAGCGAGCAACAGTCCCTGCAGAGCTCAAGTAGTGGTGGTAAAGACCGGGGAGAAGCATAGGATGGTCATAGACTACAGCCAGACCATCAACAGGTTGACGCAGCTAGATGCGTACCCTCTCCCCCGTATAGCCGACCTGGGAAACAGGATCGCACAATACAAGGTCTTCTCCACGGTGGACCTCAAGTCCACCTACCACCAGCTACCCCTCCGCACTAGTGACTGCAAGTACACTGCCTTTGAAGCAGATGGGCGGCTCTATCAATTTTTAAGAGTTCCCTTTGGTGTCACTAATGGGGTCTCGGTCTTCCAGCGAGAGATGGACCGAATGGTTGACCGGTACGGCTTACACGCGCCGTTCCCATATCTGGATAACATCACCATCTGCGGCCATGACCAGCAGGACCAAGACACCAACCTCCGCAAATTTCTCCAGACCGCGAAAATCCTTAATCTGACATACAATAAGGATAAATGCATGTTTAGCGCCGACCGTCTAGCCATTCTAGGCTACGCAGTGCGAAGTGGGGTCATAGGCCCTGACCCTGAGCGCATGCACCCCCTTATGGAGTTCCCCCTACCTCACTGCCCCAAGGCCCTGAAGCGCTGCCTCGGGTTCTTCAGCTATTATGCACAGTGGGTCCCCAATTACGCAGACAAAGCCCGACCCCTGATCCAGTCTCAACCTTCCCCCTGTCGACGGAGGCCCGCCAGGCCTTCAGCCGCATCAAAGCAGACATTGCAAAGGCCACGATGAGCGCCATCGGCGAGTCCATCCCCTTCCAGGTGGAGAGCGAAGCGTCCGACGTAGCAATGGCCGCCACCCTCAACCAAGAGGGCAGGCCCATGGCTTTCTTCTCCCGTACCCTCCATGCTTCCGAAATTCGGCACTTCTCGGTCGAAAAAGAAGCACAAACTATAGTTGAAGCTGTGAGACATTGGAGGCATTACCTGGCCGGCAGGAGATTCACTCTCCTCACGGACCAACGGCCTGTTGCCTTCATGTTCGATAATGCACAGCGGGGCAAGATTAAAAACGACAAGATCTTGCGGTGGAGGATAGAACTCTCCACCTTCAACTACGAGCTCTTGTACCGTCCGGGGAAGCTGAAGGAGCCTCCTGATGCCCTGTCCCGCAGCACTTGTGCCACTGCACAAGTGGAGCGCCTCCGAGCCCTCCACGAGGACCTCTGCCACCCGGGGGTCACTCGTTTTTTCAATTTCGTCAAGACCCGCAACCTGCCCTACTCCATCGAGGAGGTCAGGACAGTCACCAGGGACTGCCAAATCTGCGCGGCGTGCAAACCGCACTTCTGCCGGCCAGAGACGGCGCACCTGCTAAAGGCTTCCCGTCCCTTTGAACGCCTCAGCATGGATTTCAAAGGCCCCCTCCCCTCCACTGACCGCAGCACGTACTTCCTGAACGTGATTGACGAGTACTCCCGGTTCCCATTCGTCATCCCCTGCCCAGACATGACCACAACCACTGTCATCAAGGCCCTCCAGGGTATCTTTACAATGTTCGGTTTCCCCGCATACATTCACAGTGATAGGGGGTCCTCCTTTATGAGCAACGAACTGCGTCAATTCCTGCTCAGCAAGGGCATTGCCTCGAGCAGGACAACCAATTACAACCCCTGGGGAAACGGGCAGATTAAAGCCTTCAGTTATGGAATCACTTCGTCTTGAGTATAATTGATTGCGCATCAATCTGCTTTGTGGGCATCCCATTCTGATCATTCAACTCTGCAGAGGTTAAACATAAGGTCAAGATAGCTGATTCAGCTGCAGAGTGCTCATGCAAGTATTCAATATTGCGGTGGGGAGCATGCTCATTGTGGAACATAAGCACACTACACACCATACTGGCAAAAGTTGGAAAGCATGCCATTGCTGCAACCAGTTAAGTGAAGTCTGACTGCAGCCTAACTGGTATCTCTTTCAAGGACCTCTGAAGGCTGCTACTGAAAATGCATGCCAGAGCTGAAGACTGTTGCTCGACCCTGCTGAACCCACTTCATCGCCCGATTGCCAATTTCCCATTCTTCCGATATCCCTTACAGATTCTGATCATATCAGCATCTTCGGTTGCCCCCCTTGCCTGTGCCAAGGGCCCAAAATTTAAATCCTCTTCTTTGGCGAATGTGGATAACATGTAATATCGGCCCACTCATTCCAGCGCAGGGATCATGTCCCAGCCCCCAGTTTGCACTCCAGCAAGTCACCATGAACAAATGTCTTGGCCTGAAAGCCTGTGTATCTTCCCTCTTCTCAATGTGAGTACTTGTCCTCTGGTTCTAAAGTTTGTAGCAATCTCAAGGTTATCAGGATTCAATTTATCTACTTCCTTAAGGCGCTGGAGCAGTCCTGCTCCTCTCTTCTCCACAATAAAGTAATTCGAAGGGTTCAAGATTCAGTACCTGCAGAAGTCAGCCATAAATTGAGCTTTGCAAAGAGGTTTTAGGCCTCCTATCTGCATATGAAAAGGGCCTAATGTCTGGTTCAGACATATCCACAGAAACCTGCAGAGCAGCCTTTGCCAATATGGAAGACTGCATACTTCCTGCAAGAATAAGGAGATGCCTACCATCCAGTACAGTTCCAATAGGCCACAGTATTACTGCTGTAGAGTTGGCACAATACAGTCCAGTCTCTGAACGCATTAGTCATTGGAAAAGGTCATTCGAATATGCAATATATGAGAAATCTGTGAAACTGATTTTCCTTTACCTAATGAAAAAGATGGGTTGAAAAGATATAAAATCAATTGGATTTCCAGAGGGAGAGCTTTCGAGCTTTGTCATCTTGACCCATTTGCTCCTCCAAGTAACCAGTAGAGGTCCCTGATTTATCATCAGATTTGTTGTTCAACTGCTCATTTGAAAAGCCCACCTGAGTTTGAGATACAATCTGTTTATGACAAGTTTCTGATTAGATTCATCAAATTCTCTGAGGACTCTCAAATGAATCACCATTTTTCAGTAGTGATTCACGAAACAAATGCTAATTGGTATAAGCTCTTAAGAATTCCTATTAATTAGGATTTCTTTTCCCTCACAACTGTATCAATCAAGAGCTCTTTTGATGTGTGTAGAGCCGAGCCTGTAATGTAGAAAGATACTGTTAATGTGGTCTTTTTAACACAGGAATTATGGAATCAGTTTGCAATGCTAACAATTATCATTCGGTGTCCAGTTGTGTATGGATGGCTGAGTGGGACTGAGTGTGGAGAGTGGTGACAAGGCATATTTAATTGAAATGGACAGATGCACCTGTAAAATATTTTGAGTCTCACCTGAGCGAAACTTTCATTTTAATGTTCTTCTACGAAAATTCTGTGAGTGCGCAGCACTTTTGCCTGATGTCAGAAGGAAATTGGAATTTGTGGAGAAGCGAGTTTGCCTTCTGTAAAATTTCACATTGGTCGAGGTTGGATAGGTACTTCATCTGTCAAATTCCATTGCGGTGGAACACCAGCTTGGCAGAGTACCTGGTCTCCCAGCTCTTCCTTTCCGATCATGCTGCCGGCTCTGTTAATTGGAACCTAAGTCTGTGAAGAGCAGACATGGATTGCATTTCTGGGCCTCCAGGTAGGTCTCACCAAAGCAGAAAATGTAGTTTGTCTTAAGTTACCAGAAGGCAATGCAACATTTTTTATTACCATTTGTCCTAAGGTGGGGGTTAGGCCGGCTCATTGTGGTGGACGACGCTGTTGTGGTATCAGAGATGTGCGTGCCCGTTAGGTAAGCTGTTCTTTGCCCGACTTTGTTTCTGTTTCTGGGCAGTATGATGGCACAGTGGTTAGCACTGCTGCCTCACAGCGCCAGCGACCCAGGTTCAACTCTGGCCTTGGGTGACTGACTGTGTGGAGGTTGCACTTTCTCCCTGTGTCTGGGTTTCCTCTGGGTGCACCCGTTTCCTCCCACAATCCAAGGAAATGCAGATAAAGATGATTGGCCATGCTAAAAATTGCCCCTTAGAGTCCAAATGATGTGCAGGTTCGGTGGGATTATGGTGGGGGGGAATGGGCCTAGGTAGGGTGCTCCTTCAGATGGTGGGTGCAGGCATGACGGGCTGAATAGCCTCCTTCTGCACTGTAGCAATTCTATGTTTCCTCAGAAAAGCTGTGAAAATTTGTACCCTTCTCTATGTAGCACTGACTAAAGAACATGCATGCATTAGAACCTTTCACAGCCTCTTTGCATCCCAAAGCAAATTACAACCTATGAAATACTTTGAAGCTAAATGAAAGGAAATGTGTCTTCTAGTCTGGGAATGGCAAGATACTACAAATGGTAGTTTGTTAATGACCAAATAATCTGTTTTAGATTTGTTGATTGAGGGATAAATCTATTGGCAATGACATGAGCATAAACTTCCCCTGCTTTTGTTCAAAATGGTGCCATTGGATCATGTACCTCAACCTCAGAAAGCAGGTAAAGCTTTGTTTAACATTATGCCCCAAAAACATTACTTTTGACATTGAAGCATTCCCTCGGTAGTGAACTAAAATGTCAATTTAGATTATTATGTTGTTACCACCACCTGAGCAGTCAATTCCAACCCCACTTGTCCTGAAATCGCAACACAATTGAAACTGATAAATAATTCTTAGAAAAACACCCACAGTCTTTGGTTCTTGGCTGCTCAGTAACCACTGTCACCAGGTTTGTAAAGTTAAACACAATTAATTATATTAATAACAATAACTATGATTAAATATGTAGCAAATACAACATGTTAACTATGGCTGCATCACAGCCTGGTACGGCAACTGCTCGGTCCAAGATCGCAAGAAGCTGCAGAGTGTGGTGAACGCAGCCCAACGCATCAAATAAGCTTGCCACCCTCCCATTGATTCTGTAATCACCTCCCGCTGCCTCAGGAAGGCAGACAGCATTAACGAGACCCCTCCCACCCAGGCAGAAGATACAGAAGTCTGAAGACCTGCATATCCAGACATAAGAACAGCTTCTTCCCCACAGTTACAAGACTCCTCAACGACTCCCCCTCGGACTGATCTGTTCCCTGTAAGAACACTATTCACAATGTCCTACGCTGTTCTTGCTCATGTATTTGTTTTGTTTGGTCCCTTGTTCCGCATTGTAACCAATCACTGTTTGTCGATGTACCATTTCTCAATGTTCTCTGTTGATTATTCTTTTTGTCTACTTTGTACGTACTGTGTCAGCAGAAAAATACTTTTCACTGTACTTCGGTACATGTGACAATAAATCAAATCAAATCAAAAAAAAATCAAACTATTACCAAATTCCTTTAACTCGCCCCCACCCTCTACACTCATACGCACAAGGCAGACAAACAGACACAGAGGGGAAAAGAGGGGTGTAAGATAATAAATAAAAAGGATGAGTCTTTTTTTCCTGGTGGTTATCTTCCAGCACTCTTTTCTTCAAGGCTTCCACTTTGAAGATTCCGCTTTTAGTCTGTAAAGATTTTCACTGTAGAATCCTTCAGGTCTCTGAAGTTTCAGGAATACGGCAGCTATGCAGTTTTTCTGGACAAAACAAGAGAGAGAGAGAGAACAGCTTCTTTTCTCTGAGTGTCCAGGACCTGGCTCTCCTTTCCTTGGTTCTCTGAAAATCAGTCCATTTAAATAAGATCCAATCTCTGCCTCTTACTGAGCAGAATGTGGTCCTTTGCCAATTCATTGGCCACCAGCCAACGAATAGAATTGAGTCCCACCGATCTCTCGGGTGCCAGAATGTCTGAGTTCTGCCTTCCGAATGCTAACACAGTGTACTAAGTTGTAACTTTTGAGTTCCTCACGTCCTCTGCTTAACTTAAAAATGTATGTCCATTAAGCTTTCATAGATCAAAATGATAACAACAAAAATGAAGAAATGGGAAATAAGGTAATCAACAGGAAGGGCCCTTACAGTGTTCAAATCCCTGGAACGAGGTTGTCAGATAATCTTACCAGTCGAAGTTCTGTCCCATGCCTGTCAGTATTTAGATACAAAGATTACCTACAATAAATAAACTGGAGTTGTTGAGGAAAAGATTTATTGAAGAAAAAAGGGATGTTTGTTCAGAGGACATGATACCCCAAGTATAATTCTTCAAATTGTTTTTGTACTTATACCAAACACGAAGAACCATTTCAGGAGGCCTTTATGTCCAGAATTGCTCATTTTGTGCAACTGCAGAGGGTGGTGACCCCAACTCATCACACAAGCTTGCCACCCTCCCATTGATTCTGTCTACACCTCCCACTACCTCAGGAAGGAGACAGCATTGTCAGAAACCCCTCCCACCCAGGCTTTGCTCTCTTCCAAACCCTTCCATCTGCCAGAAGATACAGAAGTCTGAAGACCCGCACATCAAGACATGGGAATAGTTTCTTCCCCACAGCTACTAGACTCCTCAACGACTCTCCCTCAGACTGATCTGTTCCCTGTAAGAACATTATTCATGATGCCCTATGCTGCACTTGCTCATGTATTTGCTTTGTTTGCCCCTGTTCCACACTGTAAGCAATCACTATTTGTTGATGTACCATTTGTCAATGTACTCTGTTGATTATTCATTTGTCTACTATGTACGTACTGTGTACATTCCCTTGGCCGCAGAAAAATACTTTTCACTGCACTTCGGTACCTGTGACAATAAATATTAATCAATCAATCAATTAATAAGTTTACATTTTTCAGGGAATAGAGCAAAATGCACTCAGTTATATCAAAGTGTGAACATCAACAACTACATGCCATTTAAATAATGGTGATTACAAAGCAACGAGGGCAGAATTTGTTGGAGTGGACTGGCAAAGGAGTTGAGCAGAAAAGACGGTTAATCAGCAATGACAGTCATTTGTGAAAAGAGTTCATGATTCACAACAAAGATGTATCCAAGTGTGAAAGAAGGATTCTAGGAAGAGGATAAATCAGCCATGGAGATTCCACGCCCTGCCAATAATAGACCGCTCCACAAACAGTGTTTTCAAAGCTTGAGGCTAACAGCGTCTCCTGGCAATCCAGATTGCTGAATACATTGTTTACTCTTTTTGGGAAATTCTGTTTCAACAGCAGTACCGCAGCACACAGGATTTTTCAATGCATCATGTTGGCACCTTGCAAGACTTGGAGAGTGTCATCTGATTATGTTTTGCTTCACGGCTGATGGTGGAGGAACAGAACAGAACAGGTGAATAGAAGGTTCAAAGCTGTCCACGAATGCTTCCAGGAGGCAGGACTAATGAAAAACACGAGTACGGTGGCACAGTGTTTAGCACTACTGCCTCACAGCGCTAGGGACCCGGGTTCAATACCAGCCTTGGGTGACTGTGTAGAGTTGCACATTCCCCCCCGCGTCTGCCTGGATTTTCTCCGAGTGCTTCTGTTTCCTTCCACTGTCCAAAGATGTGCAGGTTTGGTGGATTGGCCATGATAAATTGCCCCTCAGTGTATAAATGTTAGGTGGGGCTATGGGGTTCCGGGGATGGAGCGGGGAAATGGACCGGGAGGGATGCTCTTTCAGAGGGTCAGTGCAGACTCGATGAGCCAAACGGTCTCCTGCACTGCACTGCAGAGATTCCATGATTCTACGATACTCCGAGCTGTCTATTTGTCTCTTATGATCCATTGTCAGCAGCAAAGGCATCATTGCGAGCCCACAAAAAGCAAACACAATGAGAGATGCCCAACATCATAATCTATTTTAAACCGCCAGAGGTTCCTGGGCATGAAGGACAAATTGGTGAAATTTGACCCTGCCTGGCACAGGTCACATGACCACGCAAACACCGTCTCAAAAAAAGCCAGACATGGTGCGCACATCAGGAACAAGCATTTGGACACATCAAAGCCATGCTGCTGTCAGCTGATATCCTGGCTTACCCCTGTGACCCATCCCTGCCCACTACTATAGCAACAGATGCCTCTCCCCCATGTCTAGGGGCAGTTTTATTTCAGGAACAACTGGATGGATTTCACCGGCCAGTACATTATACTGCTAGAGGGCTGTCAGACACAGAGACACAGTCTGTCTTTATCAAAAAAGAAGCACTCACAATCACTTGATCTTTTTTTTTACACAGAAGATGGCGCCGGAACGAGGTGAGTCTCTGCGAGCTCTCCCCAACAGATCCACTTTTTACTTAACTTATATTCGTTCTAATCTTTTAAAATTTAATTCTAAGACTAACATTATTACTAACCTCTCTGTTTTCATCCGATGCCGGTTCTTATGTAGTTACATTGTATACCTTGTGTTGCCCTATTATGTATTTTCTTTTATTCCCTTTTCTTCCCATGTACTTAATGATCTGTTGAGCTGCTCACAGAAAAATACGTTTCACTGTACCTCGGTACACGTGACAATAAACAAATCCAATCCAATCCAATCTTGCAACATGTTTTGTGACTACACTGGCATCCTGTAAGTCACCATTGTAATGGATCATAAACCATTGGTCACATTTCCAGGAAGTAACCTGCAAAGATAACCCCCCAGACTTCAGAGGTTCCAATTGTGTTTCATGTGATTTGCAACTGAGCCGGTGTTCACTAAAGGGAAACATCAAACAACTACAGACACACTATCCAAGGCTATGTTGATCTTCCTGAGACTTAAGGGGCGAAATTCTCCGACCCCCCGCCCGCCCCGAGAAGCTAATAGTTATTATTGTACAGAATAATAAAACAGAGTTGTACCATCTACAACCGTGTTGGTTCGTTTGTGTATCGGAACACTCAACACGACATGATAGCAGGACTGGAAACTCGGCAGCGACTGTGAGACCTACCTGCACCTCTTCAGAGGTCCGCCATCCTGCGCCATGGACACCATCTGCCCGCCGCAGCCGCTCCAAATCACTGGAAATCTCGGCGTCAACTGGAAGCTGTTTGAACAGCGCTTCCAGCTCTTCCTAGAAGCCACAGACAGGGAGAATGCATCGGACACCAGGAAGAGCGCCCTCCTCCTCTCCACGGCGGGGCAACACGCCATCCACATCTACAACTCCCTGGCATTCGCGGAAGGTGAGGACAAGACAAAGTACAAGACAGTCCTTCTAAAATTTGAGGAACACTTCAGCGTGGAAGTCAATGAGAGCTTCGGGAGGTACCTCTTCCAGCAGCGCCTGCAGGGTAAGAATGAGCCTTTTCAATCTTATTTGACACACCTCCGTATCCTCGCGCAGTCCTGCGGCTATGAGGCCATCTCCGACTCCATGATTCGGGATCAGATAGTTTTTGGGGTCACCTCGGACACCCTACGCCAGCAGCTCCTCAAAATAAAGTGCCTCACCCTAGCCACCGCTATCGAAACCTGTGTCCTCCACGAAAACGCGACCAGCCGGTACTCCCAATTCCAGGCGGCCAGATCGGCACGGCAGGGGTCCTACAAGGCCGAGTGGGTCCAGTCGATCGAGTCCCTCCCGGCCCGCGGCCCGGACGAGGGCGGCCATTTTGTGCTCTTTCCAAGGCTTCCCGCGCTTGTACACGGCAAAAGAGGGGACGTCGACGCAGAGGGACGTGATGTGCAGGCGCGCTCTACGCAGGACTGCACCGCGCATGCGCGGTGGCGCAACGAACGCCATGACGTCACGACGTGCGGCAACTGTGGATCCGCACACTTAATGCGGCAATGTCCAGCCAAAACGTGACAATGCCTCCGCTGTGGAAGGATGGGCCACTACGCTGCCTGCTGTCGAGCAGCTCAACCTGCCAACTCTCTGCAATTCCGCCAGCCTCGCAGGGACTTGCGGGCCATTCAGCCCCCATACACCGTGTCATACCCTGACAACGTGCAGACCGGTGATACCGACGACCGGGAACCCTTCCGCGTTGCAGGAATAGACAGGAACCGGATGTCCCCAAGTAGGACCCACCAGCCGATGCCTGTGCACAGCATTTATCCGGGCGATGAATGGTGTGCCACCCAAACGGTCAACCGATCACCAATCACATTCCGCTTAGACACTGGTGCCTCCGCCAATCTCATTGCTTGGTCAGCCTTCCACACCTTGAAAATTAAACCACCAATTCGGCCATCCCACTGTCAGCTGGTTGATTACAATGGGAACGTTATCCCGGCCATGGGGTCCTGCCAGCTCGAGGTCGCACACAATTCATACACAGCCACACTGTCTTTTGAGATAGTTGGATCCTCGAAGGACGCTCTGTTAGGCGCACAGGCGTCCAAGGTTCTCCACCTCGTTCAGCGGGTACACACTCTGTCTCCAGAAGGCACGTCCGACTTCCCGGATGCAGAATTTAGGGCGCAGCTCCACTCGCTCCTCGCCCACAACCAGGAGGTTTTCGAGGGCATGGGCACACTGCTCTACACTTACAGAATACGACTCAAACCGGACGCCACCCCGGTCATTCACACACCTCATAGAGTTCCAGCACCACTCAAGGACCGCCTCAAGCAGCAGCTGCAGGATCTGCAGGACCAAGAAATGCTTTCCCGGGTCACGGAGCCAACGCCATGGGTCAGCTCAATGGTGTGCGTCAAGAAGCCCTCCGGCGAGCTCCAGATCTGCATTGACCCGAAAGACCTGAACAATCACATCATGAGGGAACACTACCCCATACCCAAACGGGAAGAAATCACGAGCGAAATGGCCCGGGCTAAAATTTTAACCAAGCTTGATGCCTCAAAGGGTTTTTGGCAGGTTCAGCTGGATCAGTCCAGCAGGAAGCTGTGCACTTTCAACACTCCCTTTGGCAGATACTGCTACAATAGGATGCCGTTTGGCATCATCTCGGCATCCGAGGTGTTTCATCGCATCATGGAACAGATGATGGAGGGCATCGAAGGTGTGCGCGTCTATGTTGACGACGTCATCATCTGGTCCACCACACCACAGGAGCACATCAGTCATCTCCAGCGTGCCTTTGCACGGATACGAGATCACGGCCTGCGCCTCAACCGAGCCAAGTGTTCTTTTGGCCAAACTGAGCTTAAGTTTCTGGGTGACCACATATCCCCCAGGGGTGTGTCCGGATGCCGACAAAGTGGCAGCTATTGCAGCCATGCCGCAGCCGGCAGACAAGAAGGCAGTGCTACGCTTTCTCGGGATGGTCAACTTCCTGGGAAAGTTTATTCCCAACCTTGCCTCGCACACAACGGCTCTTCGCCACCTGGTCAAGGAGACAACGGAATTCCAGTGGCTGCCCGCACACCAGAAGGAATGGGAGGAGCTCAAGATCAAGCTCACCACCGCCCCGGTACTGGCTTTCTTTGACACTACTCGGGACACAAAGATCTCGACTGATGCCAGCCAGTCCGGATTTGGGGCGGTACTCCTGCAACGGGACGACACTGCATCATGGGCCCCGGTCGCCTATGCCTCGCGGGCCATGACCCCCACAGAACAGCGCTATGCGCAGATTGAAAAGGAGTGCCTGGGTTTGTCAACCGGCATCGACAAATTCCACGACTATATGTATGGTCTTCCGCAGTTCACTGTGGAGACCGACCATCGCCCCCTGGTCGGCATCATTCAGAAGGACCTCAACGAGATGACCACGCGCCTCCAGCGCATTCTGCTCAAGCTCCGGAGTTACGACTTCCAACTTGTCTACATCCCGGGAAAGGACCTCATCATCACGGACGCCCTGTCCAAAGCAGTGAGCACACCGCCCGAATCGGAGGGGTTCATTTGTCAGGTCGACACACAAGTAGCCTTCACATCGGCCAATCTGCTGGCTACTGATGCACGTCTGGCCCACATTCACCGTGAGACTGCGGCTGACTCCCTTCTACAACGTGGGATGCGCCACATGGCGGAAGGGTGGCTCAAGGGGCAGTGCCCACAATTCTACAATGTCCGGGATGACTTGGCCGTCATTGATGGTGTCCTCCTAAAGTTGGACCAGATTGTGAACCCACACAGCATGCACCGGCTTGTCCTCGAACAATTGCACGAAAGCCATCTCGGGGTTGAAAAGTGCAGGTGGTGGGCCCGAGAAGGTGTGTACTGGCCGGGCATCAGCGACGACATCGCCAACATGGTGCTCAACTTCCCCACCTGCCAAAGGTTTCAGCCGGCCCAACCCCCTGAGACACTTCAGCCCCATGAGTTGGTAACGTCCCCCTGGGCAAAGGTGGGTGTGGACCTCTTTCATGCGCTCGGCAGGGACAACGTCATTATATTTGACTATTTTTCCAATTTTCCGGAGGTCATACGCCTGCACGACATGACATCATCTGCTGTCATCAGAGCATGCAAAGAAACCTTCGCTCGCCATGGCATTCTGCTCACCGTCATGTCTGACAACAGGCCCTGTTTTGCGAGCCAAGAAAGATCTTCTTTTGCCACTTCATACGGCTTCACACACGTGGCGTCCAGTCCCTTGCATCCCCAGTCAAATGGCAAGGCGGAAAAGGGCATCCATATCGTGAAGCGGCTCCTCTGCAAGGCTTCTGGTGGCGGATCTGACTTCTGTTTAGCCCTGCTGGCCTATCGCTCGGCCCCACTGTCCATCAGCCGTCGAGAAACTGCAAAATTCTAAAATGGTGACAGAGAATGATAAATGTACGACTCATAAAACTCAGAATCACAGAATCGTGACTGCGCAAAAGGAGTCATTCGGCCCATCATGTCTGTTCTGGCTCCCCAAATAAGCAATTCACTTCGTGCCATTCTCTCACTTCCTTCCCGTCACCCATTCTTCAATTTCAAATAACAGTCTAATTCCCTTTGGAATGCCTCGATTGTATCGGTCTCCACCACACTTTCAGGCTGTACGTTCTAGACCCTAACCACTCGCTGGGTGAAAAAGGGTTTTCTCGAATTGCTTCTGCTTCCTTTGCAAAATACTCTAAATATGTGCCTGTTATTTCTCAATCCTTTCACAAGTGGCAATAGCTTCTCCCCATCTATTTTGTCCAGACCACTCATGATTTTGAATACCTCCATCAAATCCCGTCTAAGTCTTCCCTTCTCCAAGGAAAACAGTCCTAACTTACTCCAATCTCCCTTCTTAACTGAAGTTCCTCATCGTGGAACTGCTCTAATGAATACTTTCAGCACTCTCTCCAGTGTCTTCACATCCTTCCCAAAGTGCTCCGGTTTCCTCCCACTAGTCCCGAAAGACGTGCTGTGAGGTAATTTGGATATTCTGAATTCTCCCTCCGTGTACCCGAACAGGCGCCGGAATGTGGCGACGAGGGGCTTTTCACAGTAACTTCACTGCAGTGTTAATGTAAGCTTACTTGTGACAATGAAGATTATTATTATTATATGTCCAATACCTTTTATTTAGCACTTACTAAAAACATTAATATAGGCTCGGAATATTTTCATTTGTCAACTGTCCATTTAAAACTTAACCGAGAGAAATGTTTTTCAAAACAAAATAAATCAAATTAAATTAAATACAGGTTGGCTCCTTTGCAATTTTTTTCTTTATTGGTCCGCGCTAAATTTAGAATCTGTTGAAAACTACACGCTGATTACTGTGTGAGCAGAGGTTAATTCTAAGTCTCGAGTATTGGTAATGCTAATTTGTTAAAGCTGTCAAATACTTCAACTGCGATAAAACTGCTGCACGATTTTGGAATCAGAGGTCATTTGTAATGTTAGGGAGACATATTGTACACAGCTCATATTAAAAAAAGGAAACCTTGTAAACCATAAAAGTGTCTGTTTAAAACTGTTCAGGTCTGTCAACAGAAGTCACTCAGCTGTTTTGCACAGGGTAAAGGTCAGCTCATAAATATCACCAAGTGTGAAGAGATACTTAAGACTTTGGTAGGAAAGCTGCAGTCTTAGAATTGGGTCACAAAGAACGTGGCTGTGTCCAAATGGAACAAAAAAAATGGAGTTCCTGATTGACAGAGAATAATTTAATCACAAAGGTTCTGAGCTGCAAGCTTTTCATAAAAATAATGCGGCAAATAGCCTAAGAATGGAAGTTTCCAGATGCTGTCAATTGATCTGCTTTGAGTTTCGTGTACAAGAAGTCCCCTGAAATGTCACGGAGCATGTCCTATCATTGGGATAAATGCAAGTGCTTAATTGAAACTGTTAGCTTTAATTTCCAAATAAGAGATTAACAACTTACCTCACAGCGTAATATGGTCACCACATAAGGGACAAGACAAAATAGTGGCCAATAATAGTTCAATGGGTTACAAAATGATACATCAATATAATACTGAAAAACTTGTTTCATCAATTGGTGAACTAGGGTCTCATACATTTGGCCCAAACAGAGAAGCCGCACTTACAGAGGCCATGGGTTAGGTGGGGCTGTGAGCGCAGGTGGAAGCCACTTGAGCTTGTTTTACCATTCAGTTAGTACAATTAAAACATGGGGCAGGATTCTCCGGCGGCTCACCGGCAGCGGAATTCTTTGGCCCCGCCAGCAGTGCAGCCCCGCTCATGGGTTTTCTGGCAGCGTGGGGTGGTTTCAGTGGGAATTCCCATTGACAAACGGTGGGAGTAGAGAATCCCTCCATCAGCGAATGCCGCGGCCAAGTTCTCCGCCCTCGCAAACAGTGGCAGCGGGGCGGACTCCCAATGGAGATTCCGAGCCAATCTTTACCTTAATCCACACCCACCTTTGTTCCACATTTCTTAATATTTTTGCCTAACAAAACGTAATCCACCCCAATTTTGAAATTTTCAATTTGATTGTTTTTTGAGAAAAACAGTTGAAGATTTCCACAACTATTTTGGTGAAGAAATGCCCCCTGACATCACACTTGAACAGCCTATCTTTAATTTTAAGATTAATCTTCTAGTTTTGGACTCTCCCAGTAAAGAAGCTACTTGTCCTCTATCTAACCCATCAGCCATCTTAAACACTACAATCAGTGAATGCAAACTGAACCTATGCAACCTGCCATCATAATTGAAGTCATATAGCCCCCATACCAGGTAAGGGAAATACAGAGTCCCAGTTCTTTAATTCATGCTCTCTGCAAGCGTGAAGGCCTGCTCGGCGTGTGGGATCATGGAAATATTCTCACAGGGTCAGTGCAGCCTGAGGGTGCATTTGCACAGCCAGCGGGCAGAGACTGATATGCCCAGCACTTGTGGCACTCAGCTGGTCAAGCAGCGTTTGTCAAGAGAGCACAAACCAGTTGGCATTTCAAGCGAAAACCCTTGCTCAGAACTGAATGACTAACAGATGAACAGCATTTAAGAAGAAACGGAAATAGGGAAAGAGGGAAGGGAAGGCCTGCCGTATTAAGTCAGGCACCAAGGGATCAATGGCAGGCCTGCCCTCAGATCAAGGAGTCTGGAGATGGAAATCCCAATCCCAAGATCTGCCAGCCAGTCAGAGGCCAGCAGCTATTCTTTGTAGGCAGCATAGCGCAGCCGGCAAGGCACCTACCAGAGGTGGGATGGGGATGGCGGGGTGAGTTTGGAGAGAAAAAGGAGATAAGTAGCAAGGACAGAGGGAAGCTTTCAATCGCACCCCCTCCTCATCCCCCCCCCCACCCCATTTTCCTGATGCCAGATCGCTCAATCAAGCATTGAGTGTCTGACAATGGGAACCATACCTCCCACTTCCAGGAGCCCACTGCTTTTTTGGTGGTTGGATGATGCTCTTAATTGGGCGTTAATTGCCCACTAAGAGCCTCAATTAATGGCGGGACATTAAATTCTCCCTTCAGAGTGCTAGATGATCTAAAGAGAGATGGGCAAGTAGAATGGAAAATATGAAAAACAGTCAGAAAGAAGTTAACTTCAGAGACCTGGGCCGGGATTCTCTGACCCCCCTGCTGGGGGGGGGGGGGGGGTGGGGGGGGATTGGGGCCTCCCGATCCTGCGGGCGGGCTGTTTCCGTGGGGGGCTTCTTTCCTCCGCGCCGGGCCCCAGTAGGGCTCCGCCATATTGCCCGGGAGCCGGCGCGCAGATGGGAACCCCCACGCATGCACGGAAATATGCCGGCCGGTCCGTGCATGCGTGAGATCACGCAGGCTGTTCCGCGCATGCGCAAACTCACGCCAGCCCTTCGGCACCGGCTGGAGCGACGCCAACCACTCCGGCATCAAACTTGCCCCCCAAAATTTGGAGAATTCCTCACTTTCCGGGGCTGTTGACGCCAGAGTGGTTGGCGCCAGTTTTCCTGCCGGCGTGGGGACTTAGTCCCCAGAAGGGAGAATCTCGCCCCTCAATTCTGGTAGACAGAAACTGTATATATTCGAAGAGCGCTCTCCGAACAGATTAATCCGAGTAATGTCAGTATAAACTCGATCGGGGAGATATACAATTCCCTCTTCAAACCTACATTTCTCTTACCGCACTCCAGAATTAGATGAATTCTGATGTCACAATTAACATATTTTCTGGTGTGTGATCCAATGTGGGGTACAAGTCCCACATTTCCGATTTTCCGAACTTCATTCATATACAAGTCGAAGCAGGCTAGGCCGGACCAGAAAAACAGGTTCAACTCAAATCTGTTTTATTAGTACATCTCTGAATGAGAAAGAAAATTCTTGCAACACTATCACTGATAAACTTATAACAGATGTTATACTTATAACTTATAACAACTGCAAAACCTGGCTTTAGATCCATGGTTTATTTTTTGGTCTTCTTGGTTGGACGTAACACACCCTTCGCCTTGTGCCAGACCCAAACATTTTTCCCGCTGACTCCGTATTAATGGTGAGCAGCCATGTTTCTGCCGCTTCCGTCCACATTCATCACGATTTCCAGCTTTAATGCTGCCGCAGAGGACTGACGTGACTTGACTGCAAGCATTTTGGTATGAGGCATGGGGTTTGCTTGGATTTAATCATAAGGCGTCAGCCTCTATAATCCACTTAGATACAAGTATATTCTGACTAATCAATAGAGAAAATTCGCAGCAGCGTATAAGATGAGGTCTGGTCTTCTGGTGAAAAAGGTCTCATCTTATCCAGCATAAAATATGGAATGCTGCAAGTTTAACAGCCCACATTGCATTATGCTAAACTTAGAATGTATGCTTATTATTAATAAATACATTAACATTTCATATGCAGTTCGAGAATTTAGCTGTTTACCCATTCAAAACAAACAGGTTGAAAGGTTTGTGAACATAATTGGGAATGGAATTTTAAAACGCACATTAAAACATTTGATGCTGATATTGCATTGCCATTTTAGCCCATTAGTAAGTATGATATGACATGCAATTAATGTATAAATGCATACAAGGTTGTTATTGTAAACTTAATGGGATAGTGAGTCTGTCAGTAGTATATAATCTGTGAGTTTCTCAGGAGAAGGGACGTTCAGAGCAGACTGTTACTGCTGTGCTTTCAGCATCAAATATTTAAGTCAGAGCGAACATGGTGCTTACTTTGCAGAAACCCTGTCGTAACGGACTCTGATATAATGCAGTTTACTTGACGGTGAAACAGGCTTAAAAGTCACAATGCAGCTCACCATTTGGATAACTGCTAATATAAAGCAAAAAAACAATCTCATACTGAGATTTCAAAAGACCAAGAAATCGCATTAGATATCGCCACGCAGAATAAATTTTAGCACACCAGCCCATTGCAAGCCTAATGCAGGGTAGGGCAGATGGAGAGGCTGCTAGTTGTTGGTACCATGCAGTTTGATTGAAGTACAGTATTGTGGTACCTGACCTTCAAATAATTAGGTGGATGCATGACTCATGAGGTCACATAACTGGCAAAAAAAGGACATAATGAATAGAAGTTTAGCGTACAGATGGATCTCTATGCTCGGAGCCAGACCAAGGACAAAATATCCATGATGTTAATGTGTGGGTTGCAGTCTCTGCCCAACTCTAATAAGGACATTGAAAGAAGAGACATGCAGGGTCAGAGCGGAGGCTCTGGTCAGACTTTTGGATAGAGTTGGTATCAAGTCGGCTTACATATGGCCTGAGGAACCAACTGCTGGTAGTGGCACAACGTGCAATCAAGGCCATAATTGTGGTCTCAACATCCAAAGGATTGCCAAAGGCACCATGGGCAGGATTCCCCATAGTCTGATGCCGAAATCAAGATTGGCAATTAGGCGGAGAATGGCTTCCGACGCCGGATTCGGGGCAGGTGCCAGTTTGACGTCGGTTCGCGAAGCTCCACCCACTCAAAATCAGCATTATCGGGCCGCACGCCGCGCACAGTCGCAAGGCTGTTGGGCGTCAACAGACAGCCCACCCATAATGCTCCGTCCCCGATGGGCTGAGTTCCCGATGGCACGGACCATGTATGGCCCTCGCGGTTGGGAACCTGGCGCGCCGGCTGCAGACAGTGTCCAGCGGCGCCATATTCGTCTGGGATCCGTGCCGCTGGCCGGGGGGGGGCTGCAGCTAGGGCTGGGCACAGTAGTGGGGGGTAGCCAGGGGTGGGCTGTGGGGCCAAGATGGGCGGGTTAGGGTTCCAGCAAGGCTGGCACCATGTTTTCCGGCATGACCGGTGCAGCTCATCAGCCCTGTGCATGCACGGCCCGGGACCTGGCGAATTTTCGGCCGTTTTCTGCATGATCCGTGGGTCTTCTTTCTTTGGGGACTTCTGCTGAAATTGCTCGAAGCTTTGGCGGAGAGGACACCCAGTTGTACCTCCAACTCACTGACAATAATGGACCCACAGATGAGCTATAACTTTGGCAAGGGGAATGTAACAGTCACGGCTGAACCATCATGGCACCTATGACTTGGTGTATCCTCCCGTTGATCAAAGGGCTTTCTTGGTGCTATCGAACAGTGTTTTTCAAACCTTTCTTCCCGGGACCCACTTTTACCAACCGGCCTTTGCATCTCACACCTGGTGACCTTCACAATCCACACTGGGTGACCTTCATGACCGACACTGGCTGACATTTGTGATACACCATTATTACTTGCCTTTAATGCGACAGGTGAGCCTGCTAGGTTCTCACAATCACACTTGCTTTGTCATTCAATGTTACATTTCTCCTAAGTACTTCAGCTGACGATTTATGTTCTCATTGCATCCTTTGAAAAAATCAAGCGGTTTGTCCTTGAACTCGCCATGCTTAGTCTTCAAATGCCTTTGAAGTTTTAAGGGTTTTTAACTTACATTTGCAGTACTTCCCTGCATATAACATCGTGGGCTTTGCATCTTAATTGGCGTTGGGATTGCAACCAGGTAAACTACAGTCAAAATCAGACAAAGGTGAAGGATGATTCCATCGTGGAAAAATAGACAATAGGAGCAGGAGGAGGCCCTTCGGTCCTTCGAGCCTGCTCCGCTATTCATTATGATCATGGCTGATCATCCAACTCAATAGCCTACTCTCATCTTCTCCCTATTTCCTTTGATTCCCTTCGCCCCAAGTGCTTTAGCTAACTGCCTCTTGAAAACATAATGTTCTGGCCTCAACTACTTCTGTGGTAACGAATCCCACAGGCTGACTTTCTGGGTGAAGAAATTTCTCCTCACCTCTGTCTTAAATTGTCTATCTCATGTCCTCAGACTGTGGCCCCTGGTTCTGCCTCCGCCCCCCACCCACCTCCACTCACCACCACCACCACCATCTACCCTATCTAATCCTGTTAGAATTTAATAGATTTCTATGAGGACCCCCCTCATTCTTCCATACTCCAGTCTAGATTAGAAATTAGCTAACTTGGGTGAGATGGTGGTTCAGTGGTAATGTTGGGGGCTGAGTAATCCGAGGCCCAGGCTACTGGTCTGGGGGCATGGGTTCAAATGGCAGCTGGTGGAATTTATATTGAATCGATAAATCTGGAAGATAAAACTAATCTTGGTAATAATGACCATTGATTGTCACAAGAGCTGATATGATGTGGTGAGGTTACCATTTTGACATCTTAGTAACAATGCAACCTGATTTCCTTAACCAGTGAGGCTTCAGGATTGACAAAGAAAGAGAAGTGATTGAAAAGGAAGGTGAGAAAAGAAAAAAAAAATAGAAAGGTAGCTCAAGGGGAGAGAAAGAGAGACAATAAAGAGACACAATAGCAAAGTTCCTTGAGAAAAAATATTGGGCGGGATTCTCCAATCCTGGGGTGAAGTGTTGACGCCGTCATAAACGGCGGAGCGTTTTACGATGGCGTCATCTGGCCCCGAGGATCAGTGATCCTGCACCGCACAGGGGGCCAGCATGGCACTAGAGAGCCTCACACTGCTCCAGCTGCCGATACGGGCGTCAGGACGGGCACCGCGGGGCCGCGCATGCGCGCCACGGCCGACGCAAGTTCGCGCTTGCGCGTGGCTTGCCGTCTCCGTGCCGGCCCCGACACAACATGGTGGAGACCTACAGGGGCCCGGCGCGGAGGAACATAAGCCCCCACCGGGATAAGCCCGCCCGCCGATCGCCTAGGCCCCAATCGTGGGACAGGCTACCGGAGGCAGATCCCTCCTCCCCGCCACCAAAATAAAAGCAAATTACTGCGGATGCTGGAATCTGGTTGAGGTTTGAATCTGATGCTGAATGAGGTTCAACAGTTTAAATTGTTCCCTTTTTGGACAGAGAGGTTGATTAGAATCACAATAACAATTATTAGGCACTTTAAGTTCCTGGCCTTATTTTTTGTGATAAATTTTACTGCAAACCTCCCTAAATGAATGCCATATCCAGTACACCCTCAAAATAACAGGGAGGGTTCGGCAAGACGTTTTTTATGTGAAGCAAATGGCAAAGTTGCATAAATTAACCAACAAGTTCTGGAGATTTGCAATTCATGTTGATGTCCTGATCTTGCAAGCCAACTTCACAGAATTGTTACGACATAGAAAGCGGCCACTTGGCCCATCGTGAATGCACCGCGTGCTCTGCAAATGATCATCATGGCTTAGTGCCGTCCCCGCTGCCTTTTTCTGTACCCTTGCACATTGTTTCTATTCAAATAATCATCTAAAGCCCTCCTGAATGCCTCGATTGAATCTGCCTCTACGCTTCCAGGCAGTGCATTGCAGACCCCAAACCATTTGTTGTGTGAAAAGGTTTTGCTTTGGCTATGCCAAAGCAGTAGCTTTGCTTCTTTTGTAAATCACCTTGAATCCGCAAAATGAAAGCAGATTCCATTATGTGTCCAGCAAAGTCTGTCTCAATGGGGGAAAGAAATTAGGTTTACAAAAGAGGCATTTTGTAACAATAGGGATGATGATGCAGCAGGAATCTGTGAGGAATGTAGAATGTACAAATTGGAAATAACCAGGGTGATAGGACAGGCTGAGAGGCATCATGATAAAACTAATCAACATGAAGGACAACACTGAAGGTTTTTTTATAAGTCGGTAGGAAGTAAAAGGGTCGTCCTCATCTTTGCATTTCCGAAGCACAGATCATCTTGGATTTAATCACCCTTGGTTGCTGTCCCTCAGGATTGCTACCGCTTCCATTTTATGTATGTCGTTTGAGTTATTTCAATTATTGCTGCCACTTGGGCTGTCCCAGACACACTGGGGCATAATGCAGCCACACATTATATTTGACAACTCTGATTCTGAGTGGGGCAAGGTACATTTGATCATACATTCTGTTAAAATTGTCATCGATCTATTTGTGGATTATGTTGCACAGCCAGCATTTGGGAGGTACAATGGGAATAAAGTCAAAATAAAGGATAGGAAAAATGAAGGTTTTCACAAAGCTTATACAAGGCATTTTCCGACCCCAGAAAACAATGGTGCTTCACGTCTCCATTTTTAGAGATATTCCAATGCTTTCGTTTCTCTTATGCTCGATTTTGAAATTAAATAGATAAGCAAATGCAATTGAAAGATAATCAAGAATTTAACATGAATACAAAAATCCAACTACAAGAGAGAACGCAGGCCAATTAACTCCAAATTATGCTGCTTTTAAATTTTGCCAGGTCTTTTTTTCCGCACACCAGAGGTGCAATTCCTAGACCTGCGCAAATGAAAGCCACCATAGTCATAGAATCCCGACGGTGCAGAAGGTGGCCACTCGGCCCATCGAGTCATCATTGACCCTCGGAAAGAGCACTTTACCCAGGCCCACTCCCCCACCCTATCCCCGCAATCCCACTTCATCTCTGGACACTAAAGTGAAATTTAGCATGGCCAGTCCACCTAACCTGCGCATCTTTGGACTGTGGGAGGAAACCGGAGCAGCTGGAGGAAACCCACGCAGACACGGGGAGAAAGTGCAAACTCCACACAGACAGTTACCCATGGCCGGAATTGAACCTGGGTCCCTGACGCTGTGAGGCAGCAGTGCTAACCACTGTGCCACAGTGGCGTCCGTCCCTGAAGATCGTAGATTGCTCTCTGAATGCAAATTTTAAGCAATCTGAATGAGAAAGTGAAACATTCTGAATGAGAATCGGAATCCATCTGAAAGGGATGCCAAATGATTCTTCATGTAAATCTGAATGGGAACCTGAATCATTGTAAATCAGATTTTGAATAAATCTGATTGGGAATCTGAATCATTCTAATTTGACTCTGAATTGAACTGAATGGGAATCTGAAACTATCAGAATGGGGATCAGGATCAATCTGAATGGGAATATGAATCATTCTAAATATGAATTTGAATCATGCAGGAATCTAAATGAATCTGAATGGGAATATTTATGAACCTAAATGGGAATATGAATCGATCTGTACATGAAAAAGAATCATTCTAAATGCTCAGCTGAATCAATCTAAATGTGAATCTGATTCAGTCAGAATGGCCAGGGATAAGGTTGAGAAGGTGGGACCTTCATGGTAACCTTAGCTGGTACAGAAAATAAACCCACACTGTTGGCATCACTCTACATCACGGACCGGCCATCCAGTCAACTGAGATAACCAACCTCCCCTGCAGTGTCAGCATCAGAGCTTGTGGCTGTTTAAAGTGAGGGATGCTTCAAGTGTAGCTCTGTTTTCTCTTTCATGAATTCTGCATGTATTTATACTTGTCTCTTTTACAGAAAAATCAGTTTATGGAAATAAAATTGCAAATACTCATTCTAATGTATTTTTATTCAGTGCACAACATTTGAGTGATTATGATGGAGCTTTATTTTAGAGGTTCATTTAAGGCAAAGGCTCGCGAATGATTAAATAAAGCAACATTGTTTTTCAAGTAGTAATTCAAGCAGTGAGTAGATGATGCCTAGGAATGGCTGGGAGTTAGTTTTTGCCCCAGCAAACATTTAGCTTGGGTGAGTGAGTGGAAAGAGGACCCAGAGGCAGTAAGCACCAGTTACAAAAGTGAGAGAGGAGCAGTGGGGTCAATAACTGTGAGAGAGGAGTTGCAGGGACATTAACAACAAGAGAGTAGCAACGCTCATGAGCTGATGAGGCCACCACTGCACTTTATGCATTCCAGGGTGAGAGATCCTGATGGAAGAAGGACAGTAGGAGTATTTGTGCTTGTATGTTCGAGGCACCATACACCATACAGCCTGGTCTCCAGTCACCTTGGACCTCCTTGCCATTGGACCAAGGCCTTTCTCTGTCAAGTCCATTTTGACACTGGTGTGCAATGCCACACCACAAAAATAATAACTTCTTCTGGAAAAGTCAATCGAGAAGAGGAGTTTGGGTGAGAGACAGTTTGGAAACCAAAACGAAACACTCTGTGAAGTTTCACCATTGGTAAAAGAAATCAACAAAAAGTCTTTTCAATAAAATATTTAAGAGAAAAGCCACAGTGGATTGTCAATCTCTCACCTTATCCAGTTCCTTACAGATATTGCACTGTAGAAGACACCTTGGACCCGGTGGAAGCCGCCCTGGTGATGGAAGAAAGAAAAATCCACATGGAGGCCCGACCGGGTCTACTTCAAGATCCGACCCCAGGTGCGCCCAGGGAGGGAACAGACCACGGGACCCAGCCCAACCTGCCTCAGGAAGCCCCTGCCCAGGACCCAGGACCCCCGAAATGGAGGAGACCCCGTGCAATGACCCGAACGCACTGCAAGGTATTCCCGTGCCCGCAGAACGCCGGGACCCATCCGGATCGCAAACATGCCCCCTAGCAACCCTCTACCTCAACCAGCGCCCGGGACCCTGCCAGACGCGACCCCAGGTACGTAAACAGTGCCCTGGTCCCCGCCAGTGCCCTGGACCCCGCCAGATGCAACCACCTACCTTCCACAAGAGCTGACATCTGCCACTGGATCCCAGGATCATCCAGCAGCAGACGCCGACCGAGGAAGCGAGGGAAACACGGTGGTCTGCAGGTTAGACCGAAGCAACTCGGTTTCAAGATCCCTCTCCCCAGCATGCTCCTGGCAAACGTCCAAGCGATCAAAAACAAGCTGGATGAACTTAACGCAGACTTACCTCTCAGAGGGAAGTAAGAGACTGCTGTGTGCTCCGCTTCACAGAGACATGGCTCACCCCTGCCTCACCGGGCTGTGCCATACAACCTGAAGGCTTCTCAATTCACCGGGCGGACCGCACGGCATCATCAGGCAAAGCGAAGGGTGGAGGGGTGTGCCTCCTCATCAACTCCTCCTGGTGCTTGGATGTGGCGACTCTGGCGACCTACTGCTCCCAGACCTGGAATACCTGACCGTGAAGTGCCGTTCAGCCATCATCACAGCGGTCTACATCCCACCCCAGGCAGAAGTGAGGAAGGCGCTGGACGAACTGTACACAGTTATAAACAACTACGAAACAGAACACCCGGAGGCCTTGTTCATCGTGGCCGGAGACTTCAACAATGCCAACCTCAAGAGTGTACTGCCAAAATTCCACCAGCACATCTCCTGTCCCACCAGGGGCGATAACACTCTTGACCGCTGCTACTCAAAAATCAAGGGCGCCTACTGTTCCATGCCCCGACCGCACTTTGGGAAATCAGACCATAAGACGTTGCTCCTTCTCCCAGCATACAAGCAGAAACTCAAGTGGGAGAATCCAGCTAAGAAGGTTGTGCAGTGCTGGTCCGAGGAGACAGAAGAGCTCTGAAGTGACTGCTTGGAGACAGTGGACTGGTCCATATTTAAGAACTCAGCGACCAACTTAAATGAGTATGCCACCACCGTCACAGACTTCATCAGCAAATGTGTGGACGACTGCGTGTCAAAGAAAGCAGTACGTGCGTTCCCCAACCGGAAACCATGGCTCAATCGCGAGATTGACTCCCTACTGAAGGACAGATCTGAGGAGTTCAAGACAGACGACCCTGACCTATACAAGAATTCCAGGTACGACCTCCACAAAGCCATCCGAGATGCCAAGAGAGAATATCAAACCAAGCTAGAGTCACAGACAGACACTCGGCGGTTGTGGCAAGGACTAAACAACATAACGGGCTACAAAGTGAAGCCGAACAGTATCTCTGGCAGCAGCGCGCCACTCCCCGATGAACTCAATGCATTCTATGCTCAGTTCGAGCAGGTAACCAACAATCTGCTGTTGAGTGCCCCAGCAGCCCATAATTCACCTATACCCACCATCACAGCTTCCGAAGTCAGATTGGCCTTCCTGAAAGTGAACCCTCGGAAGGCGACGGGCCCAGACGGGATCACTGGTCGTGCACTCAGAGCCTGCGCGGGCCAGCTGGCAGAGGTATTCGCGGACATCTTAAACCTGTCCTTACTCCACTCCAAGGTCCCCACCTGCTTCAAGAAGACCACAATCATACCGTTACCAAAGAAGAACCAGGCAACGTGCCTCAATGACTACCAACCAGTGGCCCTGACATCAGCCGTAATGAAGTGCTTCGAGAGGTTGATCATGAAGCGCATCACCTCCATACTCCCAGAACGCCTTGATCCACTGCAATTCGCATACCGCTGCAACCGGTCCACATCAGACGCCATTTCCCTGGCCCTACACTCATCCCTAGAGCATCTCGAAAACAAGGACTCCTACTTAGACTCCTATTTATTGACTACAGCTCCGCCTTCAACACCATAACCCCAGCCAAGCTCATATCAAAGCTCCAAAACCTAGGACTTCGCTCCCCACTTTGCAACTGGATCCTCGATTTTCTGACCAACAGACCACAATCAGTAAGAATGAACAACAACACCTCCTCCACAATAGTCCTCAACACCGGCGCCCCGCAAGGCTGCATACTTAGCCACCTACTCTACTCCCTGTACACACACGACTGCGTGGCAAAACGTGGTTCCAACTCCATCTACAAGTTTGCTGACGATACGACCATAGTGGGCCGGATCTCGAATAACGATGAGTCCGAATACAGGCGGGAGATAGAGAACCTAGTGAAGTGGTGTAGCGACAACAATCTCTCCCTCAGTGCCAGAAAAACTAAATAGCTGGTAATTGACTTCAGGAAGCAAAGTACTGTATACACCCCTGTCAGCATCAACGGGGCCGAGGTGGAGATGGTTCGCAGTTTCAAATTCCTCGGGGTGCACATCTCCAAAAATCTGTCCTGGTCCACCCACGTCGACGCTACCACCAAGAAAGCACAACAGCGCCTATACTTCCTCAGGAAACTAAGGAAATTCGGCATGTCCACATTAACCCTTACCAACCTTTACAGATGCACCATAGAAAGCATACTATCGGGCTGCATCACAGCCTGGTATGGCAACTGCTCGGCCCAGGACCGCAAGAAACTTCAGAGAGTCGTGAACACCACCCAGTCCATCACACAAACCCGCCTCCCATCCATTGACTCCATCTACACCTCCCGCTGCCTGGGGAATGCGGGCAGCATAATCAAAGATCCCTCCCACCCGGCTTACTCACTCTTCCAACTTCTTCCATCGGGCAGGAGATACAGAAGTCTGAGAACACGCACGAACAGACTCAAAAACAGCTTCTTCCCCACTGTCACCAGACTCCTAAATGACCCTCTTATGGACTGACCTCATTAAAACTACACCCTGTATGCTTCATTCAATGCCAGTGCTTATGTAGTTACATTGTATATGTTGTGTTGCCCTATTATGTATTTTCTTTTATTCCCTTTTCTTCTCATGAACTTAATGATCTGTTGAGCAGCTCGCAGAAAAATACTTTTCACTGTACCTTGGTACATGTGACAATAAACAAACAATAAACTATAAACGAAATTTGGCATGTCCACATTAACCCTTACCAACTTTTACAGATGCACATAGAAAGCATCCTATCGGGCCGCATCACGGCCTGGTATGGCAACTGCTCGGCCCAGGACTGCAAGTAACTTCAGAGAGTCGTGAACACCGCGCAGTCCATCACACGAACCTGCCTCACATCCATTGATTCCATCTATACCTTCCACTGCCTGGGGAAAGCAGGCAACATAATCAAAGACCCCTCCCACCCGGCTTACTCACTCTTCCAAATTCTTCCATCGGGCAGGAGATACAGAAGTCTGAGAACACGCACGAACAGACTCAAAAACAGCTTCTTCCCCGGTGTTACCAGACTCCGAAATGGCCCTCTTATGGACTGACCTAATTAACGCTACACCCTGTATGCTTCACCCGATGCCGGTGCTTATGTAGTTACATTGTGTACCTTGTGTTGCCCTATTATGTATTTTCTTTTCTTCCCTTTTCTTCCCATGTACTTAATGATCTGTTGAGCTGCTCGCAGAAAAATACTTTTCACTGTACCTTGGTTCACGTGACAAGAAAGAAATCCAATCCAATCCAATCCAATGAGTCAAGGATGCTCTGTTTGCGCGAGCGGCCAACAACATAAACTTTGACCTGGACCAAGTCCACCAGGATGCCCAGACAGCAGGATTCTCTGCCATTGCCAGGATGCCCCAGATCCAAGAGGTAATCAATGGCACACATGTCACCTTGTGCACACCCAGCCGGTCCAGGAGCACCCTTCATCAACAGGATGGGGTTCCACTCCCTGATCGTCCAACTTACCTGTGACCACCTCGTCAAGATCATGCACACCCTTCCCAGGGAGTGTGTACGACAGCTACATCCTGGGGCAGTTGGAGATCCCGGCATCTTTGAGGGACACCACCGGGTGATTGGATGGTTTTTAGGGGATAAGAAGTACCCGCTTGGGTCTGGTTAATGATGCCAATATGCCAGCAATTAACAGATGTGGAGGCCTGATATGACGAGGCCCATGTGATCCCCCGGCCTGCTCAACATGCAGTTCCGATGCCTCAACCACTCTGGTGGTGCACTGCAGTACAGATCCCGGATGGTCGCCCACTTTTTGGTGGTCTTCTGTGCCCTGCACAACCTGGCACAGCAACAGGGCAGAGTGCTGGTGGTGGAAGACGCGGAACGTGGCCACCGATGAGGAGGAGGACAAGTAGGAGCTGGACCAGGAATGGCTAGAGGACAAGCCTGGGAAGGACCCGTGGGACCAGCCTGAGGATGGAGAACAGGTGGCAGAGGCAAGGCTCCGGTATGCTCGGAGGACCAGGGAGGCCCTCATTCTCACCCGCTTTACATAGCACGTGGCTTCATCTGTCATCTCTTTCCCTCACCCCTTCACACCCACCATCTGTCCATGCCTCACACTGCCTCCTCCCTTCCCTACCCTCCAGACCATCCCCCCATCCCCCCATTACTCGCCCCCTCCTCCCCCCCACCTGCATAGCCATGTGTCACCTTCTCAGAGTCTGTGTTATACCACTCCAGGGTGATAGGTCTGCATCAGTATTGTGATAGGTCTGTGTCGGTATTGTCTGCAGGTCAATATACAAGGCAGGAGTGTGATAATAACCTGATGTGAACTGAGCTCTGGTGCTCCTCAATCTATGCCATAGTCTGACTCCTGTCTGTCTGCTAAGAACACACTTACACCCATCACCTGCACATGGTACGCCTTGGGGGGAAGCATAGTATGCCTTTGTTTGGGAGTGTTGGTGGGTGCCAGGGTGTGCTGGGACACGTCATGGTATTATGCTGGGAGCAGGGGCAGGGCCAGGCACAGGGTCATTGGGGGTGACATTGGCAGGCTGGACCGGTGCCAGGGGGCCCGATGCCAACTCACTCATGTGGCCCGATGGAGGTCATTGAGCTTCTTATGGCACTGGGTGGCGGTCCTCCTGGTGACACTCCCAGAGCTGATGGGTGCCGTCACTGCCTCCCTCTGGCTGATCCTCTGTGCCCCTCGTCTGAGCTTGACCACGTACATGAGCCTGGCAAGGTCGGCATCCCCGTGCTGCGGTTCTGCGCAGTGGCATGTCTGCGTGCTGTCCCCGGTTTGCTCTGCAGGATCGGTTGAAGTGGTGCCTCCCTCGTTCGCAGGGAGCTACGGGGCTTGGTCCCAGCTGGTGGGACTGACATTTGCGGCTTGAAGCCCATAGGAAATCATTAAGTGGCCTAATTAGTACGAGGTGATGGCCTGATCGGGTCGGCTGTCGGGAAACACCCGGCATTTCCAGCTCGCTACCACATTTAGAACAAATTTGGTTAGATTGCGTCCAATTTTGGCCCAACCAAAAAAGTAACAGGAAATTGAAACAAGTAAATGCTGTCTGAGCCCTGAAGTCATTCTACATGATACATCCCTTTCCCCTCTGCTGTACATATCAATTGCACAGGGATTCACAAATTTCAAATAATTTAGCAACTTGCATCTGTCCTCTCATGCCTCTATATACCAAAACCATTTTATCCTCTCCCTGGCTTGAACAAATATATATGAGAATCCGATCCATTTGATTCCCCAACTCATCTAAGAGACTCACAGAGAGTTGCTGAATATACCCAAAGGAAGAAATCTTGCCACAGTCCCCGAGGACTGCTCACCTCTTTGAGAAGTGACTGGCGGTGATTTAACCTGAGAGTCACCACACCTCAGGCGAGGGAGAAGGTTCAGAAGGCAGGGCATTCATGAATAACCTATCCAGTACAGGAATCAAAGCCACGCTGTTGTCATCACTAGCCAGCCGTCCAGCTAACTGAACTAACCGACCCCTACACTCAAGTCATTGTCAATAAAGTAGCCCATATTGAAAATTCAGGTTCCTACAACATCACAAATTATGGCACTTCATTTAATGTTTATCAGGATAATAGAGTTCTTGTTCCTTTGCTGTTTATAACTGGTAATATAGAGTTTGACAGAAAACAAAGTGCCAGTCTCTTATACTCAATAGACAGAATATAACTGATGTAGCATCAACAAAAATTAATTTTCTATGTAGCAGGAGAATACTGAAAGAGTGAGGCATCAGATACAATGTGCAAACAATGACAGGAACAGCACCAAATAAAGCTTTTCTATCGCTCAGGTATCACATGACATTGACATAGTGGCACTTTGGCCAATGGATTAGGAGGCAGCGACTTTTGGCCCATATCAGGACTTTTGAGCTCGTAATCTACAAAGGTGTTACATTGGTGATATTCGAATGGATGTTCAAGACCACATGGTACTTGAAGCGAAGAACATAGAACATACAGTGCAGAAGGAGGCCATTCGGCCCATCGAGTCTGCACCGACCCACTTAAGCCCTCACCGCCACCCAATCCCCCGGACCCAATAACCCCTCCTAATCTTTTTGGTCACTAAGGGCAATTTAGCATCGCCAATCCACCTAACCTGCACGTCTTTGGACTGTGGGAGGAAACCGGAACACCCGGAGGAAACCCATGCAGACACGGGGAGAACGTGCAGACTCCGCACAGACAGTGACCCAGCAGGGAATCGAACCCAAGACCCTGGTGCTGTGAAGCCACAGTGCTAACCACTATTTTACCATGCTGCCCTACTATGCTGCCATGCTGCCCTACCCAAACCCTGGGAAACATTCTCTCCATAATCATTAAAACCATCTTACCTGTCATTCATTGCATTACGATGTTAGCTGTCGTTCAATAACTCTGAGCCAGAAAATTCCCCATAGCTGGGCAAGTTGGCTAGCTGGTAACAGCCTTTCTTGCCATCTGCTTTGGAGGATCTTGTGAAGGCCCCGCAGGTGATATTTCCCCTGTGCCTTGAGATGCTTTCTGTGGGTTGTCCAAGTCTCTGAAGAAGATAGGAGCACAGGGATCACTGTTGTCTGAAAACCATCATCTTAGTCAAGATTTGGGATCCTGGTCCTCAGCTGGCCAAAGGCTGTGCTTGAACTTAGGAGATGGGAATGAATTTTGTCATCTATGTCTGCCTTGGTTTAGAGGAGGCTCCCAAGATACCCAAACATTTTCCAAGATCTCTCCACTGACCTTTATAGTTGGAGGGAGATATTGTGATGTGGCATCTGGTTGCAAAAGAATCTTAGTTTTCTGGGTGTTTAATGAATAACTTCTCATTTTCTCACGTGCTTTCCAGAAGGAGTAGGCAATAGTATGTAAGTGAGCACATGCACTGACGGCTTTCATTTAGATTTAAGACAGCATAGATTGAACAGTTTCCTGCTGTTCTTCAGATTATCTCCACACATGATTGGGTTTGTTTATTGTCACGTGTACCGAGGTACAGTGAAAAGTATTTTTCTGCGAGCAGCTCAACAGATCATTAAGTACATGAACTGAAAAGGAAATAAAAGACAATACATAATAGGGCAACACAAGGTCCATAATGTAACTACATAAATACCGGCATCGGGTGAAGCACACAGGGGTGTAGTGTTAATCGGGTCAGTCCATAAGAGGGTCATGTAGGAGTCTGGTAACAGTGGGGAAGAGAAGCTGTTTTTGAGTCTGTTCGTGCGTGTTCACAAACTTCTGTATCTCCTGCCCGATGGAAGAAGTTGGAAGAGTGAATAGGCCAGGTGGGATGGGTCTTTGATTATGCTGCTCGCTTTCCCCAGGCAGCGGGAGGTGTAGATGTAGTCAATGGATGGAAGGCAGGTTCGTGTGATGGACTGGGCTGTGTTCACGACTCTCTGAAGTTTCTTGCGGTCTTGGTTCGAGCAGTTGCCATCCCAGGCTGTGATGCAGCCAGATAGGATGCTTTCCATAGTGCACCTGTAAGGTAGTGCATCTGAGGGTAGTTTTCTGGTGCAATAATCTATACTATAAAGGGCTGGCACCATATAGGAGTACCATGGGACTGAGAACAGTAATCAGTAAGGGAATCAAGAATTCTGGGGAGAGGGTGGCATGGTAGCACAGTGGTTAGCACTATTGCTTCACAGCTCCTGGGTCCCAGATTCGATTCCCGGCTTGGGTCACTGTCTTTGTGGAGTCTGCACATTCTCCCCATGTCTGCGTGGGTTTCCTCCGGGTGCTCCAATTTCCTCCCACAAGTTCCGAAAGATGTGCTGTCAGGTGAATTGGACATTCTGAATTCTCCCTCTGTGTACCCGAGCAGGCACCGGACTGCGGCGACAAGGGGCTTTTCACAGTAACCTCATTGCAGTGTTAATGTAATGCTACTTGTGACAATAAAGATTTTTTTTTTTGAATTAAAGGGTGGGAAAGTGAAGTTGAGGGTTATCTTATCAGATCAGTCATGATCCCATTGAATGGCGGAGCAGACTCGATGGGCTAAATGACCTATTTCTGCTTCTATGTCTTGTGGTCTTAAGGCCCACACAGTGAAATAAGAGAATACATGACCCATACCTAGGGGTCAGTCTAGTGTTGGATTAAGCCTTGTGCACAAACAAGCACGGAAAAAGGTCTTAGCTTGAACCCTTTATTGTCTATATATATATATATAAATGTACATAGCATGAAGACTTCATGAAGACCTACCAAATGGCATCCAGCACCCTACAACATATTACAGAGAGGAAGAAAAATGAAAAATTGAAATGAAAATGGCAAAGAGAGTCGGTACAATGACACAACTTTGTTTGACCCAAGTTTTCACAGGGATAAAATTTATGGTGGTTCCATTGATGAGGATTATGGCTTGCATATCACCATGGAGTAGGCACAGAAGAGTGGCAAATCTCTGATGGCAGTCAAAATTGAGGAAGGTAATCGATAAGCCTTTCGAAAAGATAAAAAAAGATCAGGCACAACGATTGATGCTGTTCCTTGCACTTTTCTTGAATTTGTCCCGCTGTGCATTACAAAAGTGGCTACACTTCAAAAAGTTCTTTGATGGCCAGAAATAACTTTGGGAGATCCTAAGGTGCTGTATAAACAGACGCCTTTCTTTCTTTTTAACATCTGGGATCCAGGGCGGCATGGTGGTGCAGTGGTTAGCACTACTGCCTCATGGCGCTGAGAACCCAGGTTCGATCTTGGCCCCAGGTCACTGTCCATGTGGAGTTTACACATTCTCCCTGTGTTTGCGTGGATCTCACCCAGACAGACCAAAAGATGTGAAGGCTAGGTGGATTGGCCACGCTAAATTTCCCTTAATTGGAAAAAAATAATAATTGGGTACTCTAATTTTTATTTTTTTAAAATCGGGGATCTTGCCATGTGCAAAATGGCTGTTAGTTTCGCACTTTAAAAATATGTACAGTGGTTAAGAGTGATATGACAGTTTGAACACAAATCATTTGTATTTGTGTAAATATAGATCAATCCTGAATTTGTAGCATATCAAAAGTTTAAATGTGGAATTAGATGTTTATCGTTAAGTGAATAGTTCTGATTATTTTATAAACAATAATACAATGAAAAACTGTGACAAATCGGGACATTGTTAGGTATTTGTTTATTTGCGTGTTGCATATTTATGCTTTGACACACTCTGAGATATTCCAAGAAGTCTTTCAAGGATAAACCGGGTTCTTTTGTTCCATGCAGATATTTTAGCATGTACATTATTCTTCAAAACCTCTTCTGAACAATTGGCAGCATTGGTGCTATTAATTGTTTTAATTAAGATAAATAGATCCACCTTCAGGAAGAAGGAGGTAATTCTGACAAAATCGTTAAGGACAAAGATTTGGTGAATCTGCAGCTTTTGTGTGTCACCTTACAACACATCTTCCTGCTGATTTGCTTCTGCAATATGTGTGCATCCTGAGATTGCCACTCAACAAATTAGCAAGTCAGAAAAGATGACTCTATTTAATAATCCACTTATTAAAGAAAAAGATTAAATCGTGATGTAGAAGGGAAAATAATTCAAGTTTTGCGTTGTTCCTCCCAATCGTTTATACAAATTGTTGTCAAGTTCATACAAGCCTCAGGGCAAAATGTGTTATCTGATCTGAAAACATATTTTACCTCCAGCAAGAAACCTCTGGCCATTGCTTCCGATGACCGTTATATTCTGTAACAGTACAACACTGAGCCTTTGGTCACTGTAGATGAGTTCACTAGACTGGGTATTGGGCGACTAATGGGTATCCTGAATGCCAACAGTTCTTTTGGTACCGAGAATTCAATTGTATTCAATTCAAAGGGTTATCGTTGTCACATAGACATGTAAACCTTTAGACCTTGTCACCTCATGGTCTTTGTTTTTGAGGCAATTAAATATATTTTCATATACTTGTACCTACCTCCACAATGGACAATAAGATGGAATTAAGAAACTTGTTCTTTTAAGGGTGAAATATTTCATACTTAATTTTTTCTTTCTAGGTTGTGTGTTTTGGCTTATTTGTTGGATAGATTCTTTCTCATATTAAGCGACTTTGTCAATAAAGATCTTTAAGGCACATAAAGTCTTACAATAAGTAAAGTAGATTTTACATAATGCTTTATCACGTAACTCAAATATCTCACAAAATGCTTTGCATAAAATAGAATCACTTCAAAATGTGGTACAGATTATTAAATTGAATTATCACAGGATCCAACTGGTTTTGAAATGAGTCAAAAAGATCTGTTTTCACCTTCCTTCCCGGATATCCATTCCAAATAATACTCGTTCTTCAATGACAGATAAAGTGTTTTATTTTAAATGGTGCATTTGAATTGCTCATTTATTATTTATTATCATTTTTATAGGAAATAAGTGTTTCTAATATTTCAGTAACTTGGTTGCCGTGAAACAGTCACTAATGTGCCAATTTAAAATGAACAAAATTGGCAAACCCAAGAATCGGGGAGACTTCTTGAACCTGCTGGCAGTTTAAGCGTTAATAATATTGACATGCCATGTGACATAGTGATTTCGCAATAATGTCGATTTTTTGCAGTGAGTGAACAGTTAAAAGTGCATAAATATATTCTGTAACAATGAAACGGGCATGAACATCTCTTTAAGGGTGAGAAAGGGCTGTTTTTGGCCTTATGAATAATACATTATATACTGTAGGCATCATGAAAAAATCATTTGGTAAGTTTGACTAACAGGCTCCAGTTGTGTTATAGATCACATGGCTATAGTTGCCCAATCATGCTTTAGACTGCAGTTGTGTGCCATTTTAAAGTATCGCTCTGACAGTTCAAGGATGTTTCATTCTTTTCAGTAAACAATGGATTTTCAAAAGAAATGTGCAACTAAGAAGCTGCTTTCAAGCCATTTTATTGATTTATTAAAACACGTAAAATAACTTAATTTTTCAAAGATGTTTCCATGCTTTGGTAGCTGCTGCACTCATGTATTGGGGAGAACCACAGAAATAGCTGCCCTGCTCACAATGGCTGTGAGCATCATGCGGGTTGTCAGCACCAAGGTGTTGAAGGTTGGCTTAAGGTAATGGTGATAAACTATATTATTCACTTCAACAACGTTCTAACAGTGCCAATGTGAAAAGCGACAATGTTCAGAAATGGCATCATTTGATCTATTAGTGTTAACTGTTGATCGTCTCGGCATAACAATTAGGAGATCAATGCTGGCTTTTTACAGCAAAATTCACATGAACTGGCTCTTCAAGTATGCAACAATCATTACTTGCATTAAAATGAGATGTTGAATATGACAACGCATTCCAAGATGCTTCACAGGAACATTTTCAAACAAAAATGGACACATTAGGAAATGTTAGGACAGATCGGCAAAAGCTTGGATCTGGAGGTGGTTTTAATGAGCATCTTCAAAAAAGTTATGAGGCTTTTCAGAACCCCAAAATGTATCATGGAGTTCAACCAACCTCACCCTTTAATGGATTTGTTGCTTTTCCGAGGACACGGCTTTTTCCCTAGGTGTGGGATTACAATTATGGACACGTGGGTTTTTAAACACAAAACACTGTTTATTCCATGAACTCAACTTAACATCTTAAATAAACATTGGATCTCTTAACACCCCTTACTTCAAAGATAACTCAGAAAATATTGCAACAGTAAATACTTCCTTAAAATGTTCCTTCAAACTTCCAAGAGACTTAACACCCTTAAACAGTATCACATCAGGTTAAAGGATATATATATATTTTGTAGAAGGCGGAGACTGCCGCAAACTGGCTTTCTACTTTTAAACTGCTCTCAGCAAAACCAGCCAGGCACTTTTTAGCTGCTCTCAGCAAAACCAAACTGCAAAACTTGCAGCTCTCTGAAAACACACAGACACTGCTTTTAAACTGAAACTAAAAACCTGCAAAACACAGACTACAAAATGGCTGAACTGAGCTGAGCTCCACCCAATCTCTGTTTTCTTAAAGATACATTGCTTACACATCCATTTCTAAAAGGCACTCTTGCATGACAAAAAGGAGAGAGAGTTGCAGAATCAGAGAGGTTTCGGGAAGGAATTCCAGATCTTAGGGCCTCGGTTATTGAAGGTATAGCCATCAATGGTCGAGCAAAGGAAATTGGGAAGTTCTGGGCTGGGCAAAACTTTAGCTTAATGAGCTAGTATTATGGAGGGAAGCAGTAGGAACCGCGGCATGGCAGCACAGTGGCTAGCATAGTTGCTTCACTGCTCCAGGGTCCCAGGTTCGATTCCCAGCTTGGGTCACTGTCTGTGCGGTGTCTGCACGTTCTCCCTGTGTCTGCGTGGGTTTCCTTTGGGTGCTCCGGTTTCCTCTCATAGTCCAAAGATGTGCAGGTTAGGTGGATTGGCCACGCTAAATTTCCCTTAGTGTCCAAAAATAACGTTGGGTGGTAGTACTGGGTTACGGGGATAGGGTGGAGGTATGGGCTTGGGTGGGGTGCTCCTTCCAAGGGCTGGTGCAGACTTGATGGGCCAAATGGCCTCCTTCTGCACTGTAAATTCTATGATTTTATGAATGGATAGGGACAATGTCCATTGACTCCTCACATATTTTGTTGGAGTTGAGGGAACCAAAGCAGGACTGATTTTAATCCAATCCAGCTCGTGTAATTGGGACCAGTAGCAGCACAAAAATGGCACTGAGTCACGTGCGATCCTGTTCATGCTGCTGTTCCAGCTACCAGTTCCTTGCACAGTGTCCTAAAATCGATGGCAAGAGCATTTCACTGTTCCAGGCAGGAGGTCACTCGTAATTTTACAAAATCATGGTCCTTATTTTCATTCATTCAAAGGATGTGGACTTCGCTGGCTAGGAAAATTCCTTATTGCCCTTGATAAGATGGTGGTGAGCTACTTTCTTGAATGCTGCAGTTGCTGTGTTATAGGTACACCCATGGTGCTGTTAAGGAGGCTGTTCCAGGATGTTGACCCAGCCACAGTGGAGGAAGAGTGACGTATTTCCAAGATAGGATGGTGAGTGACTTGGAGAAAAAATACCAGGTGGTGCTGTTCCCATGTGTCTGTTGCCCTTGGTCTTCCAAATGATAGTCGTCATGGGTTGGAAGATGCTGCCTAAGCAGGCTTGGTAATACCTGCAGTGCATCGTGTAGATGGTACACACTGCTGCCACTGTGCATTGGTGACATACAAAGTGAATGTTAGTGGATGGGGTGCGTATAAAGTGGACTGCTTTGTCCTGGAGCTTCTTGAGTGTTGGAACTGCACTCAGTCAGGCAAGGGGAGATCATGGATGGTGGATAGACATTGCTGCGTTTAGACATCAACTGTTTCAGCATCTGAGGAGTTAAGTGATGCTGAACATTGTGCAATCATCAGCGAGCATCTCCAGTTCCCACCATATGATATAATGAAGGTCATTGATGATGTAGCTGGAGATTGTTGGGCTTAGGACATTCTTCTGAGGAACCCTTGCAGTGATGTACTGAAACTGAGATGACTGACCTCCGACAACTACTTTTCTGCGAGGTGTAACTCTAGTCAGCAGAGTTTCCCCCCTGATTCCCATTGACTCCAGTTTAGCAAGAGCTCCCTGATGCCATACTCAGTCAAATGCTGCCTTGATGTCAAGGACAGTCATTCTCTCCTCACCTCTGGAATTCAGCTCTTTTGTCCATGTTTATACCGAAGCTGTAATGAAGTCAGGAGCTCAGTGGTCTTGATAGAAACCAATCTGTGTGTCAGTGAGCAGGTCTTGCTTACCAAGTGTTCCACCACTTTACTGATGATCAAGAGTAGACTGATGGGCGGTAATTGGTCGGGTTGGATTTATCCTGCTTCTTGTGTAGAGGACATAACTGCACAATTTTCCACATTGCCGGGTAGATGCCAGTGTTGTAGCTGTAGTGGACAAGCTTGGCTCGGGGTGCAGCAAGTTCTGGAGCCCAATATTCAGTGCTATTGCCAAAATATTGTCAGGGCCCAGAACCTTTGCAGCATCCAGTGCCTTTCGTTATTTCCTGGTATCACATAGAGTGAATCGAATTGATTGCAGACTGGCATCAGTGATGCTGGAGACCTCTGGAGGTTTCCTAAGACAGGTGGAGAAATGCAAATGGGTGGATCGTGCACACTGAGCACTGCTGGCCCATCTTAGAAACGCTATAGGATTGTCTGAAACTCCGACTGTTGGTTGGTTCAACATGCCAATACCCTGACCTCTCAGAACCGAGCAAGTAGGAGTAGGGATCCTGCTTGATGCCCTCACAACTCAATGGTGAAATACTATGAGGACTGTGCCTCCACACAACTCAGGCCTCAGGCTAGTTGTCAAAATAGGTCCTCAGGCCTCTCCGTTCTTTATGGTAAGCTCACTGAAAACAGCAGAAGAAATGTGGATGGGATGCTATGGGTGTGCTTTTATGGCCGTGTAGTGCTTGAGGGAGAGCAACATGGCTATTAGATCATGGAGAACGCCCTGGATGGGTCGGCACCATCGGATGGAGATCCGGCGGAATAATGGACATGGAGCTGGATTCTCCAGTCGGTGACGCTGAAATTACGTTCGGTAAACGGCCGGAGAATCCTCGTTCCCAACCAAATCGGGAGCTGCGCTGCTTTCGCGATGCCCCTCCCCCTTCAAAATGCCTGACTCGGAGAGTACGGCGCACCACGTATCGACGGCTTCAGGACATTGTCTGAGGCCTGCCCCCGATGTTCTGCCCCCGACCGGCGGACTTCCCAACGGCGTTTGTCTCTCATGGTCTCATCCGTCGGGAACACGCTGTGGCGGCTGAGGACCGAGGGCAGGGGGGGACTTGATTAGGGGCTGGGGGCACTGCGAGGGGGGGTCCAGGGCACCTGAGGAGAGGGGATTATTTTGTGGTCCAGGTCCATGAGCGTCTGCCGCTATGTAGCACGGCGCAGCCGCTGCAGACCGCCGCCATGTTCATGCATGACCACAGACCCGGGAATTCTCCGGGCATATCAACAGCTAGAGCCGGATGCTCTATGCTGCCGGCATGCTAGCCCCCAGCAAAACTGGGAATCGGTGGCCGTTATATGACATCTTTTCTGGCGTAAAACGCTACCGTTCCCGCGCCGGTGTGAACATAGCCCCAGAATTGGAGAATTCAGCCCATGTAGTTAGCGGGAGGGATGGGCCATTCTGCATGGTATTAACAACTCACGTGTGACAGGTCATCTGGGTGGTGGCCGGTGGATCCTCACCTCGGCGCCGTATGCTAACCTCTACATCGGTGACCGATCTGTCCTCGGCCACCCCCATGACCGTCAGGGCCTGTTCCTCTTCGGTGGCGAAGACTCTGGGCCCTCTCCCGTCTGTTGTGGGCTAACGTCTCCTGCGGGAACACAGAGGGAGCATTGTGAGCCGCATGCTTCGTTCATAGCAGAGGGAGGAGTGATGCGGTGGGGGGCGAGCGGGGATGGAAGTGATTGGGCATATGGGAGGGGATGGGGGTCAGTGTGGGTGGCACTTCCGGACATTGGTGGACCGGGACATGGTGTGGTATTGGGCGGGGCAGTGCCAGTCACTTGGTCATCGGTGGTGGGGATGGGTGGTGGGGAGGGCCTGTGCCAACCCACCCGTGGGGTCCAATGGAGGTCATTGATCTTCTTACAGCACTGGCTGTCGGTCCTTCGGTCCTCCTGGTGACGTTCCCCTAGTTGATGGCCACTGCCAACTCCTTCCAGGTGACACTGGCAGCCCTATGGCTGATCCTTGGCGGAACAGGGCCTCCAATCTGGGCTCGACCGGGTCCAACAATCTGGCCAAGTCGGCATCCCCGAATCGTGGTGCCGATTTCCTCGGTGGAATGGGAGTGAGCTGTGTGGGGTTTGCTCTGCAGAATTGGTTTAAATGCTGTTCCCCTTGTTGGCAGGGAGCTGGCGAACGCGGTCCCAGCGAATCAGCTAGCAGGACCATCGTTTGCAGCGTGAAGCCCATGGGGCCTCATTAAGTGGACCAATTAACCTTTGATACCGTTGACGGCCTCGCCGGGTCAAGTGTCGGGATAATTGCGACAGTTGAAATGAAATGAAATGAAAATCGCTTATTGTCACAAGTAGGCTTCAAATGAAGTTACTGTGAAAAGCCCCTAGTCGCCACATTCCGGCGCCTGTTCCGGGAGACTGGTACGGGAATTGAACCGTGCTGCTGGCCTGCCTTGGTCTGCTTTAAAAGCCAGCTATTTAGCTCAGTGTGCTAAACCAGCCCCTTACTACTAAGTTAAATCGCACACTTTGTTACGAATGGAAGAATCTTGGCAACAGGATGAACTGTAGGATTGCTGGCATATTATAACTAGGATTTTAAAAATGGAAAGTGATATTGGGGAGAGAATACAATATTGGATCCAGTAATCAGATATTAAGGCTGAATTTTACAGTGAGCTGATCAAGAGTTTAGAATTAAATCTTTTAAATTGCCCCTCATCAATTGGGATTAGGTTCACTGTAATTATGGGCACAGCGACAGATCATTAGGAAGCCAATCTCATTCTGAACTGAAATAGATGCAATTGGAATAAAGTGGTGAGATTTAACACTGCAAAATATCAGTACAAAATGTACTGACACCAACGTCGCAAACATGGTGACAAAATGTGTTTTGTTTGTTGTTGCATCAAGAAGTGGTTCGAAGAAAGGTGCTTGACCAGGTCCTGGTTCAGCAGGCGCAATGCTAAATAAATTGTTCAAGTTTATGAACAGATTTACTAATCGAAGAAAGGGGCAGTGGAGTTCTGAGGGACATTCATGAAATGACACACAACATGGTTACAAAAGGTCTGAAGAGCAGAAGTGAGATTTAATGGTTGAAGAATCAGAAACATTGACCTCCATGCCTCGTTCCCCGATCTATTCTCCAGTTGAATGAGATTCCACAGCTGGAGATGAATGTTGTAATTTCTGCACCACAGAGAATGTCAAAATTACGCAGCATGATCATTTCAGACTCCAGATCGTTGAGGTGTGGACATTAAAAGACCATTATTATTAAATGTGTAAAGAAATGGATAACTTGGATGCAAAGCAAAAGCACGATAGAAGAATTTTAAAAATATTTGTCCATGGCACACTGGTGAGATCAACTTTTATTTTCCATCCCTAATTGCCCTTGAGAAGGTGGTGGTGAGCTGCCTTTGTGAACTGCTGCAATCCCGCGTTCTGTGGGTACACCAACAGTGCTGATCAGGAGGGGGCTCCAGGGTTTTGATCCAGCAACAGTGAAGGAACGGCGACAAATTGCCAAATCAGGCTGCTCAGTGGCTTAGAGGGGAACCTGTAGGTTGTGGTGTTCCCGCGTGACTGCTGCCTTTGTCCTTTTAGGTGGTGGCAGTCGTGCGTTTGGAAGGTGTTGTCTAAGGCGGCTTAGAGAGTTCCTGCAATGGATAACTTTTGTCACTGGTGTCAGTAGCGGAAGGAGTGAATCATAGAATCATAGAATTTAGAGTGCAAAAGGAGGCCTTTTGGCCCATCAAATCTAAACCGGCCCTTGAAAAGAGCACCTCACTTAAGCCCACACCTTCACCCTATCCCTGTAACCCCTGGAACCTTTTGGACACCAAGAGACAATTTAGCATAGCCAACCCACCTAACCTGCACATCTTTAGACTGTAGGAGGAAACCGGAACATCCGGACGAAACTCACACAGACACAGGGGGAAAATGCAAAGTCCGCACAGACAGTGACAGGCAATGTTTATGGATGGATTACCAATCGAGCAGGCGGCCTTTTCCTGAATGGTGTCAGACCCCTTGAATGTTGTTGGAGCTTCATCTTCATGGCAAGTGGAGAGTATTCCATCAACTCCTGACTTGTGCCTTGTCGATGGTGGAAAGACACTGGGGAGTCAGGAGGTGAAATCCCAGCCTTTCACCTGCTCTTGTAGCCACGGTATTAATATGGCTAGCTCAGTTCAGTTCCTGGTCTATGGCAACTCCAAGGATATTGGTAATGCCGGATTTGGTGAAAATTATGCTGCTGAATGCCAAGCAGAGACGGTAAGATTCTCTCTGGTTGGGGATGGGCATTCCTTGGCACCTGTGTGGCATGAAGGTTAGTTGTCAGTCCAAGCCTGAACGTTGTCCAGGTCTTTCTGCATTTGGACACAGATTGCTTCAGCATCTGTGGAGATGCAAAGAATGCTGTACACTGTCAGTGAACATCTCCACTTTTGATCTTACGATGAATGGAAGGTCATTGAATCATAGAATTTACAGTGCAGAAGGAGACCATTCGACCCATCGAGTCTGCACCGGCTCTTGGAAAGAGCACCCTACCCAAGGTCAACACCTCCACCCTATCCCCATAACCCAGTAACCCCACCCAATACTAAGGGCAATTTTGGACACTAAGGGCAATTTATCATGACCAATCCACCTAACCTGCACATCTTTGGACTGTGGGAGGAAACCGGAGCACCCGGAGGAAACCCACGCACACACAGAGAGGATGTGCAGACTCCGCACAGACAGTGACCCAAGCCGGAATCGAACCTGGGACCCTGGAGCTGTGAAGCAATTGTGCTATCCACAATGCGACCGTGCTGCCTGAAGTCCTTGGTGAAGAAGCTAAAGATGGTTGGGACTAGGACCTTACCTTGAGGAACTCCTGCAAATAGGTCCCAGGACTGAGATGATTGACCTCCAACAACCATAACCATATTCCTTTGTGCTAGATGTGACTCTGACCAGTGGAGGGTTTGCCCCAGATTCCCACTACTTTCAGATTTGTGTGGGCCATACCCGCTCAAATGCCACCTTGATGTCAAAGCCAGTCACTCTCACTCACCACTTCAGTTCTTCTGACTTTATGCCACTGTGCTACCACCTATGATGCGACTGATCTATCGGTGGTACAGAACGTACCCAAGGATGGTGATGGTGATGTCTGGGACAGTATCTGTAAGGCATTAGTCTCGGATTATGACTATGTCAGGCTGCTGGACCCGTCTTTGGGACAGCCTTCCCAATTTTGGCACAAGGGGCTGGATTAGCACAGTGCGCTAAACAGCTGGCTTGTGATGAAGAACAATGCCAGCAGCATGGGTTCAATTCCTGTACCAGCCTCCCCGAACAGGCGCGGAATGTGGCGACTAGGGGCTTTTCACAGTAACTTCATTGAAGCCTACTTATTATACAAACAGGCAAACATTCTAAGGGGGAATTTGCAGGGTAAGCCTGGACCTCTGGATTACTAGGTTCTTTTAAATTCATTTTTACGAGATGTGTGTGTCACTGGCTAGGCCACAATTTGTTGCCCATCCTCTAATTGCCCTTGACAAGGGGGTGGAGAGCTGCCTTCTTGTGCTGCAGTACATGTGGTATAGGTACACCAGCTGTGCTGTAAGGGTGGGAATTCCAGAATTGTTTTGATCCAGCGACAATGAATGAATGGAGATATATTTCCAGGTGGTGGTTTTCCCATGTGTCTGCCACCCTTGTCTTTCAAGAGTGTGCTTGTGGATTTGGAAGGTGCTGCCTAAGGAGCCTTGGTAAGTACCTGCAGTGCATCTTGTAGATGGTACACATGGTTAACACTGTGCCTCGATGGTGAAGGGTGCGAATGTGGAAGGGGTGCCCATCAAGTGGGCTTCTTTGTCCTGGATGATGTCGAGCTTCCTGAGTGTTGTTGGAGCTGCACTCATCCAGGTAAGTCAGTCATCGGGGGAGCTCGGTAGCACAGTGGATAGCACTGTTGCTTCACAGCTCCAGGGTCCCAGGTTCGATTCCCGGCTTGAGTCAGTGTCTGTGTCGAGTCTGCACATTCTCCCCATGTCGGCGTGGGTTTCCTCCGGGCACTCCGGTTTCCCCCCGCAAATCCCAAAAGACGTGCTGTTCGGCAATTTGGACATTCTGAATTCTCCCTCTGTGTACCCGAACAGGCGCTGGAATGTGGCGACTCAGGGCTTTTCACAGTAACTTCATTGTGGTGTTAATGTAAGCCTACTTGTGACAATAAAGATTACTTTACTTTAAGCGGAGAGTATTCCATCACACTCCTGACTTGCGCCTTGTAGGTGGTGGGCAGGCTTTGGGGACTCAGGAGGTGAGTTGCTTGTCACAGGATTCTGACCTGCTCTTGTAGCCACATTATTTATATCGCTAGTATAGTTATGTTCCTGGTCAATGGGGACCCCCAGGATGTTGATAGTGGCAGATTCAGTGATGGTCATGTCATTGAATGTCAAGGGGCAATGGTTAGATTCTCTCTTATTGGAGATGGTTATTGCCTGGCACTTGTATGGTGTGAAAGTTACTTGCCACTTGTCAGCCCAAGCCTGGATTTTGTCCAAGTGATGTTGCATTTGCATGTGGACTGCTTCAGTGTCTGAGGAATCACAAATGGTGCTGAACATTGCGCAGTCATCAGAGAACATCCCCACATCAGAGACCGGATTCTCCGAAAATGGGGCTATGTCCCCACGCCTGCCAGAAAACAGTCGCAAATCACTGCAGACTTTTTACAAAATGTCCGGAGTGATTCTCCGGTTTTAAGAGGGATAGCAGGGTACCGGTGTGCGCCGTGCAGCTCCTGCTGCCAATACGGGGCTCTACATTTCCAGCCGCAGGTCTGCGCATGCGTTCGGCTGCCGGCCGCGGGTCCACACATGCGCGCAGCAACCGTTTTTGCGCCGCCCCCCGCGCAACA